>NC_085138.1:248215675-248815675 GCF_035046485.1 Aedes albopictus
ACTCCTAGAGGAACTCCCGGAGGAACTTCTAGAAGAATTCCCGGAGAGACTTTTAGAAACAAAAACCCTCTTGGAACACCCAGAGGAATTCCCGCAGGACCTCCTCTCCTCTTCTTGGCGTAACGTCCTCACTGGGACAAAGCCTGCTTCTCAGCTTAGTGTTCTATGAGCACTTCCACAGTTATTAACTGAGAGCTTCCTCTGCCAATGACCATTTTGCATGTGTATATCGTGTGGCAGTCACGAAGATACTCTATGCCCAAGGAAGTCAAGGAAATTTCCTTTACGAAAAGATCCTGGACCGACCGGGAATCGAACCCGTCACCCTCAGCATGGTCATGCTGAATACCCGTGCGTTTACCGCCTCGGCTATATGGGCCCGCAGGACCGCCTAGAGGAATTCGCGGATAAATCACTCGAGGGATTCCCGGAGCAACTCCTAGGGGAATTTCTGCAGGAACTCCCAGAGAAATTCCTAGGAATACTCCTAGAGGAAATCCGGAGGAATTTCTGGAGAAATTTTCGGAGGAACCTCTTGAGGAATTATCGGAGAACTCCTATAGGAATTTTCGAAGGAACTAAATGAATTCCGGGAGGAACTCCAAGGAAAAAATCCCATTGGAAATCCTGCAAGAATTCCCGTAGTAACTTCTAGAGGAACTCCTAAAGAAATTCCTGAAGGAATTCTAAGAGGAATTCCCGAGGGAACTGCTAGAGGAATTTGTAGAGGAACTTCTGGAAGAATTCTGAGGGGAACTCCTGGAGGACATCATAGAGGAACACCTAGAAATAATTCTTTGAAACTTCTAGAGAAATTTCCTTTGGGACTACTAAAGAAATTCCCGAAGGCACCTCTAGAGAAATACCCGGGGGTTCTTCTGGAGGATTTTTTGGAGAAACTCCTAGAGGATTTCCCGGAGGAACTTGTAGAAAAAATCCCATAGGAAAATTCCCAATGAAACTACTCCCAGAGGATCTCCAAAGGACCGCCTAGAGAGATCCCCGGAGGAACTTCTAGAAGAACTCCTAGAGGAGATCCTAGAGGATTTTTTGGAGGAACTTCTTGAGGAATTTCCGGAGGAACTTCTCAAGGAATTCCCGGGGGACTCCCTAGAGGAATACCTGCAGAAACTTCTAGAGAAATTCCCGGAGGAACTCCTGACGAATTCTTGAAGAAACTTCTAAAAGGATTCTCGGAAGAACTCTTGGAGGACAGCCTGAGGAACTCTTAGAAAGCCTCCTAGTGGAACTTCTAAAGAAACTCCAGGGGTAACGTTTGAAGGGATTTATTTTCCCAGAATCCCTTGATTCTTTCCATAACCATTAGCTATCTACACGATGGTCTTCAAGAGGAACTTCGTGAGCTCGATTTATTTACGAGGACAAACTCCTTCACTTTCAAAACATCGTGTTTGAGACAATCACCGGTGGAACTGAGCCGTTCCAAATTTTTAGAACTGTTATTATAAATTTGTACCAAAAAAAAAATGGATCACTGCTGAGTGAAAACAACCTGAGCGGACCCAGATGTGGACAAGAAATTCCTACTATGTCTAGACTTTTTGAATGTCCTCATATAAACCTTAGCCGACCCAGATGTGGGCGAGGAATTTCTAGTATTTCTAAAAATCAAACATTATTCCTTGACTTTTCAAAAACCTTCGAACCACCTAAAAAACTAAGAAATTTTCACAAATGCTTCAAACATTTTTATAGAAAACTCAAATATTCTTCAGAAGTTACAAATATTCCTAAGAATTAAGAAATATTCACCGATCCTTCCAGAATCGCCGGGTATGGCATTAAAGATTCTTAAGAAATTTGGAGCCTTCCTAAGAATTGACACTTACAGACGACTATAGAGCTTTCGAGCAGTTTTTATTTTCTCTTTGTGCTTCGATGAAATGTTGTATGATGTATGTTGTATGAATTTTAATTTAAAAAAAAATGTTAAATTTGTTTGTGTTTTGTTTAAGTATTATGAAGATTTAGTTCACTTTCTCTTAATTTTTAATTAAGTTCTTCGTGCAAATTCATGCAATAAATGCAGTGTAATGAATGCAAATTAATACATTGCTGCTAATCATCGATAGAGTATTCGAGCAACTTGCTCGAACAGCACGAAATCATTTTCATAACAACTAGGTAATTCAGCAGCTACCAAACGCACCCAACCTGCCAGGACGGCATTTGTTGATACCGTGCTCTATTGTTCTCTCATTCGCGTGCATCCACTGGGTTTAGCCGGGAGCGTCATTTTTTTCTCTTCTGCTGCGTGTATGAGAGAAAAAATAAAATTGAGACCGGTGTGGATCACCGTTTTCATGGTTGCCAATGGTACGGTTTCTATCATTAGATAACAGGGGTTTGATGTGCCTCAACATTTTATTGCTAGTATGTAAATATATCAATGCATATAACATCTTATACATATTCTGATTCAACTTCTTCGGAGCATCCCAACTTGGACTCACAGGCTTCTCAGCTTAGTGTTTCATAAGCAATTGCACAACAAATAACTAAAAGCTTTTATTTTCTCCTTGGATAACAACCATATTTTATGTAAGAAGTTTACGTACTGATCAATCTCAGACACTTTCAGTATATTCTTGATGAATATCCGCACTTTTACTGAGTCGGTTATGTTGACATCTTTCATTATTATATTTGTTCCAATTATTTCCTTTCTTAGTAGTAATTCTCTTGTACTATTTCCATGCCAAAACAAACTTGGTAACTGAGAACAAAATGAAAATCTCTGGCGATATTGGATTATACACTCATTCCAAACCTCAACATGGTCTTGAGGAATACTCGTGCTTTTACCGATTTAGTTAGGTTGCATCATTCAATAGTATATTTATTCTAATAATATTCTTTCAAATTTGAATGTTCATGAGTATAAAGCTTGTAAAAATGCTATGGAAAAACATTCAAATGTTAAGAATCTTACACAAAACTAACCATAAACTCATTTCAAAATAATCCTGGCCACACTGCCAACCTCGAACGGGCGGGACAAATTGCCTCTCCGAGAGAGCTAAAACGTGCTTTTAGGCAACACGTGGTAATTTCAAATTTTTAACGGACGAGCTTGACCTCAGACCTTAACTTCTAAGCTTAGAGGAGACTGAGGAGACTTGATCCCTGGGGAGACTTGTTCCCCCCATATTTGCTCGGAATCAAAAACATTTTTCGATAACGATAACGATAACGATAAAATGTGTCAGATAATTATAACTTCAGTACAAACCAAGAAAAGGGGGATCAAGTCTCCCCATTTTAATAATACGACATATCCCTAAAAATTTAAGGAAACCTTACAATTTCAAACACTCCAAATTCATCGAAAATACAAGAAAACTCGAAAAGAAAATGAATAGGAAGACTCTGGAATTATTTTCCCTTTAAATAAACCATGTGCTCAAAGGGGGATCAAGTGTCACCCATTTTTGAAAAATACATCATAAGACATGCCTCCATAAAAACACAGTTTTGAAAACTTTAACAACAATTTAAAGGCCTTTTGTTGTGTATTAACTTGCAATAGATGTTTACCTGCCATTTTGTACGGAAATCGGATCTAGATTTGTGTTTTTCTTAAAGATTCAGGTAAATTAAGAAAAAGGGATCAAGTCTCCCCAGTCTCCCCTACTGGAGAACTCAGGCTACTGTGAACCATGTAGACTAGAATTCAAATTTTAAATTATAGATATCATTTAGTTTACAGCTAATTTTCGCGACAGTTCACACAGTGTTACCCACTTCAGGAGGGGTGGCAACGTTTTCATACTTAGTGACAAAATGGTATAAAGCCCAGTACAGTCACACACTTCTAAGAGCGGAAAATCTTGTAAACATATAGATTTATACCATCACCCTGTCTCGTAGAACGCCAAACATGCGTCCCAATACGTCGTCGTCGACGACGACGGAGATAACGAAAATGAAGACAGCTTTCAATCCAATTCTCCACTGTGCATCACGAATGTATGTGCGTCGCCGGATTGTCCCGCATTGTGCCGAGACCGAGATGAAATGAAGACGTATATCACGGTATCGAAACTTGTCTGATTGATTAAAACCAGCATAACGACCGGCAGAATCGGAATCTCCGGAAAGCATAGGACGGGAGGACTTCAATAGAGAAGAAAATTGCGTCATTTTGCTTCATTCGAACCGCGATGGGGCATAATCAGGATTTCGGGGGACAGTTTGCAATAGTCGAGCTGAGTTTTAATTAGTCGACGGAATAATTTCCACGCCTGGATCACGTTCAGGTTGGAGGCATGTCGAAAATTGAAATTTAAAAGCAATGATAATTGTTATTGCTTTCGAAAATAATCAATTTTAATTATTTAATGAAATTATAATGACACGATCTTCGTGCACCTCCTCTTTGGGGGTGTCTCGTATTCAGTGATGATGAGTGGTAAAAGATTTCTGCGACTATAGACAAATCCCTGCTTACGAGGAAAAGTGATAACTCTTTCCTAGTTTTCAACCTCTCTGATTCCGGTCACATTTTGATGCAAAAGTAGATTATTCATGACATCAGGTGCATGTGCAAAATTTAAATTGAACAATGTGGACACAAAAATGACATACTTTGTCGTGTTTTGAGTAGAAAATTTGATATGGTGAATGTTATTTTGAAAAAAGTATGTGAAGTTTCATCTCACAAAGACCCGTTCGAAAAATCGATGAGAAACGCTGGCTTTTGGAATTATTACTAATTTTGTGCAATAGAAGCACAACTCAAAATCAGTCAATTTTTTCAATAGTTGTTGAAATATAGTCATCCAAAATTCTTCAAAAAGAGAGCCCTTCAGGCTCTTTCCAAGATACAACAATCAAAATTCGTTTACTTTTGTCAAATGATGAGTGCAATAAGTGAATTTTCAGAATGTGATTCGAGATTCCCAGTTTTCAAATTCTAAAAAAATCACATTTATTTAGTAGTGCAGGAAACCGACGATGTTTGTTAGATACGCTTTCATCTGGCTGCCGGTGGTGATTTGCTTTCCCATCACCCTGGTCAGAGCAAAGCCGCATAAATGCGGAAACTAACGCACCTCGGACGGCATATATCTCGGATTCAGTTCAGCTGCACTCAGTGTGCCAGTATGTCTCACTTAGCCTATGGCGGCCAGATAATGTCACTGTGCCACAATGCATGAATAAATTAGACTTTGAGGACTGGAATGTGACCGCGCTCAGAGGAATGAAAAAAAAAACGCTGCAGCGGATCATATTTACCGGGTTTAATCGTGATTCGATGGCGCTGTCTAATGTGGTATTATTTCGGTGTCGTATCGAGTTCAACCATCGAGTCAGCTAGTCGAGAGTATGAAACTTTCCAGCCTTAGAATTTAAAAAATGTAAAAAATCTGAAAAATAACATTTACGAAGAATGACGGCACTGGGTTCTACAGTTCCTAAAAACCGTTCAAATCTAAATCCGGACAAAATTTATTCATTTTAATCTATCTATATATATCTATATATATAAAAATGAATTTCCGTCTGTCTGTCTGTCTGTCTGTCTGTCTGTCTGTCTGTCTGTCTGTCTGACCGCTATGCATTCGGAAACTACTGAACCGATCGGCGTGAAACTTTGTATGTGGGTACTTTTGGGACCGGGGAAGGTTCTTAGCATAGTGTGAGACTCCTCCGGTCGCTGGGAAGGAGGACTCCCAAAGAAATGAACCGGAAATGAGCTGAGAGAGAAGTTCAACACGGTCGTAAACAAAACCAATCTAGAGTGCGGTGCTCCAGTGACCGCAGTCCAGTGACAATTAACAAATTTAAATTACAAATACCAATGTTGGAGCAAACACGGCGGTGGCTGGCTTGGTGGGCCCCGATAGCCACAGATGAAAAGCCTGGGGTTTCTGACCCCAGTGGTGTGACGATGGCTTTGTCCCGAAGAACCAGTCCCGGAATGGCCGGGCGCTTGGAAGCGGGCAGCGTGGGTCATGAACAACGGCGGGGAGACAACGGCGGGCCGACAACGATGATGGCTGGCAAGGTTGGCGTCGAAAGCCACCGAGGAAAGGCCGTCGTTTCTGACTCCCGTGGTGTGCCGACTTTGTCCCGAGGAAAAATGCCCGGAAGGACTGGGGGCTGGGCAACTGGCTTGAGAGGGCTGCCACCAACCGGCAGTTTACTGAGGATAACATGACCCGGAAAAACCGGATATTTTTTTTTTCTTGAGGGGGGCCAGGGGACCTGACTTGAAATGATTTTTAAGCAGCATAGTCGCCCGATATATGAATATGCAAATCTGGATTGCAGTTTTGAAGAATCAAAATGACTGGATTCTCCCAGAGTTTCCTTTAAGAATGCATCTAGGGATTACACCAGACATTTCTTTGGGGATTTGTCCTAAAGAGGAGATTTAAATATCTTTAGATCCAAAAAATCCTAAAAATTATGTTAAAAAAACCTTTATCAGTCCATTCAATTGTTCCTCCAATAATACAACTAGAAATTATTGCAGACATGGATTTCTTCAGATTTTTTATCCAGCGATTTCTACAGATTTTTTTCCAGGAATTCGCTAAGAAAACTCGCTTCTGATTCCCTAAGGGATTCCTCATGGGGTTTCTTCAGAAATTCACCCAGGAATTCCTTCTGTGATATTTTCAGGAACAACTTTCGGGAGTATTTTAAAAATGACTTCAATCACTTTTCTTGGGATTCTTTCAGAAATTACTTCAGGAGTTGTTCCAGGATTCCTCTGTGAATTCCTTCTGGGATTCGTCCAAAAATTCCTACAGGGATTCGTCCAGGAATTCCTCTATAAAGTTCGCTAGAGATTCCTCTAGAAATTACTACAGATATTCCTCTAGATATACCTCAAGCAATTCCTCTAGAGATTCCACCAGGGTTTCATCCAGGAATCTTTCAGGGATTTGTCCAAGAATTTCTCCAGGGATTGTACCTGAAAGTTCTCCAGTGATTCTTCAAGAAAATCTTCCAGAAATTCCTCTAGGGATTGCTCTAGAGATCCCTCCAGGAGTTCCTTAGAAGATAGCTCAAGGAATTTCTCCAGAGATTTCCCCAGAAATTCTCTCAGGTATGTCTACTAGAATTCCTTCAGAAGCTTCTCCAGACATTCCTTCAGAAGTGCCTCTAGAAATTGCTCTAGGAATTCCTCCACGAATTCTTTTAGGAATGTCTCCAGGAATTCTTTTAGAAATACCTCCAGGGATTTTTGTAGGGATTCCTCCAAAGACCAAAGAAATTACCTCAGGAATTCTGAATTTCATCCAGGTATTTCCTCCAGGATTGCCACCAAGAACATTTTTAAGAATTACCCCAAGAATTGTTCCACAAAATCCTCCAGGGATTCCTTTTTGAAATTCTTTCATGAATTTCTTCAGTAATTCCTCCAGGAGTTTTTCAAGGGATTCCTCCGGGAATTCTTCCAGGGTTTCCTTGAAGAATTTTTCCAGAAATTTCTCCTTCAGGTATTCCTCCAAGGATTCCTCCAGAGATTTCTCAAGGAATTGGTTCAAGGGATCCCTTCAGTAATCCCACCAGCATTTCCTCCAGGAATTCCTTCAGGAATTGGTCCAGGTATTTACCAGAAATTCCTCTAAAGATTCTTCCAAAGATTCCTCCAGGAATTCCTCCGATGATTCCTCTAATAGTTCATCCAGATATTCCTCCAAGATTTTTTCCAGTAATTCCTCCAGAATTCCTCTGGAAATTCCTAATGGAATTTCTGCGGGGATTCCTTAAGAAGTTCCTATGGAGACATCTTAAGGATTCCTCGAGGAATTCCGCCAATGATTCCACCAAACATTTCTCTAGAGATACCTTATGAAATTACTGTAGAAATTCCACTAGAGAATCCTCGAGGAATTTCCCCAGAAATTCATTAAAGTATTCCATCAGGGATTCTACCTGAAAGTTTTCTAGCGATTCTCCAGAAATTCCTCTAGGAGTTCCTCTGAAGTTTTCTCAAGGAATTCTTTTGGAATACCTTCGGGCATTCCTTCAGGATTTCCTCCAGGGATTTCATAGCGATTCCTCCAGGGATTCATCCAGATATTTCTTCAGAATTTGATTCTTGGACTCCTCCAGGAATTCCTTTAAGAATTCCACCAGGAATTATCACAGGAACTCCTGCAAAAATTTCCTCAGGAATTCTTGCAGAAATTAATCCAGTAATTCGTTCAGGAATTGCAACGGCAATTTATCCAGGAATTTCTCTAGGAAATCGTCCTCAAGAAAATTATACATGCATTATTCCAAGAATACATGGATTCCTCCAAGGATTCCTGCAGAAATTTCTCCAGGAATTGGTTCAAGGGGTTCCTCCAGCTATTCCACCAGGATTTACCAGTAATTTACCAGCAATTGCTTGAGAAATTTATCAGGAATACCAACAAGCATGTTCTGATAGAAGTTTGAACTTATTCTTAGTCAAAATGTGAAGGTTGGTGAAGACCAGAAATGTTTCTATTTTTTTTTAATTGGGTTTTTAAATTAAGAAAAATGTATTGATTTTTTGATTTTATACGAAAGAGTACCTTTTTCTGAACTACTATGTTTTTTTTCAGATTTTTAGAACTTCATTTTGGTACCTAAAATCGATTTCGAAGAGATTTTTCAAAATCACCTTTTGACAGCTGGCCAACTGCTTGACAGCTCCGCCCAGTACAAAATGCGACGAGGGGTGATTCGACAAATCGCTCCCATACAAACTTCAAACTGATTTTTAAATAGGTTCCCGAGCACCAAAATTCATGAAAATTTGGATTTCGGCTCAGTTTTGCATGCAGATTCTGAATATGGAATTATCTCAACACCGCTAAAGAAGCCAATTGTCTAAGTAAGATAAAGGTATTCAAGTGTCCAGTTTCGGAGAAATCTAAGTCTCAAGAATTTGAGATAAGTTTCCAAGTTTCTGATCAAGTCTGATACCAAACAGCACTACATAACAGGTTTAAGGTTTTCTCTCACATATTCTAGAAGTAAACAAAAAAATACATTTTATGCAAATTCTTTGAAGATATGGTAGCAATTTGGTACTTCTGAAGAACTTCTAATGAAACATCGGGTTGAAAATTCTATAAATGTTTACAGCAAGTGGGTGAACATCAAGTAGAGTTTTTAGAATTATAGTACTGCTGTATGGCCAGATGAATCCACTTGAAATTTTTACTCATACACTTCATACACACTTATTTTATTTATATTTTTATTGAAATCACTTTTTAAGTTGTTCTGATTTCGAAATTCAGCAGATTTTTACCGAAGTTAAGTTTTACTTAACTTTGTAGAAGCTTGGTATTTTTTATACTGATTTTTGATATTTCTATTTATTTATATTTTAACTGCTGAACTTGGTGTGTAAATATCTTACAAACAATGCAATTGCAAGCAACGGCAAAAATCCTTTTGATCAAAACCTCATAGTTTCAGAATTGATTTCAGAACACAGAGAGTAGAGTTTGTAACAGACTAAAATTTTTTGCAAAAAAATAAATAGAATTAAAATGAAACCACACTTCTAAAAAAAAACTCTGTCGATTATTCATGGGGGTATCTGTACATTACAAAATGGTTAGCTGGTATAAGATAATTAAGACATTTATAACAATGTAGCCCATGGGCTTGCAAGCCTTCGCGACCCACCAAAAATCAGCCAGTGGGTCGCGACCCAAGTTTGAGAAACGCTGTTGTAAGTCCTTCCAGAGGGTGGAGGAGGTTCTCATACAAATGAAATATAAATTTTTGCATAACTAGGAAAAAGTGTACGGCCGACAGTTATTAGGCCGAAGTTCAAAGAGTCGAATGAAGAATAGTTCGAATGGACATCAGACCGAATGTTCATTGAATCCACAGGCATAATGATTACCATGTCATCTTTGTCACACAGGTTGGACTTCCTGCTGCTTATAATGCTAACTCCATCACAGGTTTTTCCTTCTTTTAGTAATAGGCTGTTCTTTCAAGTCCCGCTTTCTTTACGGACCAACTGCTAAAATATACTGCATATTCAAATGTTTCCTTCTTTTTATCGAAGGTTTTTCTTTCGAGTGGCACTGTTGAGTAAGTTTATGGCAGTTGAACTGTTACGGTCATATAAGATGTGTCCGTTTAAGTCACATTGATAAAGAATTGATTAGCAATCAAACCACCAAACGGCGTTCTTATTCTGAGATTTTTGCCTCCTTTTAAAATATACTGTTCTTTTGCACTGTTATGAAAGAATGGGCCTTCACATAAAAAATCAGCTAAAACGGATGGAGAAAAATGTAGCAAATGGAAGATAACGTGCCTCTGGGGCCGGCATTCCAATGTATATACAAATTAATTTACATACCCTTTTATATACAACTAATTCATGAATGAAATGATCAACACGATTTTTGAACAATTCAATTTGTCCTCATGGTGACTATGTTCATATGTAGAACAAGTTCAGAAAATTAACAAAAAACTGAGACGTAGTGCATGAGCAAAAATTAAAATGGGCAATACAAGGTTTGCCGGGTCAGCTAGTACTAAATAAATTAAATCAAATTCAACAAAAAACTGAATCAACAATATTTTTGCATAAAACAAGGTCCGTAGCTGCCGTTCTCCATCCTGGTCCACCCATCGTGCTCTCTGCGCTCCACGCCATCTTGAACTAACCGAATGTGTGGGACCAAAATGATGTTGAAGAGTAGGCATGAGAGTCCGTCACCCGTCACTCGCAGTCCCCGGCGAGATTCGAATGACCTGGATAGTTCACCAGAAATCCTTACGCTGTTCTGCACACCGTCCATCATTGCTCGTATCAGTCTGGTAAGCTTCCCAGAATAGCCGTTTTCATCCATGATTCCCCATAGCGTTGCGCGGTCGATACTGTCGTATGCCGCTTTGAAGTCAATGAACAGGTGATGGGACCTGGTATACACGGCATTTCTGGAGGATTTTCCGGACGGTGAAGATCTGGTCCGTTGTCGATCGGCCGTCGATGAAGCCGGCTTGACAACTTCCCACGAACTCATACGTTTTAGTTGACAGACGACGGAAGATGATCTGGGATAGCACTTTGTAGGCAGCATTCAAAATAGTGATCGCCCTGAAGTTCTCACATTCCAAATGGCCGCCTTTCTTGTGAATGGGGCAGATTACCCCTTCCTTCCACTCCTCCGGTAGCTGTCAGCCGATGCAGACAGGTGGCCAACTTTTCTGGGCCCATCTTGATGAGTTCAGCTGCGATACCATCCTATCCAGCTGCTTTGTTGGTTTTGAGCTGGTGAATGGCATTCTTAACTTCCCTCAGTGTGGGAGTTGGTTCATTTCCGTCCTCCACTGTATTGGCGTCGACTTTTCTTCCGTTGCCGTGGTCTTCCGTGCCTACGTTCTCCACGCCATTCAGGTGCTGATCGAAGTGCTGCTTCCACCTTTCGATCACCTCACGACCGTCCGTCAAGAGGCCTCCGTCTTTATCCCTGCATATTTCGGCTCGCGGCACGAAGCCGTTGCGGGATGCGATGAGCTTCTGATAGAACTTCCGTGTTTCTTGGGAACGACACAGCAGTTCCATTTCCTCGCACTCCGCTTCTTCCAGGCGGTGCTTTGTCTCCCGAAAGAGGCGGGTCTGCTGTTTTCGCTTCTGTTTGTAACATTCCACGTTCTGTCGGGTCCCTTGCTGCAGCATTACCGCCCTCGCTGCGTTCTTCTCCTCCAAAACCATTCTGCACGCTTCATCGAACCATTCGTTCCGTCGGTTCCGTTCCACGTATCCGATGGTGCTCTCGGCTGCGTCGTTGATGGCTGCTTTCACTGTACTCCAGCAGTCCTCTAGGGGGCCTCATCGAGCACGCCCTCGTTCGGCAACGCGGCCTCAAGATTCTGCGCGTATGCTGAGGCGACATCCGGTTGTTTCAGTCGTGGCGGTCGCCGGTCCCGTTCATTATTGATGACGGAGAGTTTTGAGCGAAGTTTGACCATCACCAGATAGTGGCCGGAGTCGATGTTTGCGCCACGATAGGTCCTGACGTCGATAATGTCGAAGAAGTGCCGTCCGTCAATCAGAACGTGGTCGATTTGAGATTCTGTCTGCTGTGGTGATCTCCAGGTGTAACGATAAGGGAGGCTGTGTTGGAAAAAGGTGCATATTTTTGGAAGCGGCGAAATCAATGAGTCGTAGGCCGTTTTCGCTCGTCTGCTGGTGGGCGCTGAAGTCACCAATCGTCGGTCTGAATTCCTCCTCCTGGCCTACCTGAGCGTTTAAATCTCCCATGATGATCTTGACGTCGTGGCATGGGCAGCGATCGTACTCGCGTTCGAGCTGCGCGTAGAATGCGTCCTTGTCATCTTTAGTGCTTCCGGAGTGTGGGCTGTGCACGTTTATTATGCTGAAGTTGAAGAATCGGCCCTTGATCCTCAATCTGCACATTCTTTCGTCGATCGGCCACCAACCGATCAAGCGCCTCTGCATATCACCCATCACGATGGAAGCTTTTCCCAGCTCACGTGTGTTTCCGCAGCTCTGATAGATGGTATGATGGCACTGGCGTAGCCACGGGGGGGGTTTTAGGGTTAAAACCCCCCCCAGAGCCAAAATTTGTGGAACAAATTTTCAGTATAAAGCGCTTTGCGACGAAAGAAATTTTCGGCTGCGCCGCTATTTTCAAACTCCGAATACAATTGCTCATTACTAGTTACAAAATGTAAGCGTCAAACAAAAAAGATATCATTTACCGTTGAAAACCCCTTCCAGAGACAATTTCTGGCTACGCCACTGTATGATGGTATGACCTCCTTTGAACGTTCGCACCATGGATCCTGTCCAACACACCCCCTGCAGCGCTACGATACCGAACCGCATTTCCACGCACCGAGTTTACCTAAGCAAACCCCCCCTTCCCTGTCAGCTTACGACCAAAGTTCTAACCGGGGTTGGTTACCCGATCTTCCCTAAGGTTGCTCGTAGTTTTCGGCCGGTACCACGAGGAGGTAGGGATTGGAGTTGCTTGGTAGAGGCTAGTGGATAACAATGGGATCTGAATTGCGCAGCAATTCTTTACCGTGCCTGTGACTTACTTCCAAAAAATAAATACTTACTGGATAGAAGTAAGTCACAGTGACTTCTGCTCAACAAAAACTTGCGCCGCAGTGACTCTTATGTGACAAGTGTGTTACTTCGGTAGTCACGCTCGTTTGTCCCGTCTACATGAGCGTTTCACTTACTTCTCGAGAGCCGAATAGCGCTGACGGGCTGTGGGTTTGGCTCCTCGTGTTTTCACCAAGGAAGTGGCATCTCTATCCCACCAATGCAATGTTTTCGTAGCCAACATAACTGCGGCTCAAGCGTACGGCTCAAGCTGACAACCTATCTTTTAACACAGCAGCATAGTTTTAATGCTGGGTAAGAAAATAAGAAGACCATAACAGTCCCCTGGTTTTCACTTGCTTGATCGCGGGTTTAGCGTTCCTTCGCTCAACTATCTTCCGCCAGGTACCTGTGATCCACTGCTTCCTCCGGGTGCGTAGCACACCCAAATTATTCTCTTCTTCTTCTTTTCTCTAGCCAACTAGCACCGTTCGGCGCCAGTCGTGTTTTACGTCGGCTGGGTCTAGGAGCTAAGCCTTAAATTCCGACGCCCCAGGGAGACAGCCACCACACCTGAGGACCCTACATATCGAACCCATCAACACATGGGCCGGGACCTACAGCTTTACTTCCTATCCGAGGGAAGACGTGATCACGGATTTAATGTCTCAGAAAATCCCATTGTCGTCGACGGGAATTGAAACCTGACCGACGGGGGTGAGAAGCAACCACGCTTACCACTACACCACCGACGCCGACAAATTATTCTCTGAAGACGACCTTACAGTTAAGGTCGAAATACGTCGAAGGATGTCTAAGGATGTAAATTCTTAGTGGAACTAAAAGGAACAGCACTTAACCCGATTTTCATTTCACTTCCCAAGTAACAAAATTAATTTTATAATGCTTTTGAAGTATTCTTCAACACCTGTTCTTTAAAACCGTGCATAAACCAAATTGCTCTACAACACGACATCAACTCAACCATAAACCTGCCATAAGATCAAAGAGGCCCATCCTAAGATGCTCTTGGAGAGATGTTTTTAAATTTCTCTTAAAACTTGTTGTACTTCCCAAGTTGTCCTCAAGGCGAATTGCTCTCTCTTTGTAGAATTCTTCAAGTGCACGATAAAACGATAATAAATTTGTCAGTGTTGTTGCTGATGCAGCTTTTATGTCGACAGAAAAGTTTGGTGAATTAAATTAAAATTAAAAACACAATGAAAACGACACATTATTGTAATCTGGATTAATTTATTACACAAATTGGAAATATTTCCGGGGTGTAGCAAGGATGCCAAATGCCAAGCAAAATTCATCGTATATATGTTGCAAGATACTTCCAAAAATTGCAACGCGCTTCCATTATAACGCACTAATAAAATATTTAAAAATATTATTCCTGGTCATGCGAACATTGCTCATGAGTTTTCTCAACATGGCTTCCATTGAAATCTAGGCCGGTGGTCGGTCCATCATCGATGGTTTTAATCAACATCGCCATAAGATCGTCTTAAATTTCTTTCAACTTATGCCAGAGCTAAAAGCATAACTCAAGAATACTACACAGCAAAAAGTAATGAAATTTCAATGGCATGTAAAACATCACGCATTTAAAAGTACATCACTTGAATCGAAAAGGTCATTTAAATTTAAACAAAAATCCATGCACATAATACGAGCATTGATATACATTGATTTTTCAATTAAAATAACTGTAAATTTCAATCATTATACAAACAGAGCGCTGGTCTGATGTTGGAAAGAGCATGGCCGTCGCGTTGAATCTGGGTGCTTCTGAAGAGCTGCTCCGAGAGTTATTTTGATTCCCAATTCTTCAGTCGTGTGGAGTGTTACGAATGGCGGAACAAGAATTATCAAGGTCATTAACAGGTAAGAAATTAATATTTCATCCATTCGGCAGTGTAACAAATGAAATATAATTCGCAAAGTTGACACTTTTCAGACGCGCGCTCACTATCGGTAATCACCAGCTGGTGTTTCAATCAGCAGCAGCAAGACGCCCTGCACAGAGAACCGAAATTTTGTTGCTGGATGCGGGAAGTGCTACATCATAGAAAACAAATGTGTACCTGAATAGTTTACCGAAAAGTGCAATTATTATAATGAAATAAAACGTGATAACAATTTATTGATTTTAATTACTGCTTCTGACTACTGGGCGGGGAGGGATATGTAAATCATGAAAACAAAACACACCAACGGAGAACCGCGCCATGCAGTGCTCACTTAAATTTCAACGACGTTTAAAATTACACGTCAGTACATGTTTTCAATAAATGTAAATTTCAAATGCGATTTATTTTTGCGTTTATTTCCATGCTCCAAATATGTGCATGAAAATAAACTTAAAATTACATTTTTATTTTAACTGTGTAGGATTTATATCGTTCTCAATTCAGCCTGGTTGGCCTCCATCAAGAACGTCTTAAATTTAAGAAGTATTACTCAAGAGTACTCAGGTTTATAACGTTCTTGATGTAGGTTAATGCAAACTCCGCCGAGATCGTCATAAGTCATGACGCCAAATTGTAAACAAACAATAAATTATCGCACCACGGTGGATTTTGTGAACTTCGGGCGATAAATTTCATCATCAGCCCGGTACCGTTGCCAACCAGGCAGACCTTTTTCGGGAACCGGCCTTGATGTGGTGCAGCGCCTTATTCCTCCGGTCAGCATTTCCAACAGGTAAGTGATTTTGCAGGTCGATTATTTGACAAGGGAATCGACGTCCTGGATGACCAAAGCAACCTCATTTCGGATGCTGCAACCGGAGGAACTTGGCACTGCACCGCGTCGCGGTTGGGTTTCCGGGTTAGTGTTCTTGATTGGCAGCAATAATGGAACGATGAGAATCAAATTCTGATGCTTGAGTTTTTTCTTGTATTTTTCATGTACCAAACTCATGCGAGAACAGTTGCTCTTGGTCAGGAACGGATGATTGAAGATAACTACAAGAACCTTATAAAACTGAAAATAAGTTCAACAGTTCTTGTTGTGTTTATGGTTTTATGAACTGAACCTCAAGTATTCTTGGAGGTGTTTTTAAAACCACATATTGATGAAAAATAGTTATGCTCAGCTGAAACTCCGATAAGATCAACTAGAATATGCAATGTTCCGATAAAACTATCATAAAAACCAATAAAACCAAATAGAGTTAGGATTATTACTTGGGTTACGGGTATTCCACTAACACGCCAAGTTTCATCATAATCTAATTATTCTCGCCGATGGCGATGAAGGCGTTCCTGATAGGGCTCCATTGATCTTCTACGCTTCCACCTTGCGGAATATCCGCAACACGGTTCTCTAGCTCCTCGACGATGAACCTTTTCACCGCCGCGTATTCCAGTCGGCGTGTGTTGAAGCGTTGCCCGATTTTCTTCTCCTGTTGATGGATCCGAGCAATGCGCAGCCGGATCTCGCTTATTAGGAGATGATGATCGGACGCAATATCGGCGCTACGTTTGTCCCGCAAGAGGCTCCGTCAAATAGAGGTAATAAACTATAGAAGAAGAATGTCGCTGGCGTCGCCGCCGCAACATCTTTTGCAGGCGAAGATAGGGAGGGATATGAGCGTCAAAGCGAAAAAGTATGCAGTTTGACAGATAGATACCCTAGATGTTTGTGAACGAGAACAAAGAGAACAGCAGCGACAGCCGTTCTCTATGGTTTATTAACTCTATTCTCAGTCACCATTTTTGACTGATGCAGATGTGGTCGATTTGATTTTCCATGACGCAATCACGGGAAACCCATGTCACTTTGTGCAGTGGTCGATGAGGAAAGAGGGCTACATGGTCTGTGGCGTCCATGATGAGCACGTAGTCTGAGTTGTCGGTACCAGCTTTCGCGTTAAATCAAAGATATTATAGAAAACTCTTCAAAATCCCATATAAGCACCTGGCGAATAGAATCATTCGACTGGAACACCAACTGGTGATGAAAAATCGAAATTTTTAATTGGAAATGATCGCATGGTTTTGGTCACATCTGCGTAAAAGTTTATGTGTGAAAATTGTGATGATTGATTTCATTGAGTTGAGACGCAGGATATCGGTGAACAGGAACCAAATATCGAAATATTATATGAAAGTAAGCAGTACATTCTATCTTCTACCATTTATAATTCTTCATTGATTCCAGATTACTTCCGCTTCCTAATCACGGAACAATTTCTCATGTGAAGCCGGGTACCGTTGAAACAAAAAAAAATGAATACCTCGCGTGAGACCATGGGCCAATCCGGGGGCTATCACCTGAACTTTTGGAAAAGGCGTAGTTACTGATCCGGATCCTGTAGTATTTTTCTCGGTGGATTATTGGAGACCAAGGACTGGACACCCTGATTCCGACCTCGCAGAAATTTTTGTCATTGATTTTGAACAGTTACATATAAGAATTTACCTACACATTAATAAATGTAGTGTTTCATTTAAGATTTCATTATTATTTATCATAAATCTCTTTATCAAAATTATTCACCTAAATTATAAAAATATATTCCTTCTAAGAATATCTTAGCGTGTTACTCAGCGCGCTGCGCTCCGTTCCTTAGCTGGAGGAACCTTTTATGCGAATCAGAGATTCTGTCTTGATGCTATTGAAGGGGGTTTGAGGTTTGAGAGCTGTGTCTTGTATTTCGGCAGTATCGGTTGGCGCGAAACGTTGGATCACGGTAAGGTTTCGAACCCGAGTTCTGAATTTGGCAACAATTATCCTCTCATTAATAAGTTTCCACTTTATAAGCGCAGCGTGGGCTTGAGCGCTGAGCAGGAAATCAACTCCACGGTGTCGAGGAGCGTGTTCATCTTGTAGTGCAGAGTACAGCAGAATTTGACCCGACGCCAATCTGTGTTCGCCAAAGTTCAGCCAACGGATTTCACTCAGTCCTAAGATCTCAAGCTTCGTACGGCATGCCGCATTGGCTAGTGTGCCAGTTTACCCTGCTGTGCTAGAGTTAATACACTCCAAGTTACAAATTTTGTCCCTTGTTTCGCGCAAAAAGTCGTTGTTGAATCTGTTCATAATGTTTCTTGTTGATTGTCTAAACTCAAAACAAAAGAGATTTAGTACTCCAAAATACTCTGTCGTGCTAGGTTTCATTCATCACTTGGTGGACGCATACACGCGTTCTAGCTGTGAGTGTTATCATTAGTGCTTCGGGCGTTGTTTGATAGATCCGAAAATAGTAGTTTACGCAACAAGGTGCAGAATGACGATTTTTACAGCACGAGTCGTACATTGATCCAACGAGGCTTGCCGAGTTGGATAATTACGACGAGTGCTGGAAAAATCGAGTTCTGCACCGAGTTGCGTACAACGTTTTTTGCAATTTCATAAATTACCCTTGAGGATAGTTTTTAACAAAACTTTTTCATCAAACTGCACACTGATGTTCATAGCCATGTTTAAGAAAATCTGATCATAACAGGTTATACTGTGCAGTTGTCACAATTTTCCAAAACTGCGTCCAGAAAGCATCAAGAAGTTGACCAAAACTGAAAACAGTGCTGTAATGGTTCATTACGCAACGCAAATCAGTGCTGTAATGAACCATTACAGCACTGTTAATTTGGTATGGGAAAGTAGGCCTTTTCCTGTCAGATTTGCGTGAGGTAAAACAGCCTATTACGATGAGAAATTGCAAAAAACATTTTTCCATGATGTGCTTATTACGCGCTCGGAAAACCAATCATTGCACAGTATTGCACTCATCAAGCAAACAATTCGATATCGTACAGTCACACATAACTAAAATACAAATGAATTAATTATTATATAAACGCAACGGCACGCGTCCCGCTGAAAACGGCATCAGCTGCCGTGCTGTGTTTATGTATGATCTCTTCTTAATTAGACCTCGTTGCTCATTGCTCAGTGCCGCGCGCCTGGAATGCACTGGTTCGTCCATATCTCTCTTTTACTCGATAAACGCACGACTGACTACCCCACATACATAGGTGGTAGGTTGGCATGATTTGTACCACCCAGGTGCGTGCGATGTGTGCTCCACCCGGGCTTCCGTTGTGGGAAAACGATAATAATTAAAATGAATCTCGGATTTCGCTTAAATGATGTTTCAACCCAACCGGGTTTACCGTACATCATAGGATTTCATTTTCGAAATGGACTACCGGGATCGGTGTGAAATCTTAATGAGTAGAAACGAGGATTAAAATAAATTAAAGCAGCAACACTCGTGGCTGACGCGCCTTACCCTGTCCGTCCATGAAACCGTCACGAGGCTAAACACAACGTTAGATAACGTACCATTGTACATTATGACGACGCTTATCTTGTTAGTACAATCTGCATGATGGACTGATACGGTACGGCGATTGCTACTCGCAGTGCATTACGGCTAATACCTGTGAGTGGCTTTTTGGAATTAAATGAACCACCTTCTTTCGATTAGTATAACTCCGATAAGCTACTTGTATCGCGCGCAATGATGATCATCATTGACTGAAGATATACAATTACCAATATGTTTACGTTAGCTGTCTGCTGATTAGTGATTACGCTGCTTATCATATAGCAATCAACTTTGTCAATGGAAGCAATCGATGAAAATTTCGAAAGAGTCTGAAGGTTCGTTACACTTTTGAGTCACAACAATATCAGTTATCATCACGGGACTAGTTGGATTGATAACAGGAAACAGCACATTGTTGCTACCAACAGAATAGAATATTTTTGTTTTGATCAAATACAGTTGATACAGATAATCACATTTTATTAAACCCACCCGTCACCCTACGATCAGGAATTTCTAAAAATCAAAAGGAGTGAAAAATATGGCAACGCATGTAGGATGTCGACTACCTGACTCGATTTTCAAAATGTTTGCACCAATCGAAAGCTAAAATATTTTTTCAGAACCTATTGAACAATTAGAAATGTCAACAGTTATCTGCAGTTTTGTAAATCATGTCACTTTTGCGCACTAGGTACCGGCTGTTTCTGTAAGTGTAGCTTTTTGCCTTTCTCGTACACTAAGTGTACTGGAAAGGCTATATGTTCACTCCAAAAATGACTTTTTGATAGAAGGCCCGGAGGGTTGAGTCACATATACCAATCGACTCAGCTCGACGAATTGAGGTGATGTCTGTGTGTGTATGTGTGTGCGTGTGTGTGTATGTGTGTATGTGTGTGTACAAAAAACTCACATCACTTTTTCGCAGTAAACCTCAACCGACTTTAATGACCGACGGTTCATTCGACGCGGCATACAGTCCCATTGTTTCCTATTGAAAATGGTTCGGATTGGTCCAGCCGTTCCGGAGTTATGGCCATTTAGGTGTTCCGGATCGGTACCTCTGGGAGGGGCCAGACATGAAAATGCAACAAACCCATGCATGCGACATATCAAACCACGGCATTTTCGATCATCTGATAAATGGAAAGCAGGAAAATAGTCTCAGACCATATCTGAACCGTTTGTGTTCCGGAACCGGTTCCGGATGTCCCGCCGGAAGTGGCCAAATATAAAAGAGAACCAAACCCATGCATGCGACACATCAAACCACGGCATTTTCGATAATCTGATGAACGGTAAGCAGGAAAATAGTCTCAGACCATATCAGAACCGGTAGTGTTCCGGAACCGGTCTCGGATGTCTCGTCGAGAGTTGCCAAATATAAAAGAGAATCAAACCCATGCATGTGACACATCAAACAGCGGCATTTTCGATAACCTGATGAATGGTTAGCAGGAAAACAATATAAGACCATATCTGAACTGGTAATGTTCCGGAACCGGTTTTAGGTATTCCGCCGGAGGTGGCCAAATATTAAATTGAGCATAACTCATTCATGCGACACATCAAACAGCGGCATTTTCGGTAACCTGATGAACAGATAGCTAGAAAATAGTATCAGATCATATCTGAACCGATAGTGTTCCGGAACCGGTTCCGGATGTCCCGCCGGAAGTGGCCATACACAAAAGAGAACCATACCCATGCATGCGACACATCAAACCACAGCATTTTCGATAATCTGATGAACGGTAAGCAGGAAAATAGTCTCAGACCATATCAAAACCGGTAGTGTTCCGGAACCGGTTCCAGATGTCCCGCCGGAAGTGGCCAAATATAAAAGAGAACCAAACCCATGCATGCGACACATCAAACCACGGCATTTTCGATAATCTGATGAACGGTAAGCAGGAAAATAGTATCAGACCATATCAGAATCGGTAGTGTTCCGGAACCGGTTCCGGATGTCTCGCCGGAAGTTGCCAAAAATAAAAGAGAATCAATTCCATGCATGTGACACATCAAACAGCGGCATTTTCGGTAACCAGATGAACGGTTAGCAGGAAAACAGTATAAGACCATATCTGAACTGGTAGTGTTCCGGAACCGGTTCTGGGTATCCCGCCGGAAGTGGCCAAATATTAAATTGAACATTACTCATTCATGCGACACAACAAACAGCGGCATTTTCGATAACCTGATGAACGGTTATCAGGAAAACAGTATCAGGCCATATCTGAACCGGTAGTGTTCCGAAACCGGTTCCGGGGGGTCCCGATGGGTCAAACTTTTTAAGGAGTGATAGAGGATCATCAAAAGTGAAAAAAATGTGTACGCATATGGTCAAATCTCAACCGTTACATTGTAATTGAACTTTACATGTTTTTGACTTTGCTTGCCTCAAACTGGCTATCACTTAAAAATGGTCAAACTTATCGCAGCTTTTTAATATGCCTGGATTCGAACTCCTTGATGTTTATGTCTCGTGCAAATTTCAGAATTTTTAAGTGTGTATCAAAAGCTGATCTTTCAATCTATTGATTTAGTTAAATATCTTAGTTTTCTACAGCATTTAAGCTCGAAAATATTGTTTTGCCTTTCTCGTGCACCGAAGTGTACTGAAAGGCTATATCGTCGGTTTCCTGCCATAGGGGCACAACTCAAAATTTGTCATTTTTGAGATTTTGATGGCAAATGATGAAAAACTGTGTAAACTATCATCTCACAAAGACCCGTTCCAAAATTCGTTGAGAAACGCGAGATTTTGGCATTTTCACCAATTTTCCGCATTAAAGGCACAACTCAAAATCAGTCAACTTTTTCAATAGTCGTTGAAAAATAGTAATCCAAAATTCATGAAATAGATAGTCCTTCAGTCCCTTCCCATGATACAAGAATCAAAACTCGTTTACTTCTGTCAAATGTTGAGAGAAATAGGTAAACTTGCAGGAGGTGCTTCAAGATTGCCAATTTTCAAACGCTCATACTGAAAATTCACATTTTTTGAGTTGTACCCCTATTGCAGGAAACCGACGATATGTTCACTATATGAATATATGGCGTCTCAAAATTCAAGATGGCGGCATAAACTTCAAGATGGTAGCTGTTCAATGGAGTTTTGGGCTCTAAAACCATTCAATATGGGTGAATCTGATATGAGGAAGAAGTCTGGAGTCCAAAAATAGCGACCAGAATTTCAAAGCTGCTGGAAATAAATCCTAAATGGCAGCTCAAAATTCAAGATTGCGGCTGTTTTTTAAGAGTTCAAGGCTCAAAAATCAAAAACCAGATACAGTATTGTTCCGATTTTATCACGCCCCTTTTCAAAATTACTTTTAAGTATTCTACAAAATCTATACGCGTTTTCAATATTTTTAACGTCGCAAAACGTGCCTTCAACATTCATCTTCAAGAAGAGGGAAAGCACTTGCTCTCAAATGTTACAGTAAATTAATGAAAAATGAAGGACTGACATGCGGAGGGCGTGATAAAATCGGAACATTACTGTAAATGATACCAGACCAGATATGATCTCTGATGCCATGAAATGGATTTCTGTTAAACGTATGAAAGTGCGATTTTCATCAACATATCACTTGAGTTGTGTTGAAATGTGTTTTCGAAGGGACGAGAAAGGCATCATCACCGCAAGGTGGATTAATTAGGGGTTTTTCATATTGTTAATAAACTTTTTTGCCTTTCTCGTACACTGAGTGTACTGGAAAGGCTATATGTTCACTCCAAAAATGACTTTTTGATAGAAGGCTCGGAGGGACGTGACACATATACCAATCGACTCAGCTAGACGAATTGGGGTGATGTCTGTATGTGTGTGTGTGTGTGTGTGTGTGTGTGTGTGTGTGTGTGTGTGTGTGTGTGTGTGTGTGTGTGTGTGTGTGTGTGTGTGTGTGTGTGTGTGTGTGTGTGTGTGTGTGTGTGTGTGTGTGTGTGTGTGTGTGTGTGTGTGTGTGTGTGTGTGTGTGTGTGTGTGTGTGTGTGTGTGTGTGTGTGTGTGAGTGTGTACAAAAAAACTCACATCACTTTTTGGCAGTAAACCTCATCCGATTTTTATGACCGACGGATCATTCGACGCGGAATCTGGTCCCATTGTTTCCTATTGAAAATGGTTCGGATCGGTCCAGCCGTTCCAGAGTTATGGCCATTTAGGTGTTCCGGACCGGTACCCCAGGAAGGTGCCAGATATGAAAGAACTACAAACCCATCCATGCGACACATCAAACTACGGCATTTTCGATAACCTGATGAGATGAACGATAAGCAGAAAAATAGTCTCTGCCATATCTGAACCGGTAGTGTCCCGGAACCGGTTCCGGATGTCCAGCCGGAAGTGGCCAAACATGAAAGTGGACTATACCCATGCATGCGACATATCAAACTGCGGCATTTTCGATAACCTGATGAACAGTAAGCAGGAAAACGTTCTCAGACCATATTGGAACCGGTTGCAGATGTCCCGCCGGAGGTGGCCAAGTATAAAAGATAATCAAACCCCTGCATGCGACATATGAAATAGTGGCTTTTTTGATATCCTGATGAACAGTAAGCAGGAAAATATTCTCAGACCATGCCTGAACCGGTTGTGTTTCGGAACCGGTTCCGGGTGTCCGCCGGAGGTGGCCAAATATAAAATTGAACCAAAACTATGCATGCGACATATCAAACCGCGGCTTTTTAGATAATCTGATTACTGTTGCAGGAAAGCATTCTTAAACCATATCGGAACCGGTAGTGTTCCGGAACCGGTTTCAGAAGTCCCGTGCCCGTCGGTGGTGGCCAAGTATAAAAATTAACCAAACCCATACATGTGACATATCAAATAGTGGCTTTTTTGTTATTTTGATGAACAGTAAGCAGGAAAATATTCTCAGAACATATCTGAACCGGTAGTGTCCGGAACCGGTTCTGGGTGTCCCGCTGGACATGGCCAAATATAAAAGTGAACCACACTCATGCATGCAATACATCAAATCGCGGATTTTTAGATATCTGGATTTCTATTCTATTCTATTCTATTCTAGTGCTTGCACAGCCAGTATTGAAAAGCATCCTGGAAATACCAAAATTTCTTCCGATATTTTCTTGTCAGCATTAATATTTGCAGCATATCAGAGATGATGTGACACAAATATTAAAACGGCCAGGCCCACTGTGCAGACTAATGGGTTGGAAGATAATTCAAAAACTTAAGGCAATCAGGTTATCCACTTATGAATAACATGATTGACAAACTTTTTTGAATTGAATGAAGGAAGAAACGGGGACAACCGTACCAACCGTTTCGTTTTAGGGGAATAGTGTTTGAATGTAAAATCGTTGGGAGTGGTGCTGCTAAGAAGGTTAATGCACACTCCTTTGGCGTCTCTTCTCCTGGGATGGGACACAGGCATTTCTCCATATGTCCTGGCTTCATAGCCTAGGCTTAAGCGCCATTACTCGCTCTCTGAAACGAGGAAAAAAAATAATGTTCCCTTCCCCGGATGTACAGAAAAATAAACACTAAAATAGGTAAATTGCTACAAATACAAATGATAAATTGAAAATGATAATTTCAGAAAGTCGTATGATGATTTACAGAAATTAATATCATCTTCATCCTGGGTTGGATCAGAAATATCAGGATTCAGGAACACTTTGACTTACGTCGACGGAAAGATCGTGAGAACATATTCGACGAGAAAGGCACTATCACCACTAGGTGGATAAATTTGTGTTTTTTTTGTTAATAAACAGTTTTTTTTTTTCAATATGGCCGATCCATCGATTTATAATTGTAAAAAGTAACTCTGTCTTTCCTCTTTTCAATAACATGCTGTTTTTAGGGGTTGCATAACCGTTATGTGGCCAACCGTGGAATGCCAGCAGGGTACCCGGGTACCCACGAAATTGAAATGATCATATATTTGTGAAATTCCGAACGATTGTAAAATTGTTTGGCTCATTTAACTCAGAAACTCAATAGATATCGAGATCATATCTAATAACCATTCAAATTATTTTGTATATGAGGGGGTTATTTTCTAACCATACTCTGCTCTAAATGCAAAACTTTACATAAGAACTCGAAATGATAAGTTAAACCCGTTACTTGAAGTGAATAATAATAATAACATCAAAGAACTGCATGCTAGTTCGTGACATACAAACACCATTCCGTTTTTATTTATATAGATAGATAGATTAATTTTAACAACAGATCAATAGCATGAAATAAGCTCACCAATTTATTTGCATCTATCTTTTCAGCGGCGATTCTACACTGGTTTTGCCCGTGTGACGCTTTGACTATGCATTCTCTCCGCGATGTCCGAATTTACATTTTTACTAATGGCTGCTTCGTTGTACTGAATACTGTTTGCGCACGAACTAAAAAAAGGCCTACACATACGACGGCACACGGAATTTCCGCGACCGAGAAAGGAAGAAAACAACAAGGTTCGAACATTTTCAGTTGAAATGCATTTATATTCATTTATAAACATTTTTTTCTTTCAAAATTGGGGCTGCCAGATTTACAAATATTGTACATACAACTTTCATGATGTAGTCAATCATCCCCAAAACTGAGGCATCAATTGCGGTTAGTAATAATCCAAATGACTTTATTCGCTGGATTACTCTTTGCACATGAATCCTTTATTTTTCAATGCTCTCGTTCATTACCGCATTCTTAGCGGTGTGTTGTGCTGATCGCAGAAATGATGCAGACGTATTCCGTAATCGATACGCTCTTGCTGAATGTTGAATCCTTTATCCACTATCAGCTCATGCAAGAGCGGTTCGAGAAGACCCAGTACATTTTCATCGTTGAAAATCTGTTTATTGGACGCCTTTCCACTGTACGCTTTGCTTACAAACTTGATCAGTCCAGCTGGTGTTATTCCAATGAGAAATTTGACCGTTCTTATTCCTTCATATTTTAAATAACATGCTATGCAAAATTGTATGCACTTCAATGTTGAAACAGGGATTTCGGTGCAGTCAAGGATGCATCTCATAATTTCGCATTTTCCACGAAAACATAACGGAATGTTTTTTTTGCTATTTCTTCCCGATTAGGGCAGTAGACGAACTGTTTTTATTCGAGGTGTCCTAGTACAAATTAACCATTTTGGGGGTGACTTTGGGCCAGAAAAAAGCAATGAAATCAGTACGAGAACCCTACAAATGTTAATTTAAACAACTGTGAGCATAAGAATCCGTTTTTAATTAAAAGAGACTGGAAGCCATTACCCCGAAACAATATTTTAAGCTTTTTTTTATAGAGCGATTCCAAGCAACAGCATCAAAATTAAGGAAAATTTTTAATTCATGATTTTCTATTGAACTGAAACTTTGCACAGTTTTTCAGTTCCATCTAAATCGCCATTTTTCGATATCAAATTTTTATTTAGAGCCACGACTAACTTTTCAAAAGGGTGTATGTGAAAATGGTTCAAAAATATTCAAAAATATGCACAGCAAAAACGGATTGTTCGATTGTTATGAATTTTTCAGCAAAGTTAGATAGCTAAATGGTGATTTCTAAGAAAATATACACTGTGAAAAAAAATCTATTTTATCATTGAAAAACATCATTTTTGTCACAAAAACTCAAATATCTCAAAACCCTATCTTTCTACCAACTTGAATTTTTTAGGGAAAACGGTCCATTGTATTAGCAATCTACCATAAAAATTTGGTGATGGTAAACTAATAAACAAAAAAGTTATAACATTTCAAAAATTTCACAATTTTTACATTTAGTAAAAAAAAATTTTCTGTGTAAATTATTTCGGCCGGGAATCGCGATTTGATGCTGATTTTATTGTTCAGCAAAGTTAGATAACTAAATGGCGATTCCTAAGAAAATATACACTGTGAAAAAAATCTTTTTTAACATAAAAAAATATCATTTTTGTCACAAAAACTCAAATATCTCAAAACCCTATCTTTTTACCAACGTAATTTTTTAGAGAAAATGGTCCATTGTATTAGCAATCTACCATGAAAATAAACAAAAAAGTTATGACAATTCAAACATTTCACAATTTTCACATTTAGTAATAATTTTTTTTAGTGTAAATTATTTCGGCCGGAAATTGAAGTTTAATGCTGATTTTATTGTTAATGGCCTTGCGTGAGTAAAATAAGTTGTTTTTATTATATATTATATATACATATAATATAATATACTATGTACCGTAATGTTCCGATTTTATCACGCCCTCCGCGCATTAGTCGTTTATTCATTAATTTGCTGTTACATTTGAGGACAAGTGTTTTCCCTCTTCTTCAAGATTAATGTTGAAAGCGTGTTTTGCAACGTTAAAAATATTGAAATGGGTATAGATGTTGAAGAATATTACAGGGCATTTTTGAAAAGGGGCGTAATTAAATTGTTTAAACAGATGTCGCTGATGGCAATTTCTCAGTTGTTGTCGTTTTCGAACTTCCTGCGCCCTGCTTTACCGATGATATACAGATGGCTCGTTTGTCAAATTCTAGACGGCAGGACGTGCAAATGCGTAATTTTGTACACAATGTGGACATTTGGGCATAACCAGTCTCTTTCAGTTTATCTATGGTGCTTTCAGTGAGATTTCGTAACTCTTTTGAACATTTTTTTTTCATCAAACGGTCTACAAGAGAGCGTTGAGTTGAAGACCTTTGAGAAAGCGACTGTTCATCTTGTTCGTTAGATTATAATAAACAAAATCACTTATTAATTTTAACTTACTTGTTTGGTGTTGGTGGCTGAAGAAAAAAAATACTATACAATTTTTAATATTCATAGCGGTAGTATTTTTTTGTTTTTTTCGTGAGCATTGTCAGGTATGTATACAGACAAACAAACGTAACACTGGCGAAATTTTCATTGACCACGCCTTCAACGATCATTTTGAATCTTGGTTGTGGCTTTCATAACAAGAAGAGCGCCCATCGTTTTTCTTTGCGTTTGACGTTTCACACTAGCGCCTTCTGATGACGATATTGCACAACGCAGTGTTTCGTGAAACATTTCCACCAGGTGGTGATAGTGTGAACTGAGCGATGAATTTTCACTAAAATTGTTCTAGGCGTTTCGTCTGTTTGTCTGTGGTATGTACCTCTTATGCATTTGTTGTTGTTGAAGTTACTCGCATTCTTCCGATCATAAAGTCTGTTCTCTATAAGAGGGATTTTTTTTGCGGATAAACTAGACGTATACGCGTATAAAAAAAACTTTTATTATACAGCTTTTGTCTTAAAAATAAATTCAATTCCATTTTTCTTATAATCAACAGCTTTTCAACACTATCAAGGGATTTTTTTACCAGTCACGTACAATAAAAAGTATGACAATCTCAATATTTTTGATCACAACACTGGATCGCGTCTAAGTTTCAAATAGATACTATAGTAATTACGAATAATCAAACTAAAGTATCATGAAAACAACTTGTTTAATTCAGGCAGTAGCCTTTACAATAAAATCAGCATTAAAATATAATTCTCGAAATAATTTACACAGAAAAAATTTTTTTTTTGTTACTAAATGTAAAAATTGTGAAATGTTTGAAATGTCATAACTTTTTTGTTTATCAGTTTACCATCACCAAAATTTTATGGTAGATAGCTGATATAATGGGCCATTTCCCCTAAAAAATTGAAGTTGGTAAAAAGATAGGGTTTTGAGATATTTGAGTTTTTGTGACAAATATCATATTTTTTCAAAGTAGAAAAAGAAATTTTTTACAGTGTATATTTTCTAAGGAATCATCATTTAATTATCTAACTTTGCTGAAAAATTTATAACAATCGAACAATCCGTTTTTGCTGTACAGCTTTTAGAATATTTTAGAACTATTTTCGCATACACCCTTTTGAAAAGTTAGTCGTGAGTGAATATGAAGGTTTAATATCAAAAAATGGCGATTTATATGAAATTGAAAAACTGTGCAAAGTTTCAGATATTTTTGAAATGGTCGCTCAGGATCGACTGACATGACTCCGTGGAATTCCTCTATAGAATGAGAAAATCTGCAACAGATACCCAAGAGGTGGTTCCTCGGGTGATGTGAGGATCGACCCACAAAAAACTCATTCTCTCTCTTCCTCACCTTCGCGGTACGCCCGTTAGGGATGACTTCGAGAAGGGGGGCGGGGGGGGGGGGGCGTACATGAGTACACTCTAATAGTAAGCGTTCCACCAGCTACCGCCTTAAGTTGTTCACTTTCCCCTGGAGGCTCGGGTCCTGGCTAGTACTTAAGAGTACTCAGACTACCCGTTGAACTCAAGCTCCTGGATGGGGAAGGGGGGCCAACTCAACTAGCTGTTAATCGGCTCGCCATTTACTCTGTAGTTCAAGTACGATTCGAGAAACCGTGGAAGTAACGGAGTCCCACTTGTCCGCCCCCATACACATCCTTTCAACAATGTTGTCAGGCGTGATATCTCTACCGCAAACCTCCTGCATACTCGACCTTTGCTCCACGAAACGTGGACATTCAAAGAGCACATGCTCCGCGGTCTCGTCGCAGTCTGCACACTCCGGACATGCGGGGGAGCCTGCATGTCCGAATCTGTGCAGATACCACCTAAAGCACCCATGGCCTGACAGAAATTGAGTCAAGTGAAAATTCACCTCGCCATGGGGCCTGCTCGTCCACATGGATACGCTCGGTATGAGCCTATGTGTCCATCTACCCTTGCTGGAGGAATCCCATTCCCTCTGGCACTTCAGCATAGACGAGGTTCTGGCGATACGCCTCGCGCCTCTTATGCCGCGTCGCTCGAAGCATTCTTCATCCTCTGCCACCACTAAAGCTATGGGCATCATGCCCGCTAGCACACATACCGCTTCCTTTGAGACCGTGCGGTATGCGCTCACCACCTTAAGGCACATTAGCCTGTGGGTACTCTCAAGTCGATTCACGTTTCGATTAACCACGAGCGCCTTCGACCATGCAGCGGCGTCATACCTTAGTATGGAGACCGCTACTGCCGCGAGCAGCTTACGCTTACTCGAGACTATTGCCGAGCTATTTGACATTATCTTTGACAATGCCATTATCGCCATGCTTGCTTTTTTGCAGGCATATTCTACGTGGCTTCCGAATTTCAGCTTATCGTCGATCATGACCCCCAATTGCTTCAGTGAGCGCTTAGAGTTGATCGTGCATCCACCTGTGGTGACCACTGCCTGCTGTTCAGACTTGCGGTTGTTTACCACCACCACCTCCGTTTTGTGGTGCGCGAGTGCCAAATGTCTCGACCTCATCCAGTCCTCCACTATGCCAATTGCGTGAGTTGCTGTCAGTTCCTCTTCCTCTATCGACTCGCCGTATACCACGAGGGTAATATCATCGGCGAAGCCGACCAGCTTTACGCCCGGTGGAAGTTTGAGCCTCAATACGCCATCATACGCCGCGTTCCATAGTACCGGGCCCAAGATGGACCCCTGCGGTGATGTTGTAGCTCCTCTCGCCTTCCTCGGTGTCATAGATTAGCACCCTATTCTGGAAGTAGCTCTCCAATATCAGGCATAGGCTAACCGGGACTCCTAGGTGGTGTATTGCGCACTCAATGGCGGCCCAGCTGACGCTGTTGATCGCATTCTTAACGTCCAGCATGACGACCGCGCAATATCAGATTCCTGTTCGCTTCTTTTGGAGTTCTATCTCGGCCGTTTTGGTTACAGCCCTAATAGCGTCCACCGTCGATCGACCCTTCTGGAAGCTGAACTGGTTATCCGAGAGACCAGAGTCATCGGGTTTCTCGGTATAGACCATCAGCCTCGACAGAATGATCCGTTCCAACAGTTTTCCGGCGGTGTCCAGCAGGCAAATAGGCCTGTATGCCGACGGGTCGCCAGGTGGCTTCCCGGGTTTGGGCAGTAGAACCAATCTTTGCCTTTTCCACCTCTTCGGAAATTCGCCTCTGTCTAGGCACATCTGCATAGCCATTCTGAACATGTCAGGCTTAGCCTCGATTGCCGTATTGATGGCTAATGTCGGGATACCGTCCGGACCCGGAGCCTTGTTCAACTTAAGCGACTTCGCTATTGCAATGAGTTCGTCGTTCGTCACCGGGGCTACCTCGCTATGGCCGGTTTGGCTATAAGGAACGGGGGCCCATGGTCTTGTATCGTGGCGTGGGAACAGCGTTTCCACGATCTTCTGCAGCATCTCTGGGGAGCGTTCTGGGGGTGCTGACGCGCCCTTCGTTTTGGCCATGACTACTCTGTAGGCATCACCCCATGGGGTCGTGTTGGCTGCCTGGCAGAGATTTTTGAAGCACGCCCGCTTACGAGTCTTAATCTCTTTATTCAGTGCCAGTTTAGCCGCCCTGTAGGCCTCGCTTCGTTCAATTCTATCCTCATCGGTACGAGCCCTTTGCATCCTCCTTGTAGTTCTTAAACAGGATGCGCGGAGTTCTGCGATTTCTGGACACCACCAGTACACCGGTTTGCGTCCATTTCTGGGTAGGGATTGCCTTGGCATAGCGGCGTCACATGCACGGCTTAGTGTTCCGACTAGATCATCGCTGGATAGATCGTCGGTGTTACTCTCCATAAACAATCGCTCCACAAATGCCGGTTTATCAAATCGCGAAGTCAGCCATCCCCGATGACGGTCGATGACCTTCGACTGTGGCCGTCTTCCTCCGTGTTCCACTCTGTATCGAATCGCCAGATGGTCACTATGCGTGTATCCATCGTCGACCCTCCAGTCCGAGCTGGGGTTTAAACCCGGGCTCCAGAAGGTCACATAAATGATGGACTCTGCACCATTCCTACTGTAGGTTTTTCTGTCGCCTACGTTCGCGAAATCCACGTTTAGTCTAGCCATAGCTTCGAGTAAGGCCCAACCTCTCGCGTTAGTCAAGCGGCTACCCCACTCAATCGCCCAGGCGTTGAAGTCTCCACCGATGACCACGGGACTCCATCCCACCATTGCGCTAGTTAACGATTCCAGCATAGACGAGAACTGGTCTATCGTCCACCTGGGAGGGGCATAACAACTGCAGTAGTATACCCCGTTGATCTTCGCTATTGCGAAGCCCTCGTGCGACGTGGAAACTATTTCCTGGACCGGAAAACGACCGGTTGTACAGATCGCCGCTAGCTTGGCCTTATCTGCTACCCAGTTTCCGTTAACGGGAGGGATGCGGTATGGGTCCGATAGTAGTGCGATGTCTGTACTTGACTCCGAGAATGACTGACATAGCAACTGTTGTGCGGCTTCACAGTGGTTCAGGTTTAGTTGTGTAACCTGCATTATCGTTTGGAACTTCGACCTCCTCGCGTGCCTGGACATTTAGGCCCGCCCGTCGTGTGGCCCTTGTTCGCCGTGCAAATCAGGCATTTTGGTGCAGAGTTGCACTCCCTGGCGATATGGCCTTCTACTCCACACTTCCTGCAGAGCTTACATCGGTCTGGGCCTTTGCATGCCCAGGACTTATGCCCTTGCTCAAAGCACTTGAAGCACGCCACTGGCGGCTCGTATATGCTGAGCGGGCATACTGACCAAGCTACCTTGATCTTCCCGACTAAAATCGCCTTGTACGCATCCCCTACGGGGAGTTTGAACGCGGCAATATGCGTGCCAGCCGGACCCTTACGCAGGCGGATCGATGCACATCTATCTCACACTGCTGTTCGAGTGCGGCTGCGAGCTCCTCTGCGTCGGTAATCTCGTCCAGGTTTTTACACTGGAGAGTTGCCTCCGCCGTTAGGGCTCTAACCTGCACCTTTTTGCCAAGTACCTCTTGGGCTAGTGCTTTTTAGGAAGTACCTTTATTGGCTGCTTCCTTCTTCAGCACTAGCATCATCTCTCCCGTCCTGGTGCGCCGGATGCTTTTTACATCCACGCCCAACGGTGAGAGACGATTCTCGCCTCGCATGGCCTTCAGCACCTCGGCGTATGTGTCTGCCTCGGTTTTGAAGACCAGCGCGTCACTTCTCGCTCGTTTGCGGGCTGGTTTCGTAGTTCTCACCTTCTTCTTTTTTCCTACCGTAATCCAAGGGTTCTCCTTCCCTTGGTCCGGTTGGTCTCCGTTCTTCCTCTTGTTGGCTTGCTGGGGCTTGGTTTCCCTGCCCCTTGCGCGCTTCGCAATCGGCTTAGCAGCCTGGTTACCTACGCTGGTCTTCACCTTCTCTTTCTTCGGCTTTGCACTCGACTCTGCCGGACGCTTCTTGGGCCGCGTCTCCTCAGCAGGTTCAGAAGGCTCAGCAAAAAGGAAGCTGTCCGTTTGGGTGGACCGCTCTTCCCTGCTCGCATCATCAGCACCTCGCTCTTCCACCAGGAGGTCGTACTCCTTCTTGGACAGAGCCAGTGATTTGCGGAGCTTCAGCAGGCCCTGTTTCAGGTCCTTGCTGATGGTTGTCCGCCCGCTCATGTAGCCGATCAGCTCATCCAGCTGTTCGGCAACTACCAACATCTTTGGTAGCCCGCTCCTGTTGCGGTTCAGCGCCCGCGTGAGGTCCGCACCGATCATCTGTGCTTCCTCCGTCGGTGCTGTACCGCTTCGTGCACCACTTGCTCCACTTGAACTTCCTGCCGCTGGTTCGCTGGTGGGTGCACCAGCCCCTCGGAGTGGCGATCTAGCCAAGCCTCCACGCGCGAACGGGTTCAATGCCGCTCCCTCAGTTACTCCACACTCGACCACGTTGTTACAGTTGTTGAATTTCAAAGTCATGTCTGTTGGGCCCCCCTTAGAGCCGCTATCCCTCACTGCAAATGAAGTAGTCGCCAAGGATCCTGGTGGTTATCTATGCAAGCAGGGAGGCCACCCGAGGGTTGGCCCAGGCCCTTATGGGGACTGAGCTCAGAGCCGGATCAGCGCTAATCAGGAGTGTTCATCTGAACCTACTTCCACCCAGTTAGTTGTCTAAGCTGGGCACAGATCGGGAACGTACTTTAAGGCCATGTCACGGTTTTATGGGGCGGAAGACAGCGTTGACATTAGCCTATCCGCCGTTTAAAATCAGTGTCACCCGACCTTACTAAGAGGATAGAATTCCGTCGCCATCAGCTCACTTGTGCATAGTTACCTTAGCGTGTACCATCTCATTTACCAATTACTAAGCATGACCAGTATACCATAACCAGGAACTTACTGGCATCGTTCCTGATGTGCCCGAAGCACTTCTAGCTGGGCTGTGACACTTTGGAAGCGGTGCCATATCGCTTGAACAGAGTTGCTTCCGGATGTGTGGAATTTCTGAAGAGGACCAGCAGAGCCCACTGCTGGTCCCCCGCCACGCCTAGGCTTACTCCGCTTGAGCAGTTCGTATGTGCCGGTGCTCGGTCACCTCCCGGTGCCAAAGGTGGTAAGTCCACATTGATGTGTGGATATGGTTCGCTTGGATAGAATCGTAAGCTCCCACCTCTTATATTTTAAGCTTAATTCGGTGTAAATGTAAGATAGATGCTAAATGAAAACTGCACAAATATCAGTTTCTGGGTAGATAATAAAGAATATTTCTTACGCCTTTTGAGAATGCTAGTTAGAATTATATATAAGGCACACAGTAGTGGTGTACCCAGTCAACCAGTGATCGTATAAGATGTTGCATAAAATGTTAAAGTGGAGGAGATATGCGTACATTTTACATGCGCCTAAATGGAGGCATGATATGCGTGGCCTCCACTTTATCATCTTATGCAACATCTTATACGATTACTGGTTGACTGGGTATAGTATTAAATCATTGATCGTTGACAAAAAATGTGGTCAAACTTTCACGTTTGCTTGTATGTGATATAATTTTGAAGTGACTAGACACTGATAAGTTGTTCGCAAATATCTATATATTGAAATGTTTTGATTTGCAAGCGAGAGTTTCTCACATTGAACTTTCTAGGTTGATTTTTTATTCGTTTTGGTCAAATGATACCCTCTAGAAGGGGTGAAATTAAGCCATATCAACGTGAAAATAAAGATTATCTACTGGAATCAATACTTAATGATTTAAAATGACCGTGTCTAAAAAATGGCACATTGATTGAGAGTTAAAATATTGCTGTACCAACTTACAAAGGGATGGACTATGCAATTTTGGCCCAATGACACTGCTACTGACGGTATTGTACCTACCAATTTAAGAAAACAAAAATTAGGAAGAACGAATTCCTTAGGGAAATGACTGGAGGGATTCCTAGAGCAGTCTCGTAGGAATTCCTGGACTAATCTCAGTGGAATTCCTGGAGAAAACCCTAGATGAACTCCTGGATGAATCGCTGAAAAAGTTCCTGATGGTGTTCCTCGAGGATTTGCTGGATTAATCTCTGTAATAATTTCTGGAGGATTCCTTAGAAGATTCTCTGTAGGGTTTACTAGAGGAATCCCAGAGGGATCTCAGATGAACTTGTGAAAAAAAAATCCTGGAGAAATTCTTAAAGGAATTGTTCGAGACATTCTTGGAGTAATCCATGGAGCAATTCTAAAAGAAATTCTTGTAGAAACTCCTAAAATTCTGAAATAGCATAAAATGCCAACTTGACCGATGGTCTCTACGGGATTGAAACTTGGATAATGTGAACTGCTGTGAACCGATTCTTGTGGCGTAGAATTGTAATCTTAGTCATACAATTTCTGAGATTACCGATAATCGAAACTTTGGAAACTTTGGTTTTGATGACCCGGGTAGACGAGAATATCTAAATCATATCTCAAATCGAACACTTTTTTCTGTCATAGCTTGATATGATTTTGATGAGTTATTCAAAAATCTTATGAATATCGCACGAATAGCTCAAAGTGATATGGTAACAGTTTTTGTTTATGTCGAAATAGCTGAAAATTTCTACATAAGAACAAATTTAGCTATTCTGCACGAAATGGCACACATACACCCATAGAGATGGCTAAATGTTAGTGAAATGCCATGTGCCCCTTTCTGAGCTGTGGAAACAAAGAACCGCATGCTCTTATTCCCATGTTATTTACAACAGTGAGCCACAGTTAAGTGGTAAGCATCGCCGCCTGTGAATCCAATGGTCGTAGGTTCGATGCTGCATGCTGACGTTTTTTTATTTATTTTTTCTAGAAAAAAGTGACGAATCTTGTCTGCTATTGTTTTGATCTTGTAATATCTTAACGAGCTATTATTGAGTAGTTCACCATATTAGATTTTGCTATTATTTCTGTTCTTTTACCTCTTATATCAATCAAACCAATATCAGTTTTTGCTCTTCAGTTATTCAATCAATCATAACTGAATATGCTATTCATCAGATTTTTCCACCTACTCGGGGAACTCCCGCGCGTTTACCACTTCAGCTGTATGAGCCTCTTTTTATAACCCACTCTTCTAGAAAGTCTCCACCTCGTCTTCGTTAGAAATGTTATCAATATTATAGATAACCAGGCCATAGTGATGTTAATGAGATAAGTAAAACTAGTCTTAAACTATTTACATCATACTAACATCAAAGTAGCAAAAGACTGTGGAACCGAATGATAGCCAAAGATTGTGCGTTGATAAGCTTCAAAATATCGCGACGAATTCTTCACGCATTGGTATTGTGTACCTGTGATACAAGTATAACTCATTCGGCCGATGTACGTCAGCTTGATAAGCCCCATTTATCATTGCCAAGTGCCATTTCAAACGGAAAAAGAGCTCCGAGGAGATAAAACAACATCGTTCAGCTGATGATGAATGTCTCCTGCGGTACTTGTGTTCAGTTTGCTCCGGTAACTCGGTCTGGTAGGTGAACATTCAGAAAACAATCTTACCTGGTAGTGGACCAACCGCTTGGAAAGTGAATTAGTTAAGCAAGTGCAAACAGAACAAAACGATCCGGCCAAAACCATGGGGGCCATGTTCCGCAGTGAGCAGATGGACCTGGTCCAGCTGCTCATTCAACCGGAGGCGGCGTACTCCTCGCTGGCAGAGCTTGGCGAACTCGGAATCGCTCAATTTCGTGATGTTCGTACTGCCGTCACATGACTCTGCTCCGTGATGAAAAAAATGAAAAAACCCGTGCTTTTTTGCAGCTGAACGCCGATGTGAACGTTTTCCAACGGAAGTACACCAGCGAGATCAGAAGATGCGAGGAGATGGAACGCAAGATCGGCTACATCCGCCGGGAGTTGACCAAGGATGAGGTCCCAACGCCGGATCTTTCGGACAACATCCCCCGTACGCCCAACTCTCGGGAGATTATCGACTTGGAGGCGGCTCTCGAGAAGACCGAGAACGAGATCATCGAACTGTCCGAGAATAGCCATGCTCTGCTGCAAAACTTCATGGAACTTACCGAGCTGAAGAGCGTGCTGGAGAAAACTCAGGTTCCTAACAGAACACTGCGGTTGTGTGGTTTGACTGACCATTGAATGCCGTTTTATTTTCCCTCCATTAGGGTTTTTTCTCCGACAAGTCAGCTGCCCTAAACTTGGAGGCCACCGGAGGAGATCCCGGCAGTGAGAACAAGCCGCTGGGATTCGTTGCTGGAGTGATCCCACGTGAGCGCGTCATTGGCTTCGAGCGAATGCTTTGGCGCGTGTCACGTGGTAACGTTTTCCTACGTCAAGCGCCCATTGAGAAGCCATTCACCGATCCGCGCTCGGTAAGTAGCCTTGTGCAGAACGCTTGGGGGAGAGATAACGACGACGAGATACTGGGATGGTAATACGGAATGACGCTCGTTGTACCTTGTGATGGCTTTATGCAACGACTGATTTGAGAGATAATGCGGGACGATGTTATTGGGGTCAGGTGGTGTAGTAATTGGTCGATTCTTCTGTCAGTTTGCTTTGAAGAAACGTAAACTTTTGGGATGTTTTTGGAATGGGTTTCATTTAGTTGATTTTGTGCAAGAAGAGTTCTGAATTTCTGAAGAGGGCGTAATATGTTCGCACTTAACACCTATGTGCCTGTGCCTCATTTTGCACCCTATTTCAAAACTTTAAAAATCTGATTCTCAGCCGTTTCTCAACGAAAGTTTGTGAAATTTTGACAGTTGATCACAAAATTCTTCTAGTTTATGGAACTGGTATCATGGTTCCGATTTTTTCCGTTGTTCCGGATTTATGGCCGTGGGTACTGGGGTAACCTCCTTATCAGATAGAGGTGCAACCTATAATTGGCCTTCGAAAACTAGCTTGCGGCATTCCACACTTCATGATTTTGCAAAACAAGAGTATTGGAGCATATTTTTAGAGATGCTGAATACATTGGCCACTTCTCCGGATGTTCCGGAAACCTGGTGCCCTCAGGAAAGTGGCCACTTTCTGACCGGTTCTGAAACTTAGCTTGTGACATATCAAACTTCATGATTTTGCAAAACAAGACTATTGGTACATGTTTTGAGAGATTTCGGATAAACTGACCACGTCTCCGGATGTTCCGGAAACCTGGTGCTCCCAGGGAAGTGGCCACTTTCTAACCAGTTCTGAACCTTAGCTTGCGACATATCAAACTTCATGATTTTGCAAAACAAGACTATTGGTACATCTTTTGAGAGATTTCGGATACACTGGCCACATCTCCGGATGTTCCGGAAACCTGGTGTCCCCAGGGAAGTGGCCACTTTCTGACCGGTTCTGAAACCAAGCATGCAACATATCAAACTTCATGATTTTGCGAAACAAGAGTATTGGACCATGTTTCTAGAGATTTAACATACACTGGCCACGTCTCCGGATGTTCCGGAATCCTGGTGCCCCCAGGGAAGTGGCCACTTTATGACCGGTTCTGAAACCTAGCTTGCGACATATCAAACTTCATGATTTTGCAAAACAAGACTATTGGTACATGTTTTGAGAGATTTCGGATACACTGGCAACGTCTCCGGACGTTCCAGAAACCTGGAGCCCCCCAATAAATGGCCACTTTCTGATCTGTTCTGAAACCTAGCTTGCGACATATCAAACTTCATGATTTTGTAAAACAAGACTAATGGATCGCGTTTGTATAAATTTTAGGTACACTAGATGAATTGGTCACTTACCTGAAAATAGTTTATTGCAAGCATCTGTGGCATACATCGAAACAGTTTTCTTTTCTATTAGAATGCCTTTCGCAACAGCCTTTAACAGCGCTAAATTTTAAATTATTTGCAGGAAAAACCAAAATTGGTAAGGATGTACAATTCACTAAAAGCAGGTGAAGATTCATTAGATCTTATTCCTGGAAGCTATACATGTAAACGGCGGACAGACAGATATTCCCTGGCAATATTTTTCAACATTCTCGATATCTGCGCTCACAATTCCTACATCACATTCCTTTTAGCGCTTTCAAGCTGGGCTTTCGAAGGAGTTTGCCGTAAATCACATTAGGACGAGACAACAGGACATCATCCTATATAATGAAAAACAAAAGGTGTGATTATAATATCAATCTAAAGGTCTAAAGGTGTCCATTATGTAAGTCGGCTGTTTGTTCATCATATTATCGAAATATTAAATTGTACGCATGTCCGGATTGTATAAACGAACAGCCAGATATTCGGGAACTGAAATACATATCGAAAAAAATCAGAAGATGTTGGTACTGTTCACGACACCGTGACGTGAAAACAATGATCAGTTGCCTCTATTGTAATCGTCCAGTATGCGATAGAATGCCTTTTAAAAGAGAAAACTATCTAAAAACTCCCTGGGGCACCAGCTTTCCGGAACCACCGGAGAAGTGGCCGGTGCATCAGAAATCTCTAGAAACATGGTCTCCCTTGTTTCGAAAAATCATGAAGTTTAATATGTCGCAAGCTAGGTTTCAGAACCAATCAGAAAGTGGCCACTTCCCTGGGGGCACCAGGTTTTCGGAACATCCGGAGATGTGGCCAGTGTATCCGAAATCTCTCAAAAGATGTACCAATAGTCTTGTTTTGCAAAATCATGAAGTTTGGTATGTCGCAAGCTAGGTTTCAGAACCGGTCAGCAAGTGGTCACTTCCCTGGGGGCACCAGGCTTCCGGACCATCCGGAGATGTTACCAGTGTATCCGAAATCTCTCAAAACATGTACCAATTGTCTTGTTTTGCAAAATCATGAAGTTTGATTTGTCGCAAGCTAGGTTTCAAAACCGGTCAGTAAGTGGCCACTTCCCTGGGAGCACCAGGTTTCCGGAACATCCGGAGACGTGGCCAGTTTATCCGAAATCGCTCAAAACATGTACCAATAGTCTTGTTTTGCAAAATCATGAAGTTTGATATGTCGCAAGCTAGGTTTCAGAACCGGTCAGAAAGTGGCCACTTCCCTGAGGGCACCAGGTTTCCGGAACATCCGGAGAAGTGGTCAATGTATTCAGCATCTCTAGAAATATGCTCCAATACTCTTGTTTTGCAAAATCATGAAGTTTGGAATGCCGTAGAGCGCTATCGACTGAAAACTCTGTATAACCAGGGAAGTTTTTCGGCTTCGCAGTCATCAAACGCAATCAAACGACTAAATATCGTTCTTCATCCGACGTTTCGGTGTTTATTACACCTTCTTCAGGGAATTAGAACTTGCAATCGATCTCGTTTTGTGGGCTCGGTTTTAGCATGATCCGTCTAAAATTTCCAAAAAAGTGTTGAGAAAGTGTTCAGAAAGATTTTTGCCAACACTTTTTTGGAAATTTTAGACGGATCATGCTAAAACCGAGCCCACAAAACGAGATCGATTGCAAGTTCTAATTCCCTGAAGAAGGTGTAATAAACACCGAAACGTCGGATGAAGAACGATATTTAGTCGTTTGATTGCGTTTGATGACTGCGAAGCCGAAAAACTTCCCTGGTTGTTTGGAATGCCGCAAGCTAGTTTTCGAAGGCGAATTATAGGTTGCACCTCTATCTGATAAGGAGGTTACCCCAGTACCCACGGCCATAAATCCGGAACAACGGAAAAAATCGGAACCATGATACCGGTTCCATAAACTAGAGGGATTTTGTGATCGACTGTCAAAATTTCACAAATTTTCGTAGAGAAACGGCTGAGAATCAGATTTTTAAAGTTTTGAAATAGGGTGCAAAATGAGGCACAGGCACATAGGTGTTAACAGTCAACTAAGTCCCCGCTAGGCTTCTGCTATTTCTGAGGGTGAAGCAATAGCGTCAACTGCAGTGCTGCCAATAAAACAAAGAAATGAGCCATTCGTTGAATCACTAACACAGCGCAACATTTTTTTGTCTCAAGAGCAAACTTATGCGTCTCCGACAGATTTTGGGCCGCTGAATCCGAATACGGGCTCAGACTTGCTCCATCATGTCACAATTTTGAGCTATACCTAATTCATAGAGCAAAATATGCGATTTTCGGCTTTTTTACTGCACTTAATGGACATATTTTTTTTAAGCAAGCAAAGGGTAAATTGGTCAATTAACATCTAAATTAACGACTCATGCAAAATATTTCGTTTTACCGAATCAAATTTGAAAATTTTAGTATTTTATGTTAGTAAGTAAACTTGCATGCAACTTTTGGAGGGTGACTTGTATGGGGCTGTTCATAAACCACGTAGACCAAATTTTGGCCATTTCAGAACCCCCCCCCCCCGTAGACTTTCGTCCATACAAAAATATAAAATTTGTATGGAGCGTAGACTTTGGCCAGACCCCCCTCCCTCCAAAAAGCCTACGTGGTTTATGAATGGCCCCTATGTGAAATAGCGTACCTAATTATCGTACATTTAGGGCCGTCAAAACTGGTTCCGGGTCATTTGGCCGATCGCCATTTGGCCGAAATTATCTTTTGACCGAATGCCATTTGGTCGAATGCCGTTTGACCGAATGCCATTTGGCCGAAAATTAATGATGAATTAATGCCGCCACTGTTCTCACATCAAATGTCAAAACTCGAATGTCAAAACTAGATAGAATAGCCTATGATTAAATATAGGAAATATTTCTGATGATTGGTAATTAGAATGTAAAAAACTTCCTCTGAATTCTTTTGATCATAATTCGGCCGAACGACCCATTCGGCGAGATGGCATTTGGCCAAACGGCATTCGACCAAATGGTCGGACACCATCCAAACTGTCCTGAAGTTTATCTCTTGACAGTAGCAGTAGTTATTCTCATAATGAACTGTTACATTACACATCCAACAGCAATCTGTGATGCCCCTGGCGTTGTTGTGTTAGTGGCATTTTGACACTATTTCGACCAAAAAGTTAGTAAACTACATTTTAATAGATGTATTATACTAAATTAGCGAGTTTGATTAATTTTTGTTTTCAGGATTCAGGAAAACTTGTTTTAAATTATTTTCTTCAGAAATTTATCTAGAAAATTCTTAGGAGATTATTTTAGGAATTTATCCTAGGGAAGAGGCGGAGGGTTTTGGTTCCCCGAAAGATCAACGGTTATTCCCCCCTGGGGTGACATTTTTAGCTTCTCTTGGGATTTATTGATACCATTCTTCAGGGGCGGATCCATCAGGAATCCTTTCATGATTTTTCCATCAATTCTTTTTAAAACCCCTTAAGGATTTATTTCTTTGTGTTTAAGAAATTATTCTTGAAACTAAAGGAGAGCATTATTCAATTTTCCAGGAATTCCTTCAGAGATTTCATTTTAAAAAATCATTTCTATTAAAAAATATTCTGGTAATTCCTTCATGTTTTTTTTCTGATTAATTTCTGCTGTTTAATTTTCCTCTGAAATTTCGTGTAGGCTATAAAGAATTGCTTTAGGGATTTTTGCCCATTAAAACCTTCTTGTCATTTTGCAAGACATTCTCAAGGTAACTTCCTCCAGGAAACCCTCTAGAAATTTAAAGAGAGATTTGTTCAAGATGAATTCCTCAATTGCTTTAGATTTTTTTCAAGAATTTCTTCAGGAAATTCAATTCTTTCCAATTCTTTAGAAATTTCATAAAATAATTCTGTAAAATCTGAAAGAATTTCTAGAGGCATCTGCGAATCTCAGAAGATATTTCTGAAGGAACCGCTAGAGAAATTCCTTAAATAATTCGTCAAGAGATTTCTTCAGCCTCTAATGAAATTGTAATGTGATTTGAAGTACCCTTGAAAGAATTTTCAAAATCTAGATGAACTTCTGAAAAAAAAACACATGGAATAGTTTCTGAAGAAATCCCTTGCTGATATTCATAAAGAAATCGTCAAAGCACTGAAGGAGTCTTAGGAGATTTTTCTAGAGAGATCCTTGAAGAAGGTATAGAAGGAATCCGTGGAGGAATTTCTGATGGAATCTTTGGAATACTTTTTTTGATAAATCCTCTGTCTAATTTCTGTTGAAATCCCTGGAAATATTTTTTTTATAAATATTTGACAGATTCCCAGGAAAATAGGGTCCTAAAATGAAACATATTTTCCCGGTTTTGCTACATAACACGAAGGAGCATGCTTTTCTGATCTCAGTGGTAATTTTTCCGAACTTAAACAATGACAGAATAGTTAATAAACTCGAAAATAAAATAATGATGAGCAGATCTTGATTGACATTCGAGGTCAACCTTGACGTAACGAAAGTGAAACGGCGGGTTGCAAAAGACATCACATTGGTCACTTTTGACAACAAATTAATGTTCCTGTTTGACATACACGATAAACAAAATTTACCCAAAATAGAGTGCTAAACAAGAAGTGTTGCAAAAATTATTAAAATTTAAAAAAAAATATTTTAAGGGCTTTATCTAATAGGAATACTTAAAAAATGAGTAAACATGTCGATTTAATTAATGTTTGATCGAATTATGCAAAAATTGAGATAGGCCTTTAGGAGCCTATTCCTGGAGGAATGCCTGGAAAACGTCTTGGTGGAATTTGTATAAGAATATTTAGAAAAATCCCTTACTAAAAGTAATGGAGGATATTCTGAAACAATTCCCGGAGGAATTTGCGGACGTATTTTTGAAGGAACCCCCGAAAGAATGTTTGGACAAACACTTAAATGAAGATCCTATAAAAATTTCTTAAGTCCCATGAGAAATAACCAAAGGTATTTCTGTATAGGTTCTAAGAATTATTTCTGAAAAAAAAATCAAAATTTCTTAACGAATCCAAGTTAAAACTTCGTAAAGGCATACTCGCTTTGAATCACAGAGGAATTTCTGGGGAAATGCGAGGAGGAATCCGTGGAAGATTTTCTATATTAGTCTCTGTAAGATTTCTGCAGGAACCTCTGGAGAAATCCCAAGTAACACACTTGTCTCAGAAGAGTCACGGCGGCGCTAGGAATCACCCAGCAAGGGATGTTATTACCACGATGTCGACTAGTCTTGCCTCCTTCTGATTGCTGACTGACGAGGCCAGACAATAAAGTCGTCAGTCGTTGTTGGTCGTTGGCGTCCATTCACTTGACAAGCGATGCATGGTTCAGCCCTTGTAGCATTGGGAGCTCTTTCGCTCCCACACACACTCCAATTGCTTCTCTTTCCCCTTAACTCCCGTTTTATTTTTCATTTTTAACACCCTGAGCCCTATCCATTATATGCACCCCCATGCGACAACTAGGTTGGCATTCTCAGGTCTTCTGAGACACTCTTTCGTCCCCATCCATCCTTAATCTTTTGCCTCTCTCTTAGGATCTCTGAGAATCCCCTTTGACCCATAATCCAGTTTCCCGTTCTTGGTTCTACAGGCAGTTCCTGAATTGTGTTATTCATTCTTTTTTTTTCTTCATTGCATTCCAGGGTGATGAGATCTACAAAATTGTGTTCGTGGCATTCTTCCAAGGAGAACAATTGAAAAGCCGTGTCAAGAAAATCTGCAGCGGGTAAGTGATTTATCATAAAATTAAAGTTACTAATTTTAATTGCTTATTCTTTGCATTTTCTCTCTAATCAGCTATCATGCCTCGCTCTACCCGTGCCCCAACGAGTACAACGAGCGTGCCGAAATGCTCCAGGGAGTACGCACTCGCATCGAGGACCTCAACATGGTCATCAACCAGACCAAGGATCAGCGCCAGCGTGTGCTCATCAGCGTGGCCAAGGAGGTCCCCAAGTGGGAAATCATCGTCAAGAAGGTCAAGGCCATCTACCATACGCTGAACATGTTCAACGTGGATGTCTCCAAGAAGTGTCTCTTCGGCGAAGCTTGGGTGCCAACGTCCAATTTGCAGGACGTGAAGAATGCGCTGATCGCTGGTTCATCCGCCGTTGGCAGTACGGTCCCATCGTTTTTGAACGTAATTTCAACTCATGAGGCACCACCGACTTTCAACCGAACCAATAAGTTTACCCAAGGCTTCCAGAACTTGATTGAATCGTACGGAGTGGCCTCGTATCGTGAAGCGAATCCCGCTCTGTATACCATCATCACTTTCCCGTTCTTGTTTGCTATTATGTTTGGTGATTTGGGACACGGACTGATTCTGTTGCTTTTGGGCCTGTGGATGGTTTTGTGGGAAAAATCTCTGGCCAGGAATAAGGACGAAATCTGGCAGCTGTTCTTTGGAGGTCGTTATATCATTCTGCTGATGGGCATCTTCTCGATGTATACCGGATTCGTCTACAATGATATTTTCTCGAAGACGATGAACATTTTCGGGTCGTCCTGGCAGATTAATTACAACACCTCAACCATCATGACGAACCCTGACCTTCAACTGAACCCAGGAGAAGATTATTCGGAAACGGTCTACTGGTATGGTTTGGATCCTGCCTGGATGTTGGCGTCCAACAAGATTATTTTCCTGAACTCATTCAAAATGAAGCTGTCGATCATTTTTGGAGTGGTGCACATGATCTTCGGTGTCTGCATGAGCGTTGTAAACAACACGCATTTCAAAAAGAAGATCAACATTCTGCTGGACTTCATTCCTCAGCTTATGTTCTTGGTTTTGCTGTTCCTGTACATGTGCTTCATGATGTTCTTCAAATGGGTTCAATACACTGCTGTTACTGATGTGGATCACCTGAAGCCGGGATGTGCTCCATCGGTTCTGATCATGTTCATCAACATGATGTTGTTCAAGCGGCAGGAACCATTGGAAACCTGCAAGGAGTTTATGTTCGATGGACAACAAACCATTCAGATGGTGTTCATCTTCTTGGCACTTATCTGCATCCCTTGGCTTCTGCTGGCCAAACCGTTCTACATCAAGTTTACCAGGAAGAATCACGGTGCTGGGGATCACGTTGCTTCAAGCGGCCACGGAGATCACGACGACGAACCGATGAGCGAAATCTTCATCCATCAGTCTATTCACTGTATTGAGTATATTCTCAGTACCATTTCCCACACAGCTTCGTATTTGCGTCTGTGGGCACTTTCGCTGGCTCATGCTCGTAAGTTTCCGGATTTGACCGTTTCGTAATCCAGTTTTACTGACGAAATATTATTACCATTTCAGAGCTTTCCGAAGTCCTGTACAACATGGTGTTCACCATAGGATTGAAGTCCACAGGCTACACCGGAGCGATCATGATCTACGTGGTCTTCTGGCCATGGGCAGTCCTGACCATTGGCATTCTTGTGGGTATGGAAGGCTTATCGGCTTTCCTCCATACGCTCCGTCTTCACTGGTAAGTTTCGGAGTGAGAGTTCACTAGAATGAATGCGTAACTAAAAATTATACATTACTTTCCAGGGTGGAGTTCATGAGCAAGTTCTACGAAGGTTTGGGCTATCCCTTCCAGCCATTCTCGTTCCAGGCTATACTGGATGCTGAAAATGAAGAAAAGTAACACATTGTATGAATTAGTGTGTTGACGAAATCACTAGATGTTATCTTTTCAACGCATAGTAAAATATAATTAGCAGCAAAACTTCATTTGCATTTATTTTTCTTCGAAAATACACTACCGTAATCTGGGGAAGAGTTGATCGGCGGGGTGAAGTTGATCCCTATGGGATCCACATCCTTCAACCACTGAGGACGCTACAATTCTGTTTCAATGGAGGAATGGTTGATGTAAATCAATTGTGTGAATATATTTGAAGAATTTTTGAAGGTCTTTTATGCCAATTGTGTCAGATTTTGCATACAAATATCGTAAAACGGGGTAACATTGTTCGGCTTGACCGACCTCATGAAATGTTCAAACAAGCATTTGGCATTGAATCAGTTTCTGCTATCGAATAGTATATTGTAACCTGCTATCATTTAGCTATTCAATGACATGCAATTTATATGAAAATTGAATTTCAGCAACATTAAAATAAATCGATTTTTCCATAGCTGTGTTACTTAACGCAATGAGATACATTATCAAACATTCATGCTTGGCGCGAATACTAGATACAATATGAGGTTAGAAATGACCATACTACTTCAATATCCTAGAGTTGGATTTAATAAACGAAACTTTTATGACAATACTTTTTTTGCATGAAATATATTATTTATTAAAAAAATGCTATCAATTCCTTAAGCCATTGCCTACCTTAAGGCGTTATTCGCGGTTTTGAAGATTTTAATCCTAAAATAACTCAAAAAGTACATAACTTGTAAGAATTTGGACAACATATTCGTAATCGGCGACTCTGAATTCAGTAAGTAAGGGTATTTTCAACACAAACGAACATTGATCACTGACATGATCAATGTTACCCCAAATCAACAAAACCATAAATTAGGCTAAAAAGCCTATTTGAACATGTTTTAGAGTTTTACAATACTTTTTCGAGTGGCTGACCTCATATTCAGAGGACCAGTACCTGTTTTAAAAATATAGAACATGTAACGTTTGCATTAACAAGAGAATTATTCAAGAAAGATCGAAAATTCTGATCAATGTTACCCCGGGTTACGGTAGCATTAACTACACGGAGAAATCAAACTACCTAATTTTTGGGTCGATTTTACTCAAAGCTGAGTATATCGAATAAACTAGTTACCCAAAATTAGGTTGTTTTCCCTCTTTCCCCCACCGATGTTGTCAAAAACAAACAGAGATGCGTCTACCCAATGAGGGTCCTTGAGCCCAATAAGCCAATTTTGAGTAAATGTAGGTATACTCAAACTTGGGTTGAATGAGGGGGGGGTCTTGGGTTGAATTTACCTACTCTTAAGTATATTTTTCGCTGGAGGTAAAGGCAATTTACCTAGTGTGAGTTTAATCGATTTACTCAAATTTGGCTTATTGGGCGGAACTATGAGATTGCGTCAAAAGAACTCAATTTTGGGTAGTTTGGTGGTTCCGTGTACATATTACAAGGGAAATGCATACTTTTAGGCGTTTGTTGATGCATGGAGATTTATACAATGACATTCATATTATTACAATTGATTACATACATACAATACAATACTATACAATACAATACATACAATCAATTACAATTGATTCCATTTTATAAAATCGCACTTCGCTAAGAGATTCAAGGCCAGTTTTGGAATCTACTATGATGGATCTACCAAGAATAAGAGGTCATTCATTGAAAAAATAGTTGATACAAAGTGATGCAACAGATTGTTTGATGGGGTTGACAAACGACAAAAATATTAACAATTTTTATTATTTACCCAAAAAGTTAAATTTAAACTCGGTTTTAATGAAAATACGTTTAAGATGGAGTTTCATATGCATGGTTTTGATCTACGTGTGCCTTTTTCTTAACTAATTGAAGGAATCATAGTTATAAGATAATCTATACCATGCCAGTCGTATTATCAAAGTTACCCGCATTTTCAAAGATGCCCCATTTTACGGTAAACACGAAAAGAATAAGCATCCTCTTTCATTTATTTCATTTGCATATTTAATCGCGTGGTAAACCGCAAACACTTCATATTTCCTTAATCTTGATGCACCAATACTACGCAGTATTTGTATACTTCCAGAAACTCGACCAGTTTGATGACTTCACCGGATGGCTTTGTACCGAGCTCTTCAAAACTTTTGATCAGGATGTCGACGCTTCGTGTTGTTTGGACACCGCAGAAAATAAATTTGCCGTGCAAGTTAACGTATAGTATTCACATTGATTCAAAGGCGGCCCAAGACAGATAATGTGAAGGTTGCAATCCGGCTTTACTTTGGTCTTCCATCCTTCATTCGGATGTTTATGTAATACAGACGACAAAAAGAACTGAGCATTTCGAAGAGCTCATGTACAGCCAAAGTACCGCCAACAGCATTTACAAGAACTCCTCGTAGCAGGTTTACTTTTCCGATCATTTTTGAGGACAACCCCAGCATCTGATTCTAACACCTTCAAGTCGTGAATTGAGAGTTGCTGAATCCTTACTTCTTATTAATTTTAGAAGGAACCATTAGGGTAAGCTAGACGTTGCTATGATATGCATTAGTGGCTGGATGCATGTTCTGAATTTTGAAGCTAATAATTGTAAGCTTCTTTTTGTCTTTTCGTGGCCCCAACGGATTAGCAACTTAAAAATTACCTAAAGTGTGAGTCGTTAATTATTGTGCTACTTTAGATTGATAGGCAAATCCGCTGAAGTCATCATAAAGAAACTATTTTTGTATGTTCTTCAACCAGTCCAAAGCAAATCAGATTATTACACTCACTTTACGGTATGGTTTTAGACTTGAGAATAACTGCGAGATATTTCGTAATACGAGGATCAAATACGTGCGATCGAATTGACTGTTCTCTGAAGAATGAAGTCCGCATACCAGTTCTGCACGGTTTTGGAATAGCTGCTTCACACGATCATCGCACGATATGTTCACTGCTTTTTTCATCGTTTTGCCTTTCTCGTACACTAAGTGTACTGGAAAGGCTATATGTTCACTCCAAAAACGACTTTTTGATAGAAAGCTCGGAGGGTCGGATCACATATACCAATCAACTCAGTTCGACGAATTGAGCGAATGTCTGTATGTGTGTATGTATGTGTATGTGTGTATGTGTGTGTGTATGTGTGTATGTATGTCTGTGTACAAAAAAGGTCACTTTTTTGAACTAAACCTCAACCGATTTTAATGACCGATGGTTCATTCGACGCGGAATGTGGTCCCATTGTTTCCTATTGAAAATGCTTCGGATCGGTCCAGCCGTTCCGGAGTTATGGCCATTTAGGTAATCCGGACCGGTACCCCAGGAAGGGGCCAGATATGAAAACGCTACAAACCCATCCATGCGACACATCAAACTACGGCATTTTCAATAACTTGATGAACGGTAAGCAGAAAAATGGTCTCAGACCATATCTGAACCGGTAGTGTCCCGGAGCCGGTTCCGGGTGTCCCACCGGAAGTGGCCAAACATAAAAGTGCACTAAACCCATGCATGCGGCATATCAAACCGCAGCTTTTTCGATACCCTGATGAACAGTAAGAAGGAATACATTCTCAGACCATATCGGAACCGGTAGTATTCCGGAACCGGTTCCAGATGTCCCGCTGGAGGTGGCCAAATATAAAAGTTAACCAAACCCATGCATGCGACATATCAAATAGTGGCTTTTTTGACATCCCGATGAAAGGTAAGCAGGAAAATATTCTCAGACCATATTTGAACCGGTTGTGTTCCGGAACCGGTTCCGGGTGTCCCGCTGGAAGTGGCCAAATATAAAATTGAACTAAAACCATGCATGTGACATATCAAACCGCGGCTTTTTCGATAACCTGATGAACAGTATGCAGGAAAGCATTCTCAGAACATATCGGAACCAGTAGTGTTCCGAAACCGGTTCCAGATGTCCCACCAGAGGTGGCCAAGTTTTAAAGTTAACCAAACCCATACATGCGACATATCAAATAGTGGCTTTTTTGATATCCTGATGAACAGTCAGCAGGAAAATATTCTCAGACCATATGTATCTGAACCGGTAGTGATCCGGAACCGGTTCCGGGTGTCCCGCTGGAAATGGCCAAACAAAAAAGTGAACCAAACCCATGCGACAAATCAAATCGCGGATTTTTAGGTATCTTGATTTGGCAAAAAAAGTTTCCGGCCATATTTGGAACAACCGGTAGTATTCCTCACCGATTAAGGGTGCCCCATCGGAAGTGGTCAAATGTAAAGGCGATCCAACCCCATAAATAGCTGTTTTGGTAACCTAATGAACGGTTAACAAGAGAAACAATCATAGACCACACTTTGGAAAACCAATACTGTGCCGAAACCGATTCCAGGTGCTCCGCCGGAAGTGGTCAAATGTAGAACGGAACCAAACGCATGCACGCCGCGCATTAAATATCGGCTTTTTAGATGACGCGCAGAACGGTCAGCAAGAAAAGTCTCAGGCCACTTTAAGACTACCGGTAGTGTACCGGAACCACTTTCGAGTGTCTCGCCGGAACTAGCGAAATGCACAAATAAGTGTTTGACAGTACATCAAATAGCAGCTTTTTTGAATACACGATGATCGATTCGTAAGAACATAGCCTCAGACCATATTTTAGACAACCGGTAGTGTCCCGAAACCAGTTCTGGGTGTCCCACTGGAAAAGGTCAAATGTAAAAGTGATCTATACCCACCCATGCATGAGATAAATCAAATCGTGTTTTTTTGGGTAACCTAATGAACGTTAGCAATGAAATAGTCTCAGACTATATTTGGGAGACCCGGTGTGCTCCGGAACCTGTTCCGGTACCGCATCGAAAGCAACCAAATGTACCAAACCATGCAACATATTACATAACGGCTTTTTGAACAACCCGAGGAACGGTTAACTAGAAAATAGGCTCACACCACATTACAGACTACCGGTAGGGTTGCACAACCAGCGTTTGGTGCTTCGCCGGAACTACGAAAGTAAATAAAACCAATGCAAGCGATAAATATGTGTAAGAAAACAAAATCTTACAAATTAAACCCACATACAAACAGACGTCGCACTATACTCACTACCTATCGCTCTTGTTTTCAACGGTCAATAAGATACAGCCCAAATGTTCAGAAAAAAATTGTGATCTGTGATTGTGTAAAGAGTTATAGCTTAGCTTGTTAGTATCGTCTTGATATTGATCAGCCTCCAGTGTTAGTGAAGGTGCTCAACAAAGTGCTCAAGCAGTCAACTGAGAAGTCTGATATTTTTCAGCCCTGCTTATACGTTGAACATAATGTCGGAGTCCGCACTGAGCACATGGAAATTCTGCTCTTTGGATTTACACCATCAAGCACATCATAAATTATAAATCTTTTCATCTTATCAGATAGAAGGATGTTGAAATATTGTAAATGTCATTTCGAACTGTCGAAAAATCGCACCGCAGAGCCACACGGAGCGCGCAAAGAGATTTTCACCCGGGTGAAAACACTCTAGTGAATTTCACTTTGAACGGCCCGTGCGGCACTGCGGTGCGGTTTTTTGACAGTTCGAAATGACATTTACAATATTTCAACGTCCTTCTATCTGATAAGATGAAAAGATTAATAATTTATGATGTGCTTGATGGTGTAAATCCAAAGAGCAGAATTTTCATGCGCTCAGTGCGGACAAGCCTGTGTCGGACTATGTGCAATCAATAAGTTTTAAGTCAATTCAAAGATGTCTGATAAAATGCTTGCTTTTCTATAAAAATATTCGGATTCAGAAACACTTTGACTTACGTTGCCGGAAAGATTGTGAGAACATGTTCGACGAGAAAGGCACTATCACCACTAGGTCGATTAATTTGGTTTTGATTTATCACTTCACTCGTTTCCTGTACTGAAATTCATCTTATTTTCACAATTGTCCATCAATTTCAATTTCTAACCAGCAGACAGATGCTGTCAATATAACCAAAGCAATAAATAAACCAACAAATGCCAATTTGTTTACTGTAAACACCGCAGAAAAGAAAGCCAACACGCGACAACGACGTCGAACAATCAAAATATCGACGAATCTTGTCAGTTACTGGTGCTTTGTTTGCATCCTTCATGCAAGGTTCATCGATGGAAAGAGAATTTACTGACAGCGATGCCAGATTTGCTAAATTTGTTAATTTTCGCGGCTTCCGCGAAATCGCGAATTTCCATTGTCCCTAGTCAAGTGATTCACTTGATAGTTTTGACAGAGAGTAACGCGAAGTATTTTCCCATCTGACGATAAACTATTGCTGGAACAATAGTGCATTATAATTGTCATATTAAACATTTCATTGGAATATCGGGCCATTCGTTATTTCCGTTGTTTGTTCCGCTGCAATTTCAACAGCACGGGATCAACTAGCTTGACTGTTGCGGTTTTCAAGGAAGATTTCAGCTCTCTGAGCCTTCTAGGATTTTAGACGTTTTTAAGCTTTTCTTAAATTCTTCCTCAATTTCACGTTCTTATTTTCAACCTACATACACTTTCCATAGACACCCTTCTTGTCATCCATGCAGTAATCGTGATCGTGATCGACAAAATTTTGGACTCATGTTCCTTCAAAACGTTTATTCAGATCGGAATACGAGCACTATCATCAATTGCAACTATGCACGACTATCTCACTAGCAACTTCCATTTCACCAGAACGGACAATGTCGCAAACAACTGTAGAAATTTCACTGTTTGTCGTTACTGAAGTACTGAAGTGAAGTAGTGAGGTTTTTCTCGCAAAAAAAAGCATCTTCCCGACATCTTGTGAAACTGTCTGTTTTTGTGTTGTTTGTAGAGATGGTTTCGAAGTTCCCGATGTTGCATTCATTCACAATTGGTACCACTGCCATACATGAGGGGAAAAGAGTTGGCCTAGCGTGCAATGCAAGTGTAACCATAAATGTTCAGAGTAGATATTACCAAATGATAGTCAAAATCATTTTTCGGGCTTATGTCAACTCTTGTCACTTGTTTACCAATGTTGAAAGGCATTTTTCAAATGTTGCTCCAGAAATATTGCATTTTCATCAGACTCAGACACTGCATAGGTTAACTTTACGAACAATCTAAATTTCCGATTTGTTGATTGTTGTTGGATTCGATACACATGCGATGGGTTCGATTCGATCAATCAGCAATCAAAGCCTATATGTATCGAGCAGCTTCAACAAATCTCGTGTTCTCAATGGACCACAAACAACGTTTATCCTAGAAATGCCTTTATTTATGTTCTTCAAGGTACATTGAATCAAGGTAATAAATCAACATCTTAGACAGCCGGATTATCTTGGTCTCGGTGTCACATGATCTTCTCGTCAGTCGAAGGATGTTTCCCTGGCAGAAACAATGCTCGATAGCGCCTCAAAGTGGAACCTGATTTAAACCAACAGCATCACATGCTTTCCAGCTCAAGCCTGTGTGTGTGCGTCTCGACTCGAGACTAATCAAATTTAATCTCTCCGTCTGTCACATCCTTGAAATTTCGACTCCCGGCGATGCCGTGCATAGCAAGATGTCGCTTTCTCCGAAGGGGGTGGTATATGTCGTTGCTTAACGTGTTTCATGTTGTAGTTTTAAGGTAATCTTGGTAGATACCCTGACTCCTTCCGCTGCAGCAAAGCGCTCCTTCTTGCGACAGTGATTGTTTTGTCTAGGCCTAATGAGCGGATTTTGATTTGTTGTGACGTTTTGAGTCTTTATTTTCGCTCGTATTTTTATCAATGCCAATTGTGAAACGCCACAAATCCAATCCGCTTGTGAGGGATAATTACGAATTCTAAACGATTCCGTCGTCGTAAACATGGTCCCCAGATGGGTGGCGGCAACCCTCGTCGAAAATGAAATTTCAAAATGCAAACAACCCATCCCAACAGCGATCTAAACAGGTACTGGGGAGTATGTGCCCAACAAACAACTCGTCACTGATCGAACTTAATCTGACAGTTTGATTAGTATACGTTTATGAGCAGCCAACTGCTGACACTTTATGACTTGTTTACCGGCGAGTGCTATTTATCCGCTTCATTAATAATTTGGAACAGTGATTTGTTGAATTAGGTTCGACAATGATGAAAGCATTTTTTTCCTCGAAATGGTATGTTGATTGGAGTAATTTGATCTTGTTTAGTAATCCTACATTGTTGTTCGATGAGCATTTTCAAATTATGGAGTAAACTGAAGTTTATGTGAAATAGTGAAAAAGTTTATCCCTATCTAGGGTATGTGTGCCATCATTAATCTCATGCTCCCATATTCATCCTATTTGAAAACAAGCGATTACGGCACCGATTGATTCCTGTGGTGTACTGTCATCACAGAAAATCCAAGAAAATGGGGTTCCGCAAGGATCAGTGCTGGCTGTTACTCTGTTCCTTCTTGCAATGAACATGGTTTTTCAAGCAGTGCCTAAAAACGTTCGAATTATGGTTTATGCAGACGACATAGTGTTATAAAAAGACGCGGACACCGTCTTCAGCCAGAGGCTGTACAGACTGAATGGAACTTAACACTAGACAACGGACACACGGAGCATGCACCAGTGGATACGGAGAAGAAACTATCCTCACGAAAAGTTTCATCGCCCGGAGCGGGAATCGAACCCTCACCCCATAGCACGGTGCGATTAGTAGCTTGGTGACCCTAACCGCACGGCTACGAGGCTCCACTCACAGGTCGCAGAATCCAAACAACCATCTTCAGTTCGTCGGCAACTTTCGATAGCAATCACTGCAGTTAGTTGCTGGGCTAATGGGAAAAAATTTCGTTTGTCGGCTTCTAAATCGTGTATCCTGCATGTGTGTCAACTCAAAAGACACCGAAGGGCAAATTCTAGACCCGCTATAATCATAGATGGGGACATTGTTCCAGAAGTTAAAAGTGCACACTTTTTAGGAGTATGGATCAACCGTAAAGGCAAATTTACAATCCATGGTGAAAAAACAAAAGAAATACTGCGGAACCGAATAAATTTTATCAAAGCTTTGGCGCCAAAAGCTAATCGATCCACTTTGTGGAAAATTATCAATGCTGTATGTCTCTCAAAACTGATATATGGCGTGGAACTTTTCGGAGTTGAACTGACTAGCACTCTACAGCCCGTATTCAACCAACTGTTGAGAATTTCATCAGGGGCTATAAAATCATCTCCTACCTACTACAGTCTTGCAGTACAAGCTGGCGAACTCCCTCTCAACTTACGCATAGCTGAAATATTTGTGCGCAAATATTGCCAACTAGCGGAAAAACCGTGGTGCAATCTCCCCCACTACCAGGAAGCAGCCAATAATTTACTCTTGGAAGCAACTAAAGCAACGATTCCAGACAGAGTCAAGCTTAAGCGTGTAGGCCGCCGCCCGTGGAATCTCGCTCGTGTCAAAACAGATTGGTCCATCAAAAAAGCTTTCAAGAAAGGACAAAACACAAAGCGTGCAAGGATCATTGTACAAGAGCATCTCAACAACAAATATCCAAGCTTTAGTAAGCTGTTCACCGACGGATCAAAAAAGGAAAACGAAGTTGGAGTTGGCGTCTTTGGAAATCAACAGACAGAGGCCGCAGCTTTGGTAGCTGCTGCTCGCTACTCTCCAAGGACACCTACAGTAATTCTATCCGACTCAGCAAGTTGCATATCTGCTAAGGGTATGCGGTATGGGATTTTTTCAAAGCGAAACGAAACGAAACGAAATATAAAATTTCTGATACGATGCGGTACGAAACGAAACGAAATTCAAAAATGTTTCGTGAGATCGATACGAAATCCGAATTAACTCGGTATTTTTCGAAACGAAACGAAATTTTCGAAAAAGTTCCGCGGAATTTTTCAGATACATTAATTTTGTGCGAATTGATACTGCGTGTTTGCGGTGGCGCGAATTGCATTTCCATAAATATTGTCATTCCCTTGCTTCTTTTGCTACAGTGTCATTCATTGTTTAACAATTTTTCGCGACATATATTGAAAATTTGGCAATAAGATTGCTCCAATGACTTAACAAGAGCACATCAATAATGTGACTATGCTACAAGATGCTCTCATGCCGATTGTTTATCAGAAACCTGAAGCAATGATAAGGAAACGTCAGCCAGATGTTTACCATTCAAGCTTTGTTGAATGGCGCACCTTCTGGAGAAAGCCTTAAATCTAAACCTAAAATCGATAGATGATTTAATTCATTAGAAAATGCCCAGTAAAGCTCATATAGAAATTAAAAAAAAAAATACTTAGGAAATGTATGCATACTCATCGAATATGAAGGCATCCACAAACTTGAAATTTTAAAAATATAACACAATCATCTCTAGGTATATGGACAAAAATTCTACCAGATAGATCAGAACTATAATGGATCTGGTGTGATGGTTAAAGTGTATGCCCTTTTCACCGAGGTCCAGGGATCAAATACCACTCCCAAAAGACTTGAAAATGTGAATTCTACCTTCAGGTCTTTCGATTTGAGACTGTGGGTTCCGAAATCAACTAACCTAGGGCTGAACATTCTGTTACAACAGTTGAAGAAAAACAAAGTCCCTCGTAATACCACCAGCCCAGACTATGTTGGTGAATAATCTGATGAAGTCCATGCTGCAGCTAACAAACGTCTTTTTGCGAAATTAAGTATAAAAGTAGGATGCGCACACAGCGATGTTAAAGTTTGTAGTTCTCATCTAACCTTTTGACATTTATTATTATTATCTTTAATAACGAGATTTTCAGCCCAGGGCAAAAACCTTTTTGACATTTTCAAAAAATATTGGTATGAATTCCTACTTTCCATACTTTCCACTAGACATTCTTGAAGAATTCCGCTAAAACTCCTACATCGATGTCTTCACCTGAACATATTTTAGAAATTTAACAATTAATAAAACATGATTTAGGATTCCCCTAATATTATTTTCAGTATTTTCTTAAATTCATAGAAATACCGCTAAAGGACACCTTTCAGCGTCTGCAAACTTTCTCATTTAATAAGAGCTTTATGAAAAACAAAAGGACGAACATGAAATTCAATGAAATTTCTTATCAGCAAAAGAAATAAGAGTTTAACCATGTAAAACGCTTCGTCATACAGATTTGTGGGAAAACTGTTTCAAGACCTCCACTGGAAATTTCCTGGAAAAGGGTTTCTCCAGAAACATTTGCACGTACCAAACCTTCTACCGAATTTGTCTTAATCGATTTCTCCTGGGATTTCCATTATTATTATTTTTTCTAGAGACATATCTTGGGAGAGCTTCCATGTTTTCTTAGAGCTTTTGCTAGTGCATCCTACACTCTCGATCATTGTACCCCAATATTGTCCATTACTCTACTAAAAATTCCTTTTGGGAATCTAAACTGAAGACAGGAACTAAACCCGAGTTTTTTTTTGCATTTGGTTCCATCAGAATTTTCCAAAATATTAAGTATGGTCCAACATACCGCAAATATGGAAAGCTTACCTATCGAGCAAGATCTTGGTGGTAGGTCCAAGATAAGAAATATATTCGAGTTTTTTTTTGTGTTTTTATTATACCATCTGAGAGTGTATTGCTCCCAGTTTGCCTAGTGGTTAAGGCTATGGGTCGCCAATCTGGAGACGGCGGGTACGATTCCCTTTACAGTCAGGAAAATTTTCTCGGCTTAGTGTATCATTGTACTTGCCTCACAATGTGCAAAATCATGCAATCCCAAGCAACACACATGTTATATATAAGTTACGACAGCGCAAGTTTTGGTTGTATAGAAGTTTATTTGACGTTATTCCAACACAATGTTAGAATTACGTAAAATAAACTTCTATACAACCAAAACTTGCACTGTCGTGACTCTTATATAACATGTGTGTTGCTTGGGATGGCAGGCAAAGAAAGCCCTTTAATTAATAACTGTGGAAGTGCTTCAAAGAACACTACGTTGAAGCGAGGCAGGTCAAGTACCAGTGCGGACGTTGAGCCACAAAAAAGAAGAAGAAGAAGTGTATTGTCTCTCGCTATTCGAAATATATATTTTCAAAAAAAAATTTCAGTAACATGAGATTAGCAAGATCTTCGATAGATGATGTGGACATTGACACTATTTATTTGTTTTCGAAACTTTTTAGACATTCTGCGGAATTCCGTTTGATTTCGTCAAAATCTATTTTTTGAAGACGAAATTTTTAGAATTTGGCGAAACGAAACGAAATTCAAAATCATAAATTTCGCCTAGGTGAATTCCGTGCAATTCCGCGAAATTTCGTTTCGAGGTGTATTTGACGAAATTTTTCGGTATACCGCATACCCTTAGACTAGACACCAGCAATAAACCAACGAGACTTCCCATCCTAGAAATTTGCCACATTCTGACGACGAAAAATATAAACAAACGGACCGATACGGACGGGTTAAGTATTAGTTATACAGGAATCATGCACACACTAAAAAAGTACCATCACCACAATAACACTAATAGCAATAGACCAAACACATCACTAACACAAACACAAAATCAGAATCAGGAACCATCTTAAAAAACTGGAAAACATTAGACTCGCCTACACCCGACAGTGAAACAGTGCAAAGAAAACGCCAAATACTCCCGCTACTAGAACAGCATACAATACCGTTGACCGTTTAGTACACCTACAACATTTATAACACAAAATAGGATTCCACAAATGTTTGAACGAAAAGGACAACACGACAGGCTAAAAGTATTAGAACAAGAGCGAACAATTCTTTGTAAGTAATTTAAAACAGACTACAAAAATGTAAATTTAAACACCTTTATGTTTGTAAAATTGTTTTATGTGTAACTTTATATGTCAAATACGAGTCCAATTATTGTCCTTATTGTGAATAAATTATAGATCCCTGAAGAAGGTCCCAAACCAGGACCGAAACGTCGGAGCGAGAACATTGTAGTTCGCTTAATTCTTTAATAAGACTGCCGAGCCATTACAATTGAAGATACCAGGTGACATCCAGTCGAAAATACCGCTCAAAGACAAGAAATAATGCTGTTTTGCCGCAAAATCAAAAATACGACGAACGCGTGGTGTCATAAGCCCCATCCCAAACTACCCTAACCTTCTTTTTGCCTCGTCGGAGCATCCTGGCCTTCAATGGGTGATTGGATGCCACCCGTTGTTGATCCGGCTCTGCCTCATTCGAAAAAATCACTCCCATGCATTACGTTTAACTCTGGTGAAAAAAACAAACAGACGTGGTTTTAAGCATTTTGTACAATCATGACAACAACAACAACAAACAATAAGGGGTGCTGACTAATTTTTGTCTGAGGGACTAAAATCACGTTCAGTCCCAATACGTGTTTCGACTATAAAATTGTTGATAGTGCATCGATTTTTTTGAAATTTTGCCTATGGTAATGTAGTGTCTAGATAACTTTTATAGCATTAGCTACTCAATTTATAGCATTAAGGTTTCATGCTAGAGCGATCCAATTAGATCACTCTCTTTTCATCCGACCGTTGAGCAGTACGGACGCAGCTGTAACCGTCTCCTCAAAAGTTATTAAATTAATAAAGTTTGTATTAAAGTGAAGTGTCGTCCAGTCGTTATCAATTACCGCGTACTCCGTCCCAATATTTCAACTTGGCGACAAGTGTAAATCAGTGAAAAACAGTCGGTCAGAAAAAGCTACAATAGCGCGTGCGTTTTAGTCGGTCGCGAACACGTGGTGCGTGAAAACCCTAACCTCAAAATGACGGAGTCTGCAGGTGCAAGTGGTGTAGCGCAGAGCGCGTTGAAAATGGAAGCAGTAGGTGCTGCTCCAATAGTTCGTGCTGGCATGTTCGGCCAGATCGAACAGTACGTCGTCGGGGAGAATTTCGGGGAATATGTGAACCGTTTGGAAATGTTCTTCCTCGTCAATGACATGCCGGACGATAAAAAAGTGCCAGTGTTGGTCACGGTGGCTGGTCCCAGCCTATACTCAATCGCAGCTAGGTTGAGTTCACCGGAGGATCCACGTACGAAGTCCTACGAGGATCTGGTCGATCTCCTCAAAAAGCACCTCGATCCAACCACGAATATCGTCGCGGAAAGGTACAAATTCCGCAAGTGTGAGCAAATGTCGTCGCAGAGTGTCACCGAGTTTATTATCAACCTAAAAGTCACTGCCCAGTCGTGTAAGTTTGGAGATTTCCTGTCGGATGCGCTTCGGGATCAATTCGTCGCGGGAATCAACGACCAAAGTTTGCGGAAAAAGCTGTTAACGGAGCCCGAGCTGACATTCGATAAAGCGTGTTCAATCGGTCGGAGCTGGGAGGCAGCGCTCAGCCAGAACAAAGAAATGTCGTCGCAATCAAACCACTTGTTATCTTCAATGAAGAAGAAGCTTAATCGGGTCCATCAAACAAAGCAAAATGGTGCCCGAGCACCGGATTTCAAGTCAGGTCGGTCGTCTATGAAGCAAGATAAACCGTGTTTCCGATGTAGCCGCCATCACGATCCGGCAACTTGCCCGGCTCGCAGTTGGACCTGCTACTCGTGCGGGAAACAAGGCCACGTGTCAACATGCTGTAGAGTTAAACCGTCGTCGTCGTCGTCAAAAAAGTCTGGAGGAAACCAACGTGTCGCTGAAATGGCTGAAGCGGTAGAAGTTCTTCGACTGAATCTGTTGGCGGAGTCGATCGAGACAGGAAGGCCATCGTCACCGTCTTCACTGCCGAATAATGCGGCAGAACCGGAGAATGATTGCAGTTTGTCCATACTGGAGCAGGCGTCTACTAGCAACATCAACTCTCTTAACAAGGTCGACGCTCCAGAGTTCGTGACATTGAATTGTCAAGGTCGTCGTCTCGATTTCGAGGTGGACTGTGGGGCGTGCCGGAGTGTAATATCCACAGATACGTATCAAAAGCATTTTTCTGAGTGTAAGTTAGTTCCCACTGCCTTAGAATTTGTTTCCGTTTCAGGCCAACGCATTACGCCAAATGGAACTGTTGGCATTCAAGTCTCCGCTTCATCAGGAATCCAAGGTCAACTAGAGTTGGTGGTTATTCCCACTGACCGCACAGTGCATCCGTTACTAGGCCGTGACGGTCTGTACCTGCACAGATCGAAAAAAGAGTGTAAAATTCTGTGACATATGATGCACATAATTGGAGCGTGGGATATCACAGAAGTTTACATGACATATCATGTAAATTTCATGAAATATCATGTAAACTTCCATTATATGTCATGTAATTCAGCATGACTCTGAGTTTTTACATGACATGTAACGTAAATTTACATGATATATCATGCAAACCATCATAACACTAAGTTTACATTATCAAAATTAAGTTTACATGACGTGTAAATGTCATTATTTTTATCTGTGTGATTTTCCCTGGATGGCGGAAGACTTTCTCGCTTAAGTCGGTCGGTAAGTCAGGACAATCCTTCGATACTGAGCTTAAAACGAAATTTCCAAACGTGTTTTCTGAGTCGCCGGAAAATGCGATTAAAGGTTTTACGGCTGACATTGTTTTGAAACCCGATACAACACCTGTTTTTCATAAGGCTTATACCGTTCCCTTCTCGCTTCGAGAAAAAGTGGACGAAAGTCTTGACAAACTTGTCCAGGACGGTATCCTGGTCCCGGTTCGTTCATCACCTTGGGCAAGTCCCATCGTGGTAGTGCCTAAAAAAGACGGCACCGTCAGAATTTGTCTTGACGGCAAGGCTGTCCTCAACCGTCATACCACTGTCGAACATTATCCGCTACCACGGATAGACGATGTTTTAGCTCAGTTGGCAAACTGGAAAGTTTTTTGTAAAGTTGATCTCTCCGGAGCGTATTTACAAGTCACGCTCTCGAAAGCTTCACAGGTTCTGTGCACCGTGAACACTCAACGGGGTCTTTTTCAGTTTACGCGGATGCCTTTTGGCTTAGCTTCCGCGCCGGCGATTTTCCAATCGATAATGGATCAGATTCTCGTGGATTCGCCCGGAGTTCCTTATTTGGACGACATAATTGTCGGTGGCCGCAACCGTGAAGAGTGTCACGCCAATCTTCTAATTGTCCTGCGAAAGTTAAACGATCATAATGTTCGAATTAACTTGAGCAAATCATGTTTTTACGTAGAGAAAGTCAATCATTTGGGGTATACTATTACTTCAGACGGTATACGCCCAGATCCGTCAAAAGTCGAGGCCATATTGAACGCCCCGTCACCTGAAAATGTCACCCAGCTACAAGCGTATCTGGGACTATTAAATTACTATCACAGATTCCTCCCTAATCTGTCGATAGAACTGCGTCCGCTGTATAATCTTCTAAGGAAGAACAGTCGATTTGTTTGGTCGCCAAACTGCCAGGTGGCGTTTGAGAAAACTAAGGCATTATTGTCAGAGAATGATTTACTCGAGCCTTACGATCCTGCGAAACCGATCGTATTGGCAGTCGATGCAAGTCCCTATGGCCTAGGGGCTGTCCTGTCTCATGTGGTCAATGGCGAGGAAAAGCCTGTGTGCTTCGCTTCCTCGACCTTATCTCCGGCTCAGGAAAATTATGCACAAGTGCATAAAGAAGCCTTGGCTGTAATTTTTGGAATAAACAAGTTCCATAAATACTTGTATGGCGCTAAGTTCAAACTCGTCACTGACAACAGTGCGATTAAAGAAATTTTCAATCCAGTTAAAGGGACGTCTGCTATCGCAGCTGCAAGATTGCAAAGGTGGGCTGTGATGTTGTCTAATTATGACTACTCCATTGAACACCGACCAGGGAAGTTCATGAGCCATGCTGACGCCCTTTCCCGTCTTCCATTGAATGAGCCCACAGATGTGGAGCACATCGGCCTTGGTCTCAAAAATTTGACCGGTTCTGTAGACATCGTAAATTTAGAACTGGTGCAGAAACACCAGAAATCTGATCCAGTTTTGGTGAAAGTTCGCGAGTACGTCTTGCACGGTTGGCCTAAGACGGTGGATACCGTCTTAAAACCGTACTTTCAGATCAATTCGCATCTTGGAATTGATGATGATGTCTTGTACTTCAACGATCGCGTTGTCATACCCGATAGTCTGCAACCGGCTGTAATTAATCAACTACATGCTAGCCATGATGGCATTGTTAGAATGAAGATGCTTGGAAGAACCTATGTTTGGTGGAAAAGCTTTGATAAAGACTTGTCAGACCTTGTTCAAAGCTGTAAGATCTGCCAGCAGCGCCAACCGGTTCCGAAAGAAAAGGTGGAATCGACATGGCCAAAGTGTCAAAGACCTTTCCAAAGGATCCATTTGGACCTCTTCTATTTTGAAGGCCATACGGCCTTGATCATCATTGATGCCTTCTCGAAGTTCATTGATGTTCAGTTGTTGAAAAGCTCTACCAGTGTTCAACTGATAGAACATCTGGAGTCGTTTTTTGCCCTTTTTGGTATCGCTGAAGAAGTCGTTTCTGATAATGGGCCACCCTTTAATTCAGAACACTTTGTGTCTTTTCTGGAAGCTAATGACGTCAAAGTTACCAAGACGCCTCCCTACCACCCACAGTCCAATGGGTTGGCCGAGAGGAGTGTGCGTACAGTCAAGGACGTCTTGAAAAAGTACCTTCTGGACGAAAAATGCAGGCAATTGTCCATGTCGCGAAAAATCAATCGATTTTTGATTAACTATCGGAATACTCCAACGACTTCAACAAATCGTTCTCCTTCGTCTATGGTGTTTGCATACACCCCACGCACTCTACTGAATTCGGTTAACCCCCGAAAAGTAGAAGTCAGTCCTCCAATTCCTAAACCTTCAGTGGTTTCGAACCCTAAATCGATGGAAACGGAAGGAAAACTTAAACAAAAGTCGTTTAAGCCGGGAGAAAAAGTGCTGTATCGCAACCACTTCAAGGAAGTCGTGCGATGGATACCTGCTATCATTCTTCAAAAAATTAGTCCAATAACATACTTGATCAGTATCGAAGGGAATGTTCGTAGGGTACATGCAAACCAAATACGACTTTCGAACCTGTCCGACAAGTTCCATCCATGCTTGCCGATTGTCCAGCCAAGACCGGCAGAGATCGTCAATGCTGAAGACCGCGAGGATCGTGGAAACGGATCGGATTCTCAACATCCGGTTCCGAAGCAAGCGGAAGCTGACCAGCAAAGCAAGAAAGATAAGAGAAGGAAGAAGCATATCAAACGCCGAAGAAGTGAATCCAAATCACCGAAAGTTCGACGTTCTAATCGTTTGAAAGGGCAACCTCGACTAAAGTACCCGAAATAGTTTTAAGTACTCTATGGTTTGAAATTGTATTATATTAGTTTAATGTTGTCAAATGATTGTAAGACTTGTTTAAGCCGGGAGAGATTGTAGTGTCTAGATAACTTTTATAGCATTAGCTACTCAATTTATAGCATTAAGGTTTCATGCTAGAGCGATCCAATTAGATCACTCTCTTTTCATCCGACCGTTGAGCAGTACGGACGCAGCTGTAACCGTCTCCTCAAAAGTTATTAAATTAATAAAGTTTGTATTAAAGTGAAGTGTCGTCCAGTCGTTATCAATTACCGCGTACTCCGTCCCAATATTTCAGGTAAAAATGTAAATTGAGTGATATGTGTTCAAAATTTCAGCCATTTTTTTCGCCAAATTCAAAAGTTACAGCGCTGACTAGAAAAACTAGGGTCTGTACAAAATTAAATGGCGCACATTCTACTCTTTCGTTGCTACAACAAAAAGTACTGCAACGATTCACATGAAGTTTTGTAGGTGAAATGAACACATCTCAAGATATTATTGGGCCAAATTTGAGCAACTTTAATGCATCTATTGCAGAGTTACAGGTGTGTTTCTGTGTCCCGATTATTGCGCATACAGGCTTTAATAATAAGATTTCAAAAAGGTGATATCAAGATCCCCATGGGCGACTTCAAAGCGAAGGTTGGTTCCAACAACTCAGATTATGAGCATGTCATGGAACGCCATGGCCTTGGATAAATGAGCGAGAACGGTGAGGTGTTTATGTTTCCAGAGTTTTGTGGCAACAGTGACACGGTTTCTCATCGATCAGTGCACAAAGTAACATGGGTTTCCCGTGATGGCGTCACGGAAAATCAAATCGACCACATCTGCATTAGCCGGAAATGGAAACGGAGTCTTCTTGATATACGGAGAACAAACGAAGCCCCAACATTGCGTCCGATATTCATCTCCTAATCGGCGAGATCTGACTGGGCATTGCTAGGAACCATCGACAGGAGGAAAAAAATGGGCACCAGCTCAGCACACGCCGACTGAAAGACACTGCGGTGACAACGTCCTTCGTCGGGGAACTGGAAAATCATGCTGCGAACACTCCGTAAGGTGGAAGCGCAGAAGTCAATGTAGCGCCATCATGAACGCCTCCATCGCCACCGGCGTGAATAATTTGGGTGAGCTACGCAGAAAGCAGTGGATAACACCTGGAGCGAAGGAACGTCAAAACCGCGATAGAGTGATCGAAAACACGAGGAGGCAAAGCCGTAGCCCGTCAGCGGTATTCGGTCTCGAGAAGGAAGTGAAACGCTCATGTAGACGGGACAAAAGAGCGTGGGCGGACTCCCTAGCCGACGAAGGTTAGAAACCCACAATCACCGGTGAAATTCGTCTCCTCTACGATGTCTTATGTCGTCTAAGTGGGACTAAGATGAATGCTATGATGCCCGTTAAAGGCACATCTGGACAGCTATTGACCGATCCGGTTGGCCAGCTGAAAGGTTCCGACATCTCAACATGATCCGCCAAGGGTTCGACGCCTTATCCGTGTCAACACCGAAGCTCTCATTGCAGGAGAAAGACACAGCCATCCATAAAATGAAATCGAACAGGGCCCTGGGGGCAAGCATGGGAAAACTCATTCGCTCACCCGAATGCCGGCGATGCAAACTAGCAAAAAGAACGCCAACAACCCAATACTGAGTGAGAGCACGGCGCACTAAGAACGAACGCAGCACGAACGGCTCGCTACCGACGCCAACGAAGCGAATCAGGAGAGAAACAAATAGTGAGCGAAATGAATCAGCCTGCATCGGTGTATACGAAACGAACGTTCGCTCTCTCAACTACCGAGTGGCATTCAGCTGATCGAATCAAAACGCACTCACTGATTCAATTCCCAGTACTGAATGCTTCCACTGAACGCTAAATGAACGTTCCAAAACGATTGCTCTCGCACCCGACTCAGAACGCAAACATTCGTTCAATATTGGTTCGTTCGACTTCGGCACTCAGATTCGGTAGCGATTCATTCGGCCGCCGTTGCTTGCGTCGCTCGGTGCTCGGCGATTAGAAAGAATGGGCAATGAAAGTGGAAAGATTTTGCTTGGCTGGGGGAGAAGCACACTCGCATCAGATTGTGCGTGGATGTGAGTGAGGGATACGCAATAAATTAATGATTTTTTCCCATCCTTGCCTGGGGGTCGATCGCATATCAGCCGAGACGCTCAAAGCTGACTCCGTAGTATCTGCACAACTGCTGCATAAAATATTCTGCAGCATATGGAAAACTGCGACATTTCCGGTCGGATGGATGCAAGGCGTCTTAGTAAAGGTACCCAAAAAGGGCGACCTGACTTTATGCAATAATTGGCGGGGTATCTTGTTGTTGTGCATCGTTCTCAAAGTCCTCTGCAAAATGATCCATAACCGGATACAGGAGAAGGTTGACGCTACGCAGCACGCAGTAGGCAGGATTCCGTGCCGGACGATCCTATGTGGACCATATTGTCACGCTTCGTATCATCTTGAAACAAATCAATGAATTTCAAGAATCTTCCTACATGGTGTTCATTGATTACGGACCGTCTCAATCACAAAAGCATGTGGGGAGTCGTTAGGCGCATGGGTGTGCCTAAGAAAATCATCGGCCTCATTGAAGCACAGTACAGGGCATTTTCGTGCAGAGTACTGCAAAACGGTGTCTTGTCCGATCCCATCCGTGTCGTTGCTGGAGTGAGGCAAGGATGTATGCTATCACCGGTACTGTTCTTCATCGTAATCGACGAGATCCTAGTAGGCGCTTAACGGCGCTCTGATGTGCCAATCGCTCCTCAGCGACATGTCTTACCACGTCAACAAGACCAAATCGTTGGATGTAAACACGGTCAACTCTTCCAGCTTCACGGTAGCTAGACAAGCAGTAGAGACTGATGGAAGCTTCCAGTATCTTGGTAGCCAAATGGGGGCCGTTGATGGTGCCAAGACCGACGGACATAGGTGCACGGGGCAAGCAAGCGAGAGTTGCCTTTGCGAGTTTAAGAAACGAGGGGGTTTAGGGGCATAATGGACACGTTAGACCTGCATACCAGAGAGAAATTTAACATATTATCAATTGGCTTACAAACTTTAACTTGTTACCTACGTACCTACGGTATTTCAATCATTTACAGCAGGTGGAATGTCTTTACTGTGAAGAAATAATGAACTGTAAACCATGTGTCTTTTAGGACTGGCAGGAAAGTTAGGGGACGAAATAGACACCCATCGGGGAATAATGGAAACCCCTGCATATTTTATGTTATACCTTTGATTGTATCGACCAGTATAGTAATTTGCCTACGATGATCAATACCACAGATATGATACTCCATCGAATTAGCATAACGTCATAGTTGATTAAATAAACTTTATGCTAAAACAATCGGATTGATTTTTTCTAAACTCTTTGAAAAAAAAAAATATTTTTCTATCCTAAGATGTCGTACGAATTTTATTTCAATTTAATAGAAATTGTCGTTAAATTTTGGATTTTTTTCTGCAGTCGTCGAATGCCTGAGCATTTAAAATCGATCGCCAATTTTATTAGCTCCGTTGTGGGATGAGACTAAGGAACAAAAGGCTGGACCGAAGCGTTTCTCCAATTCAAGTTGTTGTTCTGATGAGAGAGGTGCAAAAAATCTGCCCCACCCGCCAATCGATGACGAAAGGCAAAGCGGAAAGGACAATACGACGTGTTTCTCGTTTGGCCAAAGTGGAAAATGAGATTTCAAGATGAAGAGAAAAAAAACGCAATCGAATGTTGCCTAGCGCAGCACAGTTGGAGAAAAACCAATCCGTCCGACCCCACCAGCCACGCCGTCCTGACGATGGTTGCTGGACAAGCAAAGGCCGGATCTGAACGCAGGAAGAGCGAATCTAATCGATAGGAGTGCGAAAAAACCTTCCAGCTATTGCGGAATCACCCATCCTAGCCATGCATGGGTTGAAAACGGGGTTTGTTGAAGAGGAACCGTAGCGACGACACATACAATGCTTACATTGCAAATAAAAGCCGAATGTGTGAGCCCGGACGGAAGCTGGCTGGGCGGGGCACGGCATTGCGATGATGCTTCGATGTGGCTTTTTTCCTGTCCGATATTCCTGGGCGAGCACAAACAAAAGACTTTCATTCGGCCATTGAATTCGAGAATGGCAAGATTCGAGTGGGCAGAGCATTCCACGTGTCTCGTTCGATTCAAGCGGAAGAAAGTCGCCTCTGGGGGCCTAGCAGCGCGGTCGGTATTCCAATGCAATGGCTTGGCTATGCCATGCCGTGTCAGCCCGGTTCACCTTCGTTCTTCGTTTATTTGCTTTGACCGGCATTGGTTTTTGTTTTGGTTTTTCCCTCGGCGGATCGGCATTCGAATCGGCTGAAGGATCGATAGGAATGTTTTTCACGATGGGCTTGGGTGCTTTTTTCGGCGTAGGAAGGATGTAATTGTCCTGGATATTGGGATTCCAATCGTTTGAGCGAAGTTGATGATTATGCCCTTAGGCTAAACGCCCGCAATTAAGTGAATGGGAACTGTAATAGCAAAGTGTACAAAAAATAGTCTAAGGATATACTGCATAAACAACAATGAACAAATAAAGAAAATTTGGATTTAAGCAAGAAATAGTACACGTTTTAGAGAAAAAGACATAAGTTGACGATTTATTGAAGAATCTCGGACAGTTATTGACGTAATACTTGAATAATCTCTATGTGGGTGTTCCGGCTTTTTTTTTGTTTGGCATCATAAGAATGTAAATGTGGAGATGTGGCTCCAAATTTCAGTTGGGCGGATTAAAGCTCAAGCGTTATATTTTTTTTTTGGAAAATGAAAAGCAGTTTTTCACTGTAATTCTTAACATTGACCATGAAAATTTATTCACTGCATTTCATTCCTCATGTGGAATACAGTGAATACATTTCAATGGCAAAAGCTGTTGTTTTTAACGGAAAACTGCTTTCAAATATTTGATGATGACGTGACGATGATTTTCATCGTAAGGATGAGTTTTAATGAGTTTTTTTTAGCATATGGCATCTACGGTCGACCTCCTTTTCCGAAAGCTGAACGGGTTACTCGAGTATCCATGTGTAGAGCACGTTATATTGGTCTCTATGGCGACGGATCCGCCTTTGGCAATAGTACCAGGCCCTGCAGATTCCAAACCTCTGGAAATACACCCTCGCCAAGGAATTTCTGCATAGTAGACCTGAACATCCCAGGAGCCTCGGCAATAGCTACTTTTAAGGCCAAAATTAATACTCTGGCTGGAGCTGGTGCCTTACCTACGCTGCGCTAAGGGATTTCACTATCTCCGCAAGTTCCTCATCCTTAACCTTCTCCTCATCACCAGCTCCAGTCTCCAGCTGTCCTACGAAAGGATGCCAAGGACTAAGATCATGATGTGGAAAATCCCCTCGATGATCCCCTCCAACATCTCCGGAGTCTACTCTGTAGGAGCCATTATACCATTTGTCTTGGCTTGGCCATCACGATCCTGTAGGCATCATCCCATTGATTCGCATTGGCACTCTTACCCTCGAAGCAGGCTTCTTTGCTTGCCTTTATATCAGTCCTCAGCGCAACTTTGGCAGCGGCGAATACAACCCACCGTTCTTTCGCTCTTTCTTAGTTCGTGTTCGTTGCATCCGCGGTCGATCCTGTGGCAGGTGCGACGCTAGTCCTCAATCGCTCGAGGCGACCAGTAAGCCGGGAGTCTCCCATTTCTAGGGTTGACTTGCCTAGGCATGGTCGCATCGCATGCACGCAAGAGCATCGCTACCATATCGTCTCCGCTTACACCGAGTGGGTTACGCTCACGACGGAGCGCCTTCTTAAATACCTCGTCGTTGAAGTTTGATGTCTTCCACCTACGAGGGCTTGGCCTTGGACTTGTTGCCTCTCTTTCCGCTGCCTGTTATTGCTGTAGTTGATATTGTAAAACAAACCGCCAGGTGATCGCCGTGAGAGTAGCCATCATCTACCCTCCAATATAAACTACTTGTTAGGTCAGCGCTACAAAGAGTAACTCGATAATCGACCGATATTAGCAAGATCGACATCGAACATAGCCAGTGCCTCTAGCAGGATCTGACTCTGCTGGCCTAGGTATTGAAATCAACCACCGGCCTTCGCCTTGTTAGGACTGTCGTCATACAGCCCAGCATCTGCGTAAACTGCTCGATCGACCACTGTGGAAGCTCATAACAGCTACAGAAGGAGACCCCGTTTATTTTGGCGACCACGAAGCCCTCATATGTAGTAGACACCAACTCCAGGAAGGGGTATTTACTCGTCGTCCATATCACCATAATTTTCCCAGACCCATCCACGACTCAATTGCCGTTGCTGGCGGGTACTTTGTATGGGTTCGCTATGATGGCGATATCCGCCCCCCACTCAGAAACTGCCTGCCAAAGCATAGTAGTCATAGTGGTCCAGGTTCGGTAGCATTACCTGCACTGTTATTTGTCCTCCCTGTCCACCTGGAACCTTCCGTTGGGTGCTTGCTGTCTTCGGATTTCGCGGAACAAACCAAACACGTGGGTGGACTCGTGCAGCCTTGTGCCTTATTGCCTTCGTCGACGCATCGCCTGTACTACTTGCTTCTGTCAGGGTCTTTACAGTTCCATGGCTTGTATTTTGGTTCCAGACACCTGAAGCTAACCACAGGCTGCTCGTGAAAAGTCAGTTGGCATACTGACTAGCCCACCTTTAGCTTCCCTAGTTTAACGAACTCATTTTCGTCCAGCTTGGGTAGCTGTACCAAGACTACCCGTGTACCTGCCGGGCCCTTCCGTAGTTGAACGTTTACGGCGCACACTGGGGCAGGATTGAAAATACACGGAAAAAACCTCTAGCTCGTCGGGATGTCGAGATACGCACTTGGTGTCTTCAGAGAAAATATTTCTATGAACAAGGTCGATATTCTGAACGGTAGCATATTTTTCTTACGTTATTCGCATAAAAGTCCTATAAGTCATTTTGGCCATCTTTCATTTTAGCGGTATGGTGTCTTCGGCAAAGTTGTTCGGCTATTTATGCTAAAAAAGTTTGCCGAAGACGTCAAATTTCCAAAGCCTACTTGAGATATTAGTCGTTTTATAAAATACCTACCTAAAATCGAGTTTTTCCATTAAATTACGTTTGTAAACAAATTTAATGTCCGTTTTCGAGTTATAATAATAAAAAATACTAAAATAAAACATATGTAAAATAAATTAGTTGGAAAAACCAAAATATGCATTGATTTTTCATAGAAAGTTCCTGAAAATCACGCAAAACGTATATAGGACGTTCTTGCAGTCGGGCAAGTTCGGGCAAGTTTTTTCATCGGCGATCACCTAAAAAATACATAAGCTTTCATGTAAATTTTTTTCACCGACATGATATTTGATGATTTTTTTTAAATAGCGTTCAAAGTTTACTGTTTTGTGTGAATTAAGGAGTGTATCGGAAATTAACTATATATATTCAAAACATCCTAAAAAATAATTTATTCGAGTTTTAAATAATTTTATTTTTGGAGGTACTATATAAATCCTCAGAAAAAGGAATGGCACTTTTGCTTTTGTAATAATATTTATTTTACATGGACATCAATCTCAAAGTTTAAACGCATGATCTTGAAATTTTGGACACCTCTTAAAAATTTGAAATTGCGGAAAAAATGGATTTTTTTTTTGATTTTTTAAAATATTTTAGCGCAAATATATTCTTTCCCAGATTGCTCATAATATAGGTAAAAAATCATTTTCAAGAAAAAATTCGACTCCATTTTAGCGCAATTCTTAAAAATGAAAAAAGGTCATTTTTCAGGGACCCAATTTTTTGATGCTCATTCAAAACACGATTACGCAAATAAAAAATACATCAAATTGATAATTCAATTTTTTTTAATTGGAAATGTTTTTAAACTTAACGACAAGGTAGCTTCAGTAGAGAACGGAATTGTATAACCTTTGAAGATATTTAAAACAGACCGTCAAAGTTCGACAAAAAAATAGTGTTTTTTTAGGATAGGCCATTTTTTAAATGTTGATTGTTTTACGATCATAAATATGTTTTTTAAGTTGGTGTTTGGTGATATGTTATGTGTACATAACTGCTAACAATAATTAATATTTTTTGGATTTTTCGCCGTTCAAGTTTTATTCGCTACAGGTTATTGAAACGCTGAAAAATCTTTAAAAAACAACAATTTGTCCAAAACTTTAATTTGTGAGATGTATTCATTCTACAATATTTTTAATAATGCTAAACATTTTACAATTTTTTTCAGGCTGTTCTAAACTTGACTATATTGTGAAGATTTGATAGAAGATCCGAAATGATAAGACCAAACATGCTTCGAGATAGAACATCCTGAATGTTTATAGTTAATTTTCGATACACTCCTTAGTACAACATTTTTGCACATATTTTACCGTGTTGTATGATGCCAAGTGAACCATGAGAAGTATAAATGCAATCTAGTTAGAGGTTTAGTCAGTTTTAAGCTCCAAACAAATTGTAAAACACAAAAATGTCCTAAACACGCCATTTAGCCTTGCTTTTATCATTATCTTATATAGTTTTATTTAATAGAAATATTTTTTGTGTGTTCAATGATCTAAAAACTCACTTTTATTGGCGTTTCGGACATTTTTATGTTTTCCAATTTGTTTGGAGCTTAAATATGACTAAAACTGTAACTAGATTGCATTTATACTTCTCATGGTTCACTTGGCAATATACAACATGGTAAAATATGTACAAAAATGTTGTACTAATTCACACAAAACAGTAAACTTTGAACGCTATTTAAAAAAAATCATCAAATATCATGTCGATGAAAAAAAATTACATGAAAGCTTATGTATTTTTTAGGTGATCGCCGATGAAAAAACTTGCCCGAACTTGCCCGACTGCAAGAACATCCTATATACATTTTGCGTGATTTTCAGGAACTTTCTATGAAAAATCAATGCACATTTTGTATTTTCCTTCTAATTTATTTTACATATGTTTTATTTTAGTATTTTTCATTATTATAGCTCGAAAACGGACATTAAATTTGTTTACAAACGTAATTTAATGAAAAAACTCGATTTTAGGTAGCTATTTTATAAAACGACTAATATCTCAAGAACAGTAGGCTTTGGAAATTTGACGTCTTCGGCAAACTTTTTTAGCATAAATAGCCGAACAACTTTGCCGAAGACGCCATACCGCTAAAATGAAAGATGGCCAAAATGACTTATAGGACTTTTATGCGAATAACGTAAGAAAAATATGCTACCGTTCAGAATATCGACCTTGTTCATAGAAATATTTTCTCTGAAGACACCAAGTGCGTATCTCGACATCTCGACGAGCTAGAGGTTTTTTCCGTGTATTTTCAATCCTGCCCCAGTGTGCGGCGGTCACCTGTACCTCGCACTTACCGCAGTGCCGTGACGAGCTCTTCCGCTTCAGTGACCTCGTCTAGGTTCTTCATCTTCACAATCGCCTCTGCTATAAGAGCCCTCACCTCGACCCCTTCGCCAAAGACGTCTTCCTTGTATGCAGCGCCCTTGTGTTCCTTGTCGCACTTGAGCTCTAGGATCATTTCACCAGTACGAGTACGTCTGATATTACTCAAGTTGGCTCCCAGATCCATGAGCTTGGCGTCGCATCGCTTCCTCCTCAAGACGTCTGAGCAATTAAACTGTTCGATCTTGATGACCAGCGCGTCACCTTTCGCCCGTTGGCATCTACTCTTCTACGCCTTCTTGGTTTGGCGTCCCTGCTCTCATCGACTTGCGGTCTCCTCACCCGCTTCTGCGAGTGCTTATCAAATGCAATCGCATCCGCCACACCTTTTGAGTTTCCCGTGAAAGTGAAGGTCTCCGTCTGGGTAGACTTCTTAGCTTGTACTTTCGCCGTTTCCACCGCTGTTGCAGTCTTCACGAGTCTCACGTGAACCTGCTTGGCATCGCATCGTCCATCGACTTACGAAGTCGCAACAGGACCATTTTCAGGTCCTTACTTATGTTGGACTTCGTGGACGCAAAGTCGATGATCTTGCCAAGCTGCTGCTCAGCCACCTCGATCGTGGACAGCCCTTCTCACTTTTGGTTGATGGCCCTCATCAACCACGCTCCGTCCAATATTTACACCAGCAGACTAGCCGGGGAATGCATTGGAGCTCCCACGCGTGCGCAGCTTCCCACTCCTGCCTCCTCGCTTTCCTTTAACGGAGACTTCACCAAACGATTCCTTGCGAAGGGGTTAACCTCGCCTACGGTGCCCCCACAGACCGTTATTATAAAATAAAAATGTCCATCAAAACTAAGTTCAGGGATCGATTCCTGGTACCATTCTGCACCTCTGGGCAAATTTTTAAAATAATCCCTAGGAGGAATCTCGAGAAATCTCGATTTGATGTTTTCTACTGAGAAATTTTAAAGAAATCCATGTTCAGATTGGACAATGTTGCTTAAATACCTACAAAAATTTCCCAAAGTGTTCAAAGTTGTTTCAAACTAGTATATATTTATTAACGTTACTTCAATTATACATATTTACTACTTGCCCAACTCAGTTAACTGATTAAACTGACTTAAGTATGTTATGCTAAGCCATGCATCGGTTTTCACGTAAGCATTAAAAATTTGATTTTTCCCCCATTGTTTTATGAACATATTTTACATCCCAGTATTAGACATTAAAATTTTCCCCAATTCTACAGCAAATTTACAAGTTGCTCTCCAATTTTCATAGCGATATCAGCGTTCAATGTGGAGTTATGGCAATAAATGTGAAAAAGTGTTGAAACATATTTTTTTTCTATGATTTTCTACTGAGTCGATTAAGTGCGTTGTGGTGTGCCTCTGTGCTCCGTTGAGATAAAACCAATCAAAATATCAAAATATTGTCGGGTTTTCTATTAGACGCTGCCACCCACTTTACGCTCATTGCGTTTCCCAGGCTGTCCTCTTACCAATTTAGTTCATTTTTTGTATATGATGGAGTATATACCATCAGGGTACCAGATTCCGCTCATCTAAGGCCAGTTTCACAGAAAAACATCATCTGTTGAATGACTGTTAAGCCAATTTGTAATGTTTTTCCATTTTATGTTAGTTCAATCTAAGTACAATCAGATACAAATCGAGGCTTATGTAAAACTTTTCATAAAAGTATGATTTTATTACATTTGGTGTGAGACCAAAGTGGTCCTAATTCCGCTCACGAACAAATTTATGCCATCTTTTAAATAGATTTTTGCGGAAAAGTGCATTATTTTAGCAACTCTATGTTTTTACAATTATTTTTTCCTGTTCCGTAGGAGTGTATAATAGGGGTTAAACACACTGTGTGCTAAAATTGGCAGATTTTACAATTTTGACGTATTTTTTTGCGTGAGCGGTTATTGAAACACATGAAATTACCTACAGCTTTTTTGGGCCCAATAGCCGCTCAAAAAATTTCATTGTTTTGTTTTTAAAATTTATGTTATCCGGTAAATATTGCATAAAACGGCTTTACTCTCGTCTAATTTATATTGTCCAAGAATATCGGCACCGAAAAGAGTGTATTTATGCGTGTAAACTTGATTTGTGCAACAGTGAGCGGCTATTGGGTCATGAGCGGCTACTGGTACACTGACGGTAGTAAGCACTAATCGCACTAAAAATCAGCTGAATTGGATGTAAGACAGTTGAGAAACTGCGGTGGGCATAAAGTGGGTGGCAGTGTTTAACAGGAGTCTCGGCTGTATATAATCAACCAAAAATGTGTGGGAAACCTAAGTGATTTGGAGAAAAAAAAAAATATTTTTAAGTTGGGTACGAATTGAAAATCAGTTGCATCGTATTTCTCTTCGCGTAAATCATATTCCTTGAAAAATGTAGCCAACTTTCATATAAATAGCACCAAATGTTCACGAGTGGTATCCTAGTTTGTAAGGAAATATCATTTGGAAGATGTTATTCTACTTCGACATGAATCCACAACAACGTATTACATATGTAATTACAAATTATACGTCGTAGCTTCCAGTTTTTTTTTTCTAAATTGGTGTACTAGTAGATCTTTATTTAACACATATTTCTCAGTGATTTTCTAGTGTTCATGTGCAAGAATATGTAGCACTTTTCATTCAAAAAAATGTTCAAAATTCTAGGCAATAAGAAATTAAATTCGAAGATAACCGTACACATCGTATTTGCTACTCCGTGATTGACCAGAGCAATCGAAGTTGCACAGAGTACCAATGAATGTTAGGCTTGGGACTAGCTAATCATTCTCAATGTGCACAATTCGAGAGTTCAACATTTGAAAGTCAATAACGGCGCTGGCTACGTCCTTACGGTCATCGGATCGATTATGTGTCAATACTCGCCTCATATAGAAGCCATGCATTTACAGCAAGGAACAATACAATACTAAACACTGAGCGCCCCTGTTCAAAATGCTTAGCAATATCGAAAAAAACAACAATTTTGTTTATGACTATTGTGACTGAAAGCGTTATTCATTTTAAGAAAACTGAGAAATGATTCTGATTTTGAAGATCGTATATACCACAACGCACTTAAGGCGAAACTGGAAGCAAATCCTCACTTTTTGGTTTTTGATTTTTTATTAAATAACGAAGCAATATTTTCAAAATCGGTTTTCGTGTGCATGGAGAGTATGGATCAGGGTATCTTCTGATTTTTTTACGCGGTAGAAAATGTTTTTCGTTTTTGCAGAAACCATTTTTGAACAAAATTTCACTAAAAAATGGTTTCTGCAAAAACGAAAAACATTTTCTACCGCGTAAAAAATTCAGAAGATACCCTGATCCATACCCTACATGTGCACGAAAACCGATTTTAAAAATATTGCTTCGTTATTTAATAAAAAATCAAAAACCAAAAAAATGAGAAAATGCTTCCAGTTTCGCCTTAATCAACTCAGTAGAAAATTGTAGGAAAATAGTAGTTTACGCAACAAGGTGCAGAATGACGATTTTTACAGCACGAGTCGTACATTTATCCAACGAGGCTTGCCGAGTTGGATAATTACGACGAGTGCTGGAAAATCGAGTTCTGCACCGAGTTGCGTACAACGTTTTTTGCAATTTCATAAATTACCCTTAAGGATGGTTTTCAACAAAACTGTTTCATCAAACTGCACACTGATGTTCATAGCCAATGCTTAAGAAAATCTGTTCATAATAGGTTAAACTGAGCAATTGTCACAATTTTTCAAAACTGCGTCCGAGCGATTCCAAGCAACAGCATCAAAATTAAGGAATTTTTTTAATTCATGATTTTCTATTGAACTGAAACATTGCACAGTTTTTCAGTTCCATCTAAATAGCCATTTTTCGATATCAAATTTTTATTTTGAATCACGACTAACTTTTCAACAGGGTGTATGTGAAAATGGTTCAAAAATATTCAAAAATCTGCACAGCCAAAACGGTTCGTTCGATTGCTATGAATTTTTCAGCAAAGTTAGATAACTAAATGGTGATTCCTAAGAAAATATACACTGTGAAAAAAAATCTTTTTTAACATGAAAAAATATAATTTTTGGCACAAAAATTCAAATATCTCAAAACCCTATCTTTGTACCAACGTAATTTTTTTAGGGAAGACGGTCCATTGTATAAGCAATCTACCATAAAAATTTGGTGATGGTAAACTAATAAACAAAAAAAGTTATAACATTTCAAACATTTCACAATTTTCACATTTGGTAAATATTTTTTTCTGTGTAAATTATTTCGGTCAGAAATCGCAGTTTGATGCTAATTTTATTGTTCAGCAAAGTTAGATAACTAAAAGGTGATTCCTATGAAAATTTACACTGTGAAAAAAAATCTTTTTTCACATTAAAAAATATCATTTTTGTCACAAAAACTCAAATATCTCAAAACCCTATCTTTTTACCAACGTATTTTTTTAGGGAAAACGGTCCATTGTATTATAAAAATTTGGTGATCATAAAAATTTGGTGATGATAAACTAATAAACAAAAAAGTTATGACAATTCAAACATTTCACAATTTTCACATTTAGTAATATTTTTTTTAGTGTAAATTATTTCGGCCGGAAATCGCAGTTTGATGTTCATTTTATTGTTAATGGCCTTGCGTGAGTAAAACAAGCTGTTTTTATTATGTATTATGTATATTATATAGGGCCCATATAGCCGAGGCGGTAAATGCACGGGTATTCAGCATGACCATGCTGAGGGTGACGGGTTCGATTCCCGGTCGGTCCAGGATCTTTTCGTAAAGGAAATTTCCTTGACTTCCTTGGGCATAGAGTATCTTTGTGCCTGCCACACGATATACGCATGCAAAATGGTCATTGGCAGAGGGAGCTCTCAGTTAATAACTGTGGAAGTGCTCATAGAACACTAAGCTGAGAAGCAGGCTTTGTCCCAATGAGGACGTTACGCCAAGAAGAGAGAGAGTATATTATATGTACAGTAATGTTCCGATTTCATCACGCCCTCCGCGCATTAGTCGTTTATTCATTAATTTGCTGTTACATTTGAGGACAACTGTTTTCCCTCTTCTTCAAGATGGGTATTCAGCGTGTTTTGCAACGTTAAAAATATTGAAATGGGTATAGATGTTGAAGGATATTTCAAAGCATTATTGAAAAGGGGCGTGATTAAATTGTTTAAACAGATGTCGCTGATGGTACGGTGGCATGACTCTCTGCACTTAGCACTTCTGGCAATTTCTCAGTTGTTGTCGTTTTCGAACTTCCTGCGCTCTGCTTTACCGATGATATACAGTTGGTTCGTTTGTCAAAGTCTAGACGGCAGGACGTGCGAATGCGTAAATTTGTATTCAATGTGGACATTTGGGCATAACCAGTCTCTTTCAGTTTATCTATGGTGCTTTCGGTGAGATTTCGTAACGCTTTTGAACATTTTTTTTTCATCAAACGGTCTACGAGAGAGCGTTGAGTTGAAGACCTTTGGAAAAGCGACTGTTCATGTTGTTCGTTAGATTATAATAAACAAAATCACTTATTAGTTTTTATTGACTAGTTTGGTGTTGTTTGCTTGGCTGAAAAAAAATACTATAAATTTTTTAATATCCATAGCGGTAGTATTTTTTTGCTTTTTCGTGAGCATTGTCATGGTATGTATACAGACAAACAAACGTAACACTGACGAAATTTTCATTGACCACGCCTTTAACGATCACTTTGAATCTTGGTTGTGGCTTTCATAGCCAGAAGAGCGCCCATCGTTTTTCTTTGCGTTTGACGCTTCACACTAGCGCCTTCTGATGACGATATTGCACAACGCAGTGTTTCGTGAAACATTTCCACCAGGTGGTGATAGTGTGAACTGAGCGATGAATTTTCACTAAAATTGTTCTAGGCGTTTCGTCTGTTTGTCTGTGGTATGTACCTCTTATGCATTTGTTGTTGTTGAAGTTACTCGCATTCTTCCGATCATAAAGTATGTTCTCTAAGAGGTATTTTTTTGCAGATAAACTAGACGTATACGCGTATTTTTGATCACAAGACTGGATCGCGTCTAAGTTTCAAATAGTAATTATGAATAATCAAACAAAAATATCATGAAAACAACTTGTTTAATTCAGGCGGTAGCTTTTACAATAAAATCAGCATCAAAATATAATTCTCGAAATAATTTACACAAAAAAAAATTTTTTTTTTGTTACTAAATGTTGAAATTGTGAAGTGTTTGAAATGTCATAACTTTTTTGTTTATCAGTTTACCATCACCAAAATTTTATGGTAGATAGCTGATATAATGGGCCATTTCCCCTAAAAAATTGACGTTGGTAAAAAGATAGGGTTTTGAGATATTTTAGTTTTTGTGACAAAGATCATATTTTTTTAAAGTAAAAAAATAATTTTTTTACAGTGTATATTTTCTAAGGAATCATCATTTAGTTATCTAACTTTGCTGAAAAATTCATAACAATCGAACAATCCGTTTTTGCTGTACAGCTTTTAGAATATTTTTGAACTATTTTCGCATACACCCTTTTGAAAAGTTAGTCGTGAGAGAATATGAAGGTTTAATATCGAAAAATGGCGATTTAGATGAAATTGAAAAACTGGGCAAAGTTTCAGATATTTTTGAAATGGTCGCTCAGGATCGACTGACATGACCCCGTGGAATTCCTCGTCCAGAAAGCATCAAAAAGTTGAAAACTGAAAAAAGTGCTGTAATGGTTCATTACGCAACGCAAATCAGTGCTGTAATGAACCATTACAGCACTGTTAATTTGGTGCGGGAAAGTAGGCCTTTTCCTGTCAGATTTGCGTGAGATAAAACAGCCTATTACGATGAGAAATTGCAAAAAATATGTTTCCACACTGTTTCACATTTATTGCAATAACTCCACAGAGAACGCTAATATCGCTATGAAAATTGGAGTGCAAATTGTAGAAGTTTTAATGTATAACATTTGGAAGTAAAATTTGTTTATGAAACAATGATGAAAAAATCTAGTTTTAAATGCGTTCGTTAAAACTAGTGTATGACTTAGCATAACATACTTAAGTCAGTTTAATCAGTTAACTGAGTTGGGTAAGTAGTAAATATGTATAATTGAAGTAACGTTAATAAATATATACTGGTTTGAAACCACTTTGAACACTTTGGGAAATTTTTGTAGGTATTTAAGCAACATTGTCCAATCTGAACATGGATTTCTTTAAAATTTCTCAGTATAAAACATCAAATCGAGATTTCTCGAGATTCCTCCTAGGGATTATTTTAAAAATTTGCCCAGAGGTGCAGAATGGTACCAGGAATCGATCCCTGAACTTAGTTTTGATGGACATTTTTATTTTATAATAACGGTCTGTGGGGGCACCCCACTACCACTACTTCCTTATTGATTTGTTTGTTTTAAATTTGTCTCCATAGTTAATTCCACGAGTTGCACGGGAAAGGAGGTCTACCACGCCAGAGCCCTACATTATTGTGGTGAGGGACGAAATAAGGTGAGGGTGCCCAGTTACCCCACAGGCTCCCTTAACGATCGAGCATCTTTTTCCTCCTCAATCATTCATTCCTCGGCCCGGGTCGCTTGACACCTTGAATTGGGGTTAGTAGTCCTATTCTTAGCCTGCGACTACGGGACTTTTACTTCTGGAACATGTGATCCGTAGTACTATTAGAGCTTCTAAACTCTACTGAAGATTCCTGAAACCCAATGAAATGTATTGAAACGCCTTGAATCCTACCGACTTCCCTTAAACTCTTCTGGAGTCCCTGAAGCCCTGTGAACCCCCTTGAAAGCAATCAACCCACCGAAACTCAGTGCGAAAAAGTTTCTAGGCAGATGAAGGTACGTGAAGGCCACATGTAGCTTGAGTTCCTCCAAAAAGGTTTACTAATTTGGCAGCCATTCAGTACATTCACCGTATGAAGAGTTGCCTTCACAGCTCGCTCATGACTGTGATGTGCGTGTGCAACCCTTATGTTATTCGGCAAACTTTCAGATAAAATTACAAGGTAAAAGTCATCCGTTCGTTGTTTTTCGATAGCATACTTCTGAAATGAGATACATAGTAGCAAGTGAATGTAACTCTTTGCAATTTAATAATCCCATCCCTGGTACTGAACATAATTGATGGCGGATGGCCAGCGTGTAACCAATGGATCACCATTTCAGCGGAAATGTTCATTTGGTTCTTTGTTATCTTGAAAGTTCGGGATTATATCGTTATATCTTGACTTTAACTATATCGGTTTTTTTTAAATGGTTGTACCGTAATCCGGGGTCAAATTGATCACTTTAAAACAACTTTTGCGGATAACATCACTGCCTGTTCAAATATTGCCAAAACAATTTCTGTAAAACCAGTACCCAGTGGATCTCCATGGAACCATGTGACAGAATTTTGTTCAACAAATTTACACTTTAAGTTAAATAACTTCAAATATCAAAATATTGGAAATGTCACTTTGGGGCGAAATTGATCAGTATACAATTAAGCATAGGTTGGAAAGGAAAATTTCCTTCACCGCTTAATTTTGCTCTTCTAAAACCGAATAACGCGTTTAAAATCTTACAACTAGTGAATTTATTACTTTAAATGCAAAATTAAATTATGAAATTTCCCCTTAAACGCCTAAAGGTAGGCAATTTTATTTGAAATAAGTGATTTCTATCACAATAAATGACTATTTCTTCATAAAATGAACTTTTTATAACTATTTCATTTTCTGATTAGCTGCATTACATCCTAACCAAGGCTCCACAAAAATGTTAAAACAGAGAATTCACGGCAAGTCCTATTTGCAATTGATTGTCTAGTAGCAATGATTTCAGCTAAATGAGAAATACTTCGCAAATTCCTTGAAAAAATAAGGCAAAACTAACATTTTCTAAAAAACTAAAAGTCTACACCCATCTCTAGACATCTACGAATCAGATGACGTTAAAAGTTTAAGATCATTTCGACGCTTAAGAGTTCCTAGTATGGAATTACAATGTAGTACTCGAGTGATCAATTTCACCCCGCTGATCAATTTGACCCCGGTTTACGGTACCAATAATCATCAGAATGTGATTTTTTAAGCAGATGAACAATGCCATTAAGAGCAACAAAACTGCCACAATTCTCTCTCTCCGATGCACACACCACATGACTGAAACCTGTAACCGTAACTAATCCAATAACTGTCTACCTTTCTAAGGTGAGACTGAATTCCTCAAACGCCTGTCCATGATGTGGTGGACTGCATCCCACAACGTTAAACGTTTATCCATTTAGGTTCATCAATCCACTCAAGACCAACGTGCAGCGGAGGAGCATTAAGGATGCTCGGATGCATCCTTGACATTATGTTATGTGTCCAGTCTCTCTTAGCCGAGACATAGCAGCTTTGTACACTCAGCGAGCACCTAGGAGAACGAGAGCAATGTGCGAGAGTGTAGGCGTTTGGAAGTTATTTAGCAGCTTTCCATTATTAATGCTTCAATTCCCATTTTCCACGTCAGGGAGCACCGGCGTTGGTTTGTTCTGAACTGCCTGCTTCATACTTTCTCCGGTGGAATGTGCAGCTTGGCTTCCAGCCGTCACATTGACAATCTCACGTTAACCCTGATGATGACGGAAAGGAGCATTTTGTGACCCAAGCGCCAAGCATGTGACCACTAGGATTGCTTCATCAAACGAGCAGGAACAAAAGAACTAGCTTCTTCCCGGTGGGTGATGCTTATGAAAAAGTGTGCATTGCCTTTTCACCGAGCTTATCGCTGTGGGGCGAGGGCGTTTTGCTCATTTGGTATTTATAGGAAAGTCGGACAAAGGTCTGTTTTTGAGTTTCTTTGTTGCGACCAGAATAAGTAATCCTGTCATCCACTTTGATCTTGATGGACTAGGATGTGTTGAGTAGACAAGTCAAAACTGTCCTACAGTAGAGTGCGGAGATATCACAACAGCTTTGATTGTTTAATGTAGGATCCTGTATAGTTTAATCTGTAACTGAAACTTTGTATAATTGAAGAAATCTACAAATTCAATAGGTGGAAAATAGTACAAAATATTGTTGTAAGGTACAGAATAGCAGTAGTAACGATATGTAGTTGAGCGTTGATGTCATGACCATGTATCGTCGGTTTCCTGCAATAGGGGCACAACTTAAGGACAAACGTCTTGAAATCCCCGTTCAACATTGCATCAATACTTCAGACGCACAAATCTCAAAAAGCAAGCGTCAAACAACAATTCTTTTTTATTTTTCTGTTCTTGCTCACTTGTAATAAGCTTAAAATAAGAAGCTCAGGTGCGCTGGTTTTGTTTACGGAGAGATTTGTGCACTCAAAATCGTGAGTAAGTGCCAATGACGGCCATTGTGGCGGCCATATTGGGATTTTAACAAGTCTGTCCTTAAAAAATGTGAATTTTCTAAATGAGCGTTTAAAAATTCGTAATCTTGAAGAACCCCTTGCAAGTTCACTTTCTTTTACTCATCATTTGACAACAGTAAACGAATTTTAATTTTTGTATCATGGAAAGGGACTGAATGACTGTCTGATTCTGTTTGAATTTTCGATGACTATTTTTCAACGACTATTGAAAAATTTGACTGATTTTGAGTTGTGCCTTTGTGCCTAAATTGATGAAAATGCAAAAACTTAGCGTTTCTCAGCGAATTTTGGAATTGGTCTTAGTGAGGTGAAAGTTTACATAGTTTTTCATCATTTGTCATTAAAATCTCTAAAAATGACAAATTTTGAGTTGTGCCGCTATTGCAGGAAACCGACGAAATGGTATTTCGAGTGCCTGCGCAGAGTGTTTTATTGTGCTTGCCTCACGATACACAAATTCATGCAATGGCAGTCAAAGAAGACCATTCAGTTAATAACTGTGCCAAGTTATAGTGGGAACTAAGCGCTATACCAAAGAAGAAGATAACAGCGTAACATTCATGTACTTATAGAAGTAGGTATCAGCCTTTGTATCAGCTTATTCACTAAGAAAGAAATCATTCTAAGTGCACGCAAAATTGCAAAAAATTTTTTTTTTCAATTACAAAATAACATTGAATTTAAAGAATCTGTCAAACTGACCACCACTTTCGCTGTTCAGTATTTCGCCTATCGCCTGGTGTGTTGCTGAAGCAAAAAAAAAATGAATTTTAAAGTGAAAAAACCAAGGTTAAAACGTTCAAAATAGGAAAAAAGAAAGATTGTGTGCACACCAAGAAAATTTGCAATGTCGCAAAATCCAAAACTTAGTGTTTTTAGCTGAAAATCACAAATCCAAAGGGCAGGTAAGAACTGCTGTTTTTCGCATCAACGTAACCTCAAATTCATAATTGTTTCTTACAGTAGAAGAAAAAGCTGGTGTCACGATCAGGATGAAGAACAGGAAATCCACCGAGCGCTTCAAACAATGAGCAGTGTGCATCCGTTGAAACCCTGCCACAAAAACCACTTCCCGGGCCAAGCTGCCAGAAGTTTTTCCAGCAACAAAAGAAGACGCACGCTGTGATGCCGTGCCTTGTTGTCCCAGGGAGTCCGTCAAGTACTTCAAGTCTCGAACCACAACGGCAGCATTGATTTTTGCTGCATTGATCGATCAACATCCCGGGGCAAGCAACCAGTATTGTGTAGATGATACTCAGTAAAGGTCGTATACTGTACAGAACAATCCTCCTATCGGAGCAGGTAAACCCTCGGTCAAATCACTAATTGACATTCAGCCCAGCACCAGCCAACACCAAATCAGCTGCATCGCTATGGAGTTACTAATGGACTGGTCAGAAATTGACCGGGATATAGGTCATAACAGCGGAAAACATCGTGACGACAAGAAAGCATCTAACGAACCACTAAAATTCCTTCGTTTAACAGGCATCTACCTATTTTGGTGCTAATGCCATTTTTGTTAAAAACGAGGAAATATCGCTTGACCCACAGAAAACGCCTCCAAGTATGCAATCGCACAGCATTCAATGACCAAAATACTAATGCTAAGACCGTTCGCAATGCTGTTTTATTCTGTATGACAAGTTTTAAAATTTTAAAACAATACAAAACCTGTAAATATATTTTGGACTCCACCTGTTTTAAGCGTTCCAGATGAATGTTTAGAGGTTGGCTGCCTAATGCTTCTGTATTGAACATTTCTCATTGCAATAAGGCTTTACAATTATTAATTCAACGATTTTGAGGTGCATAATGTATGTGAGGGTAAAGTGTATGATCTCTTGACTCTTGCATACCTGCGCATTTGAGGGGTTTTAGTGACACAGTTTACAGTTTCGATAATTTTGAAGTAAATTCGTATTTTAAACGTAAGTAAACAGAAAAGGGTCCAATTGATCCAATAACCTCTTCACAACACGACATACATCACCGTACCTATCAAAATAACTTATCTACATGTCCAAATTATATTTTTTACCCTAGGCCTTTTCATGTGACAGGTCCGTTTATGCCTTTGTTTACAAAGGTTGAACAATAGCTGCTAACACGCACTTAACACAATTGTCATCTCCATACAAGAACTGTCAAAGATCCGACAACTCAGCTGATTTAAGATGTCAAATGGTGGTGTTATCGCACATTCAAGCGTCTGTACGGATTCGGTGCTATGGCTGGTTATTTTGGGGACACTGAATAAGTAGGGGCCTGTCCATAAACTACGTAGACTCTTAGGGGGGGAGTCTGGCCAAAGTCTACGCTCCATACAAATTTCGAAAATTTTGTATGAACAAAAGTCTACGAGGGGGAGGGGGGTTCTGAGATGGCCCAAAAAAAGTCTACGTAGTTTATGGACAGCGCCTAGTTGGTTCACGGAGTTACATATTACGCACAGTAACGGAGAACAGTATCGCTTCAATGATGATCACTTTATTCTACACAAAACATTATAGATAAAACACTAGTGCAAACATTATAGATAAAACACATAGCTATTATTCTGGTCAGGTATATAAACATATATTTAGTGATTGCCTTTCGACTATTCTGGACTGATAATTAGTTCAAATTCTTTCGGGGCTATTTATAGTCGTTTTCAATAATGCTAATTTACGCGGGAAATTCGAAGTGACCCCGAAGTAACAGAAAATGGTCAGAAATGAGCTATTATTTGTGTGATCCTATATGATACCTAATCTCATTAGAATTAGCTTTAACTGCAACAACATTGGCGTTAACATACCGCCCCCCTTGAGAGGACTTGCCTTTCAACAAACTACATAACATTTATTTTGTTGGTTTTAAATGTCTTTTTCGATTTTGTTTAAAATTCGAATCTGTCTGCTTCTGTTTGTTCTTCCTTCGCATTTATCTTCGTGGTTGTGGTTTGAATCGCATCTGTTGGTCTACCATTATGTACTATCTCTGCTGGTCTGATGAGCAGTGTCCTCGGTTGACTCGGATTACTCTGGTTGCTTCTGCGTCTGCTTATCTCGTTGCTGGAACCGCCTTGAAGGTGCTGCTGAATCCTGTTTACGAGAGTCCTGTGTTTGATACTACTATACTGTTGCTGATCCTGCTGACTGTTGCTGATCCTGCTGACATCTTGCATTTCTTCCGACCGTTGATGTTGCTGGTAGAACTGTTCTACTGGCTTTTTCGACTGCTGTACCTTCCTTCGAGAACTCAAACAAAGGCTCCATATACTTCGACTTCTCTCGCTGAACTGAGTTGAAAACCGTTGCTCCGTTCAATCTATTCCAACGGTCTGTCGAATCTTCGTCACGGTTCCAGCGATTTCCTCTCGCTGGACTGCTGAATCTCCCTATGACGACTTCTTCAGCCTGACGCTGAAGATTGTAGGTTGACTGTTGTAGGAATCTTCCGTCACGGCTCCAGTACACGTCTGACTGGACTGATGAACTACCACGACGAAAACCTTCTGCCTTGCGCAGAAAATCATTCCTACATCTGACTTGTTTCCTCTAGTTCGATTTCCTTCCGAAAGTAACATCTAATTCAACTGATGATCCGCCAAGGGATCGCGACAGATAGTTTGCGAAACGCTGGTGGAGCAGTCATCAAACGTCGATTCCACCATAGGGAATTATAATTGGCTCTGGAAACGAGAGCCAGCCTTTTGGCTCACGTGTGTACCCCGCACGCTATGTCTGAACCAGCAGATTATAAAAATTGAATGTACATCGGGTTTCTTTCCATAAAACATCAGTATTCAAGCTATATTTTCATTTGCAGAAGGTTTTAAAATATTGTATCGGTGAACATTTTTCCATGCATTTTGTATGGGAGAGAAATTGACCGAAAATGAGGATTTCAAGCAAATTTGTATGAAAAACAATCAAAAAGATTGAAAAATCAAAATTTCCCCGATAGAATATTTTGAAACCTTCTGCAAATGAAAATATAGCTTGAATACTGATGTTTTATGGAAAGAAACCCGATGTACATTCAATTTTTATAATCTGTTGGTTCAGACATAGCGTGCCCCGTCGATGTCTTCTGTCAACTGCTGCACAGTGGAATTACTGCTGGGAATTGGTCCGCAAGAATGTATAGTTGAGAAACACTGCATCAGTTTCCATTCATCTGCATGACAAACGAATGATTTACTCCACACTTCCAACATTGCAGCTCCGTGGGTCAAGGTTGATCGGTGATAAGAACGATTTTTTTTTTCGAAAACAATCCAGTTTTGTTTTCATACGGATATTCGCTCAAACAACTTTGATTTCTTGTGTTTCCCACTTTCTTCGTTATTGGATGCGCAATACATACATGAGGTAGGAATGGGTTTAGTACAACGAGCATGTTCGAAGTAGCAATTTGAAATGGCCGTTCCAATAGGATCTTCCAATTTCAGCAAATATGCACACCATCTTCTTGATGGTATGTAGGACTCCACAGATGATTGTTAAGTAGCATCAAGTCACTATTACTCGTTTGTATCGTCGACGGCAAATGAAATTATCTAGATCTTCAGAAACTGTCACATCATTCACATATAGACGTTTTCAATGTCATCACATATCACAAGGCTCAGTTTGTTCATTGTTTAGTAGCGAAACTCAAGTTTTTCCGATGTTTCGATTCATATTTTATTTTCAATAGTGCGAATCAGTTCATAATTATAACGAGTTCATTACAGAAGTTCTTCCAACAATCACGATGGCCGACAACGACACTGACACACATTTTGAACACAGCACCGATAGATCCGGCTCGAAGGACCATAAAATGTTATCGCACATTCCAGCGTCTGTTTGGGGCCGGTGCTATGTTGGCCATTGCGGGACAATCACTGATTACGATTCACGACATTTCAACGGTTAAACAACGGATACAACTTTATTGAGGTTGGTCAGTTTATTACTTATACAGATCTAGGTACACATATCTTCTGGTGAATCTTTTGGTCAAGTATTACAATGTTTTCTACACTAATGGCGTTCAATTCAATGTCTGAAGGGCTTTAATAGTCTGTAGAGTAATACTATTTGGCGGGAAGCCCGAAATGTCCCGAAGTTCTATATAAAGGCCGTATTCTTTAAAAGTTCCGCTTGGTACATTCTATTAGAACCCATATTCCATTAAAATCTAATAATTCCTGCACGCATGGACTGTGGGACCAAACCACATGATGATTTGTCCAAAACTGGCGTTAACAGGTGGTGTGGAACCACTTCGTCAAGGGGTTCAGTTTTGGGCACTTTTAGCTGAGAGCACAGGCAATTTTATAACAATTGTTTTGAATTTCCATACATACCTTGATATTACAGGTGTCTCACTATGATTAGTTTGAACATGACTGCTCGAAAATATGCAAATTAAAGTTTTTGGACCAATATTATAATCTAGTCTTGTTGAATATTGTTTTGCGTTATTGTTCTGTTTACGGACAACAAAATCAAATAGTTCAGTTGATCAGGAAGAATAAAGAGCAAACGTCTCAAATTGAAAAACTGAAGATTAAGTACGAAGAGAGATCGGTTACAGGACGCTCTTCGAATAACCCGCGAGGACGTAGTCAGAGAGACCACATCATGATGGACACTACACCTAAGACGCCCTTGGAACCGGAAAAAGTGTCCTACATCGATAGTAAATATACTACTATTTAAAAACCTTCAAAATATTACAATATTAATGTATTTCAGACCGTTTGTTTGAGCTCGGTAAAACGCAGCAATAACGCTAAATTCTGACACGTTCTACCATCTAATAAAGGTAATTACAAAACTTTCGCTGGCAGAACGGTTGCTCTCGCTGCAATCGGACCATAAATCCTGAGAGATATTCACTCCACTTCCTTGGCCAGAGCTCAGCCGGTGTGAATGAGGAACCCGACCAACACGCAATCTGCGTATCACCGATTCGTACGTGGGTCATGGCAGTGTATGTACAACATGGGCCAGCAGTTCGGTTCGATTGGTGTGGTGGAACGTGGGGGTTGCGATTAAGGCACAAATTTCACGCATAAGTGTTGCTCGTTTAGCACAACATTAGCCGATAGTCGTAGTTGGTTTGTAGGGGTGATAGACGTGAATACCACACATTGGCGAAGGAAAACGGACACAGGTGGCAGGGAGTTTTGCGCAAGGCCATTTCATTGATGTACAGGCAGGCAACCGCAAAATGTTGGTGTTGGCACGCGTAACTAATGAGATCCGCCAGTGCCCGCGAGGATGAGGCTTTTGCGGATTTATCAGTAGACAGACACACTACACTTTGTAGATGGAATCTAGTAATTATAGGGTGTATGCGAACGTTTAGCGGAGATGCATCTAAAATTTGTTACTATATATGGCAACGTCCATAAATTACGTCATGCTTTTAGAGGGGAGGGGGGATTTAGTAAAGTGTGACAACCCATACAAAAAAATCAGAGGTCTCATACAAAAAGTGTTACATTTGGGGGAGGGAGGGATTGGACATAGAATGAGGAAAAAGTTGGAAAGGGTGTATGATAGTTCATATATCTACAAATCTTCCCACAATGAAATTGTGAAACTATGTTCAATCATTATGTTCATCAAGCTTGTGAGTTCGTGCCTTACCAAAAGGACGAGTAGATATTAATTTTACGGAAATTCCACTTCAATTTGTCCATTTCGGATCTAACTCACTATCGGCATTTCACGGCGCAAATATCGTTAATGTATTTAATAATTTTCTTACTTTTAAGTTTATGCTGATACTTTCCTCAGAGCACAATATCTCGGGTCCGTATGGGATCACCACCGGTCTTATTAGCATTTTGTGCATAGTGCGTATGGTGCGGAGGTGAATCATTCTGGACCCCAGTTTTTTTTGAAGCCCGTAGTTCGCACGAATTCCCCTGATGATGCGCCTTTGAATTGCATAATTCACAATATTGTCAGACGTCAGTAAGGATACGAAGTAGACCAATTCGTCCACTGCCTCGAAAGCATCCGCGTCTATCCTGGCATTACTACCTAGAAGACCCAGAAGAATCCGGTCGTGTTCGGTTCCACCTACCAGCATGTACTTTGCTTTCGATGCAGTAAACACCAGTGCAAACTTTGCTGCTTCGCGGTACTCGGCCACCGTTCCAAATGTTCTGCCGGTAATACCCATGTTTTCCGCGAAGCACACAACTTGATCGGATTTTGTGAAAATGTACCTCGGCTCTTGAGCCCGGCAGCAGGAATTATAGTTGGGGCAGCAGGGATTATAGTCCCGGGGCCTGACGAACCCCCGCTTGCGAGTCAACCGTGTAGTCGCTGGCTAAGAATAGGACTATTAACCCCAATTCAAGGTGTCAAGCGACCCGAGTGAGGGGCTGAGGGTGTGAAAAAGATGCTCGATCGTTAACGGAGACGGTGGGGTACCTGGGCACCACAGTAATACGTCGCATATCGCGTTAATGCAGGGCTCTGGCGTGGTGGACCTCTTTTCCCGAGCTACTTGTGAGATCTAACATGAAAAGTTCAAATAAACAAAATCATAACTTAGGTGAAAGTAGTAGTGTTGCTGTCAACCCCTTGGCAGAGCCGTAGCGTAGTCCCATGGCGCCCTTGGCAAGCATACAGATTGGCGCCCCACGACAATTGGTGATTGTGGTTTTTTTAAATGTTGTAGGTATTAGACTGGGTCAACAAAGTCGAGTTTTTGGAACAAAGCTTTTTCGATTCCTTTTAGCGTCCAAAACAACTGTGCAAAATTTGGGAGCGATTGGTTGCGTCCCCGTATTCCGCATTGCGATTGAAAATTGTATGGAGATTGGCCGAAAAACTTTGCCGAAGACTGCAAAGTGATCCGACACTTGTGAAAAAAGTTATAACGTACAGATTGCCCGATGGTGCTCTACGTTTAACATGTAAAGGAATAACATCAATAATAAAATCTCAATTTTTGGCCTATGTTACCAGGCGAATAACTTTTTTCACAAGCTTCGGATCACTTTGCGGTCTTCGGCAAAGTTTTTCGGCATACCCTAGGCTATACTTCAACGTCATTAGTTACATGGTATTAGACGGAAAAATTCAACTTATGAGTAAAATGCAAAAAAGTACGTTTTCTCATACTAACTTCCATACAAATTTCAATCGCAATGCGGAATACGGGGATGCAACCAATCGCTTCCAAATTTTGCACAGTTGTTTTGGACGCTAATATATATTGAAAAAGCTTTGTTCCGGGTGGATACGATCAAATTTAAAGTTTCTCCATACAACGTTGACCCACTCTAGTAGGTATGTATTCATTTTTTTTCCAAAATTTTGAAAAGTTGGGTTTTGGTGTTTCGAAAAAAAAAAACAAATTGTTCCTCGATTTTTTTTATTTTCTTTCGATACTTTTCATTCGTGTTTTTCATTTGGAGTTCAATGGATGTTACCCAAATATTTTCCAAAATTTATTTCTTTTGTACAAATATAAGGGAAACATTTCAAGAATTTCACTAAGACCAACACAATAATAAGAAATGACATAAATGATGAATACATTTCTTCAAGATATCTTACAAATTTTTTTCTTTTCTGTTTTTTTTGTTCTACTGAATATTGTTTAAAAAATATACTCAATTGATTTTCAGGGGTTTTTAGGAAAACTCATACGATTTATTTTACAAATTTTCGGCGATTAGCTCAATTGGTTTTACCAGAATTTTCCAATTACTCAACCAGAGGTTTCTTCTGAAATTTAATGACAATATTTCCCAGAAGATCTGTGAGAAACTTTTCGGTAATCATTAGACAAGCTATAGACTGGAAAACTCAACAAACATTTTTGCTGTACTAGGGTGCAATATATCACTCTTAAGCGAGGTTTAGCTTAAGAAACTGCTATACAGCTGGTTCTGCTCTCAAGGTATTCCCGAAGAAATTTCTATAGGAGTTTTTGTTGGAATCTGTGGAAGAATTCCTGCTGCAATTACTGAACAAAATTATGCAGGAATCTCTGAAGGAATTCTGCTAAAATATCCGGTTCATATGAAAATCCAGAAGACATTTCAGCAAGAATTTCCAATGGAATTCATGTAATAATTCTTACAGGAATTTCTGTAGTAGTTTGTGAAGTAATACATGAAGGAATTTGTGAAGAACCCCTGGAAGAATTTCTGAAAGACTGCTGATATTTTTGCAGGAATCCCCGTAAAAGTTTCTTAATGAATCTCTTGAGGATTTTCTAAAAAAATCCGTAGAAAATTTTATGAAGAAATCCCAGAGAAATTTTTGAAGGAATCCATGGAAGACTTTCAATCGAATTCTTTAAAGAAATTTTGTTACAAATAAATGGTAGATTTTCGAAAGGAAAACCTACAGATATTTCTGAAGGAATTCTATGTTTATGGTTTTCTGAAGGAATTTATTATGTAGTTCATAAAATGTTTTCTATAGAAATTCTAGCAGAAATGTATGGATCTCTAGTAAGCATGGAGCAATTTCTGAATATTTTCCAAGTTCTTATATCGTCGTTTTTTTTTTCTTTCTAAAGGAATCTTAAGAACACTTTCTGAAAGAATATTTGGTCAAATTGTTTACTAAAAAAATCTGCAGGAGGAATTACTGAAGGGTTTCAAAGTCATCATTATAGATATTTTTGCAGGAATACAGTAGGAAGATATCTGGAAAATTTCTAAAGAACCTTATTTAAGATTTTCCAGGAGAAACCCAGGAAAAAATGTAAAATAGAAATATTGAGAGATAGAAGTATGAAGAATTATTGAAGGAATCTGTGGGTGTGGAGGAATTTCTGAGGCTATCCTTGAAGAAAATTTAATCTGCTGAAACTCCTTGACATAACTAAGGTAACATTATCAAATAAAATTCTTAGAGAAATATCACGAGGAATCGTTTGACTAATGTCTGAAAAACATTCTAGATAACTTCCTGAATTTCTAAAGGAATAAAAAAAAACTTCAATGAATGCGAGAAAATCCTTGGAACTAATCTCAAAACATCCCCAGTGAGAATAATTAGGAATTTTTAGAAAGAAACTTGAATTTTGAAAATGGTTCTTAAAATAAAATAGTAGATAAACTCCCTGCTAATATCATGGTAAATGCTCAGAATAAACTAGAGGAATCTTATTTTTTGAGAATACTGAAAAATGAAACAAAAATATTATCAATCTCAAATACATATAATAAATAGTGAAATCTTGATAACGTTCCAGAAAACATAAGCAACATCCAATTGAACACGAATGTCAACTCATCTGGTAAAGTGTTCTTTATAAAACATAATAATTATAATTAGCATCATCCAGTTTCCTTCTAGCCTTAGGCCTTTTCGGCGCCCCTCTGAGGTTGCCGCCCTTGGCGGGGGCCAACCTGGCCAACTCCACGCTACGGCTTTGCCGGCAATGGCAATGAGCGGGTTGATGAGGTCTCCGGTAAGAAGAAGTGAAGAGCTAGGTGCCGGAAGCTAGCCGGTGGAGATAATGGATGGAGCGTGGTTGCTGAGGGCCGTCAGCCAAGACAAGAAAGAGTTGTCCGCAATTGAGGTGGCTGAGCAGTAGCTTGGCAAAATCATCGACTTTGCGTCCACGAAGTCTAACATTAGCAAGGACCTGGAATTGGCCTTGTTTAGACTTCGTGTGTCGATAGACGAGGCCAAGCAGGAACACGCGATACTCGCGGTAATGACTGCTGCAGCGGTGGAGCCTGCGAAGGGAAAGGAGTCGAAGTTTTACCCAAACGGAGGCCTTCGCTTTTGCAGGTAGTGCGAGAAGTGTGGCGGATGCGAATGCTCGTGACAAGCACTCGCAGAACCGGGCGAGGAAGCCGTCAGGAGCTGTCTGGCGGTGCCCGCAAGGCTAGGCGTTTATTTACCCCGAAAGTCGGTAGTAATGCCAGTAGGTCGGACCCCAGTCAGGGTTCCCGGAAAGCTGGGAAAGGTGGGCTTGAAAAGGCTGGCCCCTCCCGGAAGGATGAGAACAAGGGGTTGCGACCGTTGGTAGGCCCTCAGCATTCACAGAGTAGGGCGAACCAAGGGAAGGACCCCCCTTGAACTAAGGTAGAGCGGAAGAGGATGAAGGCGAAGTCGCAAGTAGATGTGAGGGACGCCAATCCAAGGCGTAAGAAAGCAGGTGTCAAGCGCGAGAAAGGCGACGCGCTCGTCATCAAGACGGAACAGTCGAAGTACTCGGACGTCTTGAAGGCGATGCGAAACGACGCCAAGCTCGAGGGTCTGGGAGCCGACGTATGCAGCGGAAGAGTGGAAAAGCTCGTAGCGGTACTGTGAACTGGGGCTGGCGATGAGGAGAGGGTCACCGACGGAGTTCAGAATGTGGCCTTAAAATGAGGTATTGAAGGGGCTCCGGGGATGTTCAGATCTACTATACAGAAACGCCTAGATAAGGGAGTTTTTTTTTCCAGTAGTTTGGAAGCGGCAAAGCCTGGCTCTATTGCCAAAGGCGGGGAAACCACCTAGAAAACCGTCGGCATATAGACCAACATGCTTGATCAATACGGCAGGGAAGGTGTTCGAAAAGATCATCCTCAATATAATGTTGAGGCACACCGAGGGTGTAAATGGTCTCTCGAGCAACCAATTCGGCTTCCGGAAGGGGAAGTCGACAGTAGTCGCTATCCTGTCGGTTACAAAACCGCCGAGATAGCGCTCCAGTGTAAAAGAAGGGGGATTCACTACTGCGCAGTAGAAACTCTGTATGTAAGGAGCGCGTTCAATAGCACCAGTTAGGATATTGCCGATGGGCTTCTGCGTCTGGGGATACCCGGGTACCTTTTCATGATTCTCGGAAGTTACTTTCAGAATCGAGTACTAGTTTACGACACGGAGGTGGGTCGGTAGTGCGTTCACATAACCTCAGCACTTCAGCAGTTCCAGCCTGGGTTCGGTGTTATGGTACATGACGACGAAGTGCTGAGGTTTGAGTTCCCGATGTGAGTGGAGATCGTCGGTTTTAGTAACGACATTACGTTGGAGGTCTACGGTGAAACGATCGAAGAAGTGGAATGGTGCCTATCGGTATCCTTATCGAGGAGGACATAAAGTGGTTCAAAATGCGCGGCACAAAAGTCATACGCAGGACTGCCATGGATCTGCTGCAACTCATTTCAAGAACGATTTCAATAAATACATGTTTCAGATTTTTTATACCAACCAAACATATATCACGTTGAGAATTGCAGTATCTTACATCAAGTCGAAATATAGCGTAAAAATGTTTACTCAGCCTCTGGTACGTTTCGCTTTTAAATTAGTTCAGTAACAATGTCTCATTCATGAGCCCGAAATTTGTATATGTTCCTTCCCACTAGTAATCTCATTGTACAGATTTTCGCATTTCAGTTGACATATCAACCAACCACTGGCAATCAACTCGAACTGCCTCCCAACAATGAAGGGGAGCTGCTACTGCTGCTGCTCCTGAGAGATTTTACGAGTCGGCAAACTTTTCCACTTCACTTCACCGAAAGACGCCGACAATGGTTATACAGCGAAGACAACGAACGACGATGGCGGCTAGATTCGGTCGGCATAAAAAGCAACACAAGAGGCCAAAATATATCGCTGAAACAAACTTTTCCCATGTCTGAAACAAATAGCAAGAATGAGAATAACATCTTTTATGGCATTTGAGGGATCAACGATAAGCATCTCATATGACGGCTGGTGTGACGTAGTGTAGTGGGGCACGTGTGAGTGTATCCCCCTTGCTTACCACTATTGTTGGGTTGGTCGAGGGGGGGGGGATGCGGACCCTCCTCGTGGATCCAAGTCCTATCCTTGTGGACTGTAATGCGTGTAGCTTTGGGATGCGATGTCAGTTGCAGACCTACCAGGCGGAAAAAAGTTTCTCCCTCACTCCGCACCGACAACTCAACAAAGGAAGCACTCGGGGGTGATTCCTTCGTCTTCGGTGGTTCACTCGAGACGACCCCAACTTTATGAGACCCCGGGGCCGAAAGGAAAATCTCCTCTACTTTGCTGCTCGCACCAAAGTGTGTTTTGGGTGGATTTTTTTGTTTTTGTTTATCTTTGGGTGATACGAGAATAGGTTGACTCCACGTTGTCATCGTCACGGGTTGAGTTATCGCGCTTAAGCACGTGAATGATAGCTTCACATGATGAGTTAAAAATTGCAGTTTTGGTTTAAATTTGTTCGATTTTGGGTTCCCTGTGGTGAATCAGTTATGAAAGATGTTTATGCATTCATTGATGAAATTTGATAATTAATAGAATGAGCAATGCTTGATAACTGAAGGAATACCTCACTTGAAATACATAGATAGAAATTACCAGATGAATTACCCAATAGCCGTCTCCGACACGTTCTGCTAATCAAATATACTATCTATATTGATTTCACGAATCTTAGATTTGTTTGTCAGTTTGAAAAAAACCTACGTATATTAAAAGTTTTTCGGGAGTGGTATATGAGTCATATCGGAGTCATATGGGATGGGATATGGGTTATATGAGGCATGCGTTTGAAGTGAATTTTTTATGCGTGAGCCTAAAAATTTCACGAGCATACTAGTTCATGAATTTTGCAATGGTACTATACACTCTAATGAAGAAGTCTTACTATATTTGCCTAACTTCTCATACTTATTATTGGAAATCGATAAACGTGCACTTACAGATAATTTTATGTACTAGTTTGCAACAAAACTTCATCATTGTATGCCACCACTGCTCACATATACCTAGCTTATGACTTCGGCAAAAACATTGCAGTTTGCAAGAGTTGTTCATATGTCATGCAGCACCATGACACTGGCTATATTTTGTCCCAAGTTCTTTCACATTGTTACCTTGCAGGTCTACTTCTGTACTCGTACCTACATACCTAGCGAGACACGTTGAAATCTGTTTCCTCTAGTTTCCGCAGTCGTGGTCGTACGTATTGCGGCCAACCAACAACGTTTGGGCAACTACTACTGTGTGGTATTCTGGTGGTGGTCTTTACCCCTTGGATTGAGAGTTGGGTTGGCTGACGATACCAGAAATATAAATTAAACGGTTGTTTTTCGCTCGAATGCAGATTTAGCCATTGAGTTGGAGCAGCCAGCGCAGCACACAGCACAGCGCCATCATTATTATTATTTTTTCGAGCTTTCAGTTCCATTGCCAAACGAAATCCTGCTCGTCGTAGCTAGTCAGTTATGTTCCATTTGGGACTTTTTTTGCCTTTCTCGTACACCAAGGTGTACCGAAAGGCTATATGTTCACTCCAAAAATGAAATCTTGATAGAACCCCCGGAGGACCAAGTCTTATATACCAATCGACTCAGCTCGACGAGTTGAGATGATGTCTGTGTGTGTGTATGTGTGTGTGTATGTATGTATGTGTGTGTGTGTGTGCGTGTGTATGTGTGTATGTGTACAAAAATGTCACCTCACTTTTGGATAGTAAATATCATCCGATTTCAACGCTTTATGTTTCAATCGACGCGGAATATTGTCCCATTGTTTCCTATTGAAAATGGTTTGAATCGGTCCAGCCGTTCCGGAGTTATGGCCATTTAGGTGTTCCGGACCGGTACCCCAGGAAAGGGTCAGATATGAAATTGCAACAAACCCATGCATGCGACCCATCAAACGACGGCATTTTCGATTATCTGATGAACGGTAAGCAGGAAAATAGTCGCAGACTATATCTGAACCGGTGGTGTTCCGGAACCGGTTCCGGGTGTCCCGCCGGAAGTGGCCAAATATAAAAGTGAAACAAACCCATGTATGCGACACATATAATCACCGCTTTTTCTGTAACCTGATGAGAGATAAACAGGAAAATAGTCTCTGACCATATCTGATCTGGTAGTGTTCCGGAACCGGTTCTGGGTATCCCGCCAGAAGTGGCCAAATATAAAAGTGAACCAAACACATGCATGCGACACATCAAATCGCAGCTTTTTCTATAACCTGATGAACGGTAAATAGGAAAATAGTCGTGCACTATATCTGAACCGGTAGTGTTACGGAACCGGTTTCGGATCATATCTGAACCGGTAGCATCCCGAAACCATTTCCTGATGTCCCGCCGGAAGTGGCCTAATTCATACATGCGACACATCAAATCGTAGCCTTTTCGATAACTTGTACGATAAGCAAAAAAATATGCAAAGCCCACATTAGAAACTACTGATAGTGTTCCGGAATCGGTTCGAGGTGTCTCGCTGAAAGTGGCCGAATGCAAAAAAAAATAAAAATTCGCGACACATCAAATGGCATTAAAAGTATCCTGATGAACGGTTACAAAGAAAAAATATCTCAGATCATGCTTGGGAGAACTAGTAGTGTCCCGGAATCGGTTCCCGGTGTCCCTTCGGATGTGGTCAAATGTAAAAGGGAACCAAACTCCATGCATGCGCTTCATCAAACTGCGGTTTTTTCGATAAGCTGATGAACGGTTATTAAGAAAATTAGCTGAGATTACGTAAGAGACCACCGCTAGTGTTCCACAACCAGGTTTCAGGTGTCCCGCCGGAATTGGTCAAATGTAAAAATGAACCATGTAAATTTTCCGGAACCGGTTAAGAGTGTCCCACTGGAAATGGACATATATAAAAGTGAATCAAACCCATGCTTGCGGTACATCAAATCGCTTTTTTGTGAGTAACCTGATGCATGGATAATAATAAAATAGGCACAGTCCATAGAAGTTACCACCGGTAGTGTTTTTAATTCCGGGTAACCTGATTAACAGTTTTCATAAACTCAGACCACATTTAAATATACCGGTAATGTTCCGGAATCACTTCCGGGGGTCTCGTAAGCAATACAAAATAGACTGAGACTACATAAGAGGCTACCGGTGGTGTTGCAGAAGCAGCGTTGGGTGCTTCAGCGGAATTACGAAAGTGAACTAAATCAATGCAAGCGATGGATATGTGTAAGAGAACCAAAGACCTAAAAATAAACTAAAGCGATCTCGTTAAATCACACAATTTTTGATTCCTGAGACGTAAATTTACAGTAGGATGGGTCAACGTTGTATGGAAAAATTAAAATTTAAGCGCATCAGCCCCGAACATTCTTTTAAATCTTTATTTGCGTCCAAAATTACTGCGCAAAATTTTGATGCGACTGGAGGGCGAGCACTGTACATAATGTTGTTTATATTTAAATGTGATATAGCATTGGCAATTCAAATGACTACATTACAAATTTTACATGGAACTTGTAACCAATGATAATAAAATATAGCATAAAGTGTGCAGATTAAACTTTGTCAAAGTGATCTGTCCTGGCTAGTAATTGTCATCTTGGTATGAATCAGCCTCCAGTGAAGGTGGTCAAGCAGTCAACTTAAAGGTCTGATACTTTCGGCTCTGCCCATACGTTGAACATAACGTCGGAATAAGTACCCCAATTCGATGCTGACCTTGAATTTCTAAATAAAGTATTCTCATGATTCAGAAATTCGTAGGTGGTACAGTCCCAGATCGCCGTTATGAGCATTTCCTCCTTCTCGTCCGTTACCAAAGCACAGAGATTTGGGGCTGATCACTGACTCTAAGGCAAGATTGATTGCGTCGACGGAAAGATGATGAGTACATATTCGACGAGAAAGGCACTATCACCACTAGGTGGATTAATCTGGGTTTTTTCTCTCCATTTCGTCCAACGATGGGAAATGTGTACGAACTCCCGCTGTGAAGTAGAAATTAATTTTTGCACGGCTATTGTGTGGTGCAATGTGTGTTTGCGACGACCACAATACTTTGGCACTTGAGTGGGACTGGCAATTCGAATGAGTTTTGTTTGGAAGTTTGCTTTTTCTGTGGCAACTCAATTTATGTAGAGATACAATCACCGCTCAACGAAAAAATGCAACATGATTTTACTAGTATTGTTCTGATCAGTAAAATGTTAGGCTGATTGTTTGTCTAATGGTTCAAATATTTTGCTAGCTCGATTTTAAAGGCAAATATTTATGAAAATAATCAGGTAGGTAATTACATTATAATAAATCTAATAAAATTTAGTTAACGTTCTGTACTTAGGCCATTGATCCACTTTCGATCCAAATCGCGGAATGCAAACACTATTCCATTTATATTTGTGTAGTTTTTAAGATAATTTTATTTTTCTTGAACATTAACGAGTAAAGATGTATTAAAAAATCTTTTAGTCAGCGATTTTTTTTTTCAGAAAATATTCTGGTGGTTCCTTTAAGAATTCTTGCAAGATTTTTTTCCCCAACTCTTCCAGAAATTTTCTTCAGGGACTCCACAGTAATGTCTTCAGGAATTACTTCAGGAATTAATCCAGAATGCCGGCTTTTCGGGCCCGTATGAAGTTGATCATTAATATTAACTTCTTTTCCCGATCAGCCTAGATAGCTGTGTAGTGTCGGTAGCGGTTAGTTCAACTGGCTAAGAATAGCACTACGGACCGCCTGTTCCAGTGGTAGGAGTCCACTAATCAGGTGATCCCTAATTCAAGGTGTTATGCGACTTTACGCTTACCGTGCCTAGGAATGAATGGTTAGGGGGGTCTTATAAAAACCTAATCGCAAACGGAGCCTGTGGAGTACCAGGGCACCCTCCACAGTATTTTTCCCTTACTGCACTAACCGGAGCAATAGTGCGGTGGACCTTGTGTTTCTCCGAGACAATCAGCTGCCCTTCTTCAATCTCAAACTTGAGGCTGAATAAGGGCGGGATTATGAAGATGTTATTAATTAGTTTAAATTTTCACCTATATGGTTTCGCATTATGCGTTTTACACAGTGTATTCTGTGCATCCTCGCTTTTGGCGCACTCAAATCGATACCGATCTGGCTTTATTGTTGCTGTTCTTTTTTGTGCTGTGATTGTTAAGAATTTAATCTTGCCTAGTTTGGGTAGTGGCTACGGTTAGGATAGCTCAGATCAATCTTCAGCACAAAAGAACAGCAACGATCAATCTTTGTAGACTTATGCAAAATGGTACAGCCCAAGTGGCGTTAGCCCAAGAACCTTACTTTCGTAAGGGGAATTTTTATCTAGGAAACCTTGTGAATCCGGTGTTTGCTACTTTCAGTAAAATTGAAATGGCAAACTCACGTGTCATGCCTCAAGCATGTGTGCTTGTCAACCACGCAATCGTTGCTACACTCATCTCTGAGCTAACTACTAGAGATGTATGTGCTATCACAATCGATGTATCTGCTGGAAACTTCAACAGGAAATACGTTTATTGTTCGGTTTATTTACCGCATGATGAACCATCCCCTACGGATGCTTTCAAGCAAAGTCATTGCATACTGAACTTCAAAAGGCCTTCCGCTAATTGTTGGTAGTGATGCTAATGCTCACCATATAATCTGGGGCAGCTCAGACATCAATTTGAGAGGCTCTAGTTTGATGGAATACTTAAGTAGTACAGATCTTGGATTACTTAACATAGGCAACCGCCCAACCTTCATGGTATCTGCCAGAGAGGAAGTATTAGACATAACTCTTTGCTCTAGCAGAATTAGTCACGAGCTGACCAATTGGCATGTGTCAGATGAAGAATCTTTATCTGACCATCGCTACATCTTGTTTGAACATGTGAATGTTACTTCGCAAACTTTGCGTTTCAGGAACCCCCGGTCAACCAACTGGGATCTCTTTACCGATTTGGTTGCAGCCAAATTTCATGGATACTCACCATCAATTGACACTCCAAGTGATTTAGATGAAGCCGTTGATACTACAACGGCCTTCATCATGGAAGCTTTTGAAGAAGCTTGCCCTCTGCGGTCTGTGAAGACCACAAGAGGAACCCCTTGGTGGAACTCTGATCTGGCCAAGCTCAGGAAACAATGTAGAAAGAGTTGGAACAGACGACGTTCGGCTGGATCGGAGGCTTTCAGGACGGCTCGCAAGGCCTACCAGGAAGCTCTTCGGTCTGCTGAACGATCCGGCTGGAAAAACCTTTGTACAAATGTTTCCAGTCTGAGTGAAGCCAGTCGATTGAACAAAATCCTTGCAAAATCTAAGGTTTTTCAAGTGAACGAACTTCGTTTGCCAAATGGTGATTTCACTTCCTCTGATGAGGAAGTTTTGGAATGTTAATTCAGTACACACTTCCCCGGATGTGTGGATATTACATCTTCGGATGAACCTGATGTCTTTTCTTGTAGTTATGATTCTTTAGCTTCGGCTCGGAGTATCATAACTTTAGAATCGATTGAATGGGCACTTAATAGCTTTGCTCCTTTCAAATCTCCCGGGGCAGATGGGATTTATCCTATTTTGCTTGCTTGGGATTTGATCATTTCAAACATTTTTTTTTATGTCTTTATTTATGAGATTTTCAGCCCGAGGCTGGTTCATCTCAGATTTCAAATATGTTTTGAAACAACTACTTGTTTGCAGTTTTGCTACAGGGTATATTCCCAAATCCTGGCGGGTTATTACTGTAAAGTTTATTCCGAAAGTGGGTCGTGCGTCGTATGAAGAAGCAAAGAGCTTCAGACCTATCAGTTTGACCTCTTTTCTTCTGAAATGCTTAGAACGCATTGTCGATCATCACATCCGTGATGTTTATCTGGCCAATGTGCCTCTTCATGTGAACCAACATGCTTACCAATCTGGAAAGTCCACTGTGACTCTTTTACACAAAGTTGTTTACGATATCGAGAAGGCATTCGCTCAAAAGCAATCCTGCTTGGGCGTTTTCTTAGATATCGAGGGTGCCTTTGACAACGTGCCTTTCGATGCCATATTGGAAGCTGCACGGGGTCATGGTATATCTCCAATGATTTCCAATTGGATTCACCAAATGCTCAAAAACCGACATCTCTTCGCGACATTACGTCAAGCGGCGATTGGGAAATTGAGTGTTTGTGGATGCCTCCAAGGGGGCGTCTTATCACCACTTTTGTGGAATCTCGTGGCAGATACGCTATTGAGGCAACTCAATAATAGCGGTTTTCCTACTTATGGTTTTGCCGACGACTACCTTACATTGTTAGTCGGTATGTGCATCAGCACCCTTTTCGACCTGATGCAAAACGCTCTTCAGGTAGTTGAGGGTTGGTGTCGCCAATATGGCCTTTCGGTAAATCCGAATAAAACATCTATTGTTCTTTTCACGGAAAAGCGAAATCGTAATGGTGTTCGACCTTTACGTCTCTTTGATTCTGATATCAATGTGACTGAACAGGTAAAGTACGTTGGAATCATTCTTGATTCCAAGCTTTCCTGGACACCTCATGTTGAGTTCAGAATCAAGAAAGCTTGTATGGCCTTCGGGCAATGCCGGCGAACTTTTGGTACAACTTGGGGTCTTAAACCCAAGTATATCAAATGGATTTACACAACTGTTGTTCGTCCAATATTGGCGTATGGATGTCTTGTGTGGTGGCAAAAGGGCGAAGTGAGAACGGTCCAATAAAAATTAGGCCATCTCCAAAGGATGTGCCTAATGGCGATGTCTGGAGCGTTCTCTTCAACTCCTACGGCAGCGCTCGAAGTGCTCTTTGACGTTGCCCCACTACACATTCATCTCAAACAAGAAGCACTTTCTTGCACTTACCGTACAGCACGTAATGGGCATAGTAATATACTTCTGTTCAGATAGCCAGGCTGCTATTAAAGCACTTGCTTCGGCCAACTCCAGGTCGAAGATAGTTATCGCTTGTCGAACTCAAATCGAGGAGCTGAATTCAGCAAACGCTGTTCACCTTGTATGGGTACCTGGCCATTCATCCATCGCTGGAAATGAATTGGCTGATGAGTTAGCTCGCACTGGAGCATCACATGACTTCATTGGCCCTGAGCCAGCTATTCCGATACCGAAGTGTTGGGTAAGGCTTCAGATTCACACCTGGGCTGCTACTCAACACAGACAATACTGGAATAGTTTGGAGTCATGTTGTCAAACCAAATTGTATTGTACTGGGCCATCTCCAAGTATGGCGAAGTATCTTACAAATTTGTCAAAGCAGAATTGCAGCATGCTGGTCAAAGCATTGACTGGCCACTGCCTACTCAGTTATCACATGGCGAATATTCAGCAAGCTGATTCATTTGCCTGAGATAGCCGTGAATCCGATTATGGAACTTCGTATCATTTAATATGTAACTGTCCAGTTTTTGTGCAATCGCGTTTCCGAGTACTCGGTAAACACTTATTAAGTGAAACTGACTTTAGAAACCTGAATCTGCAGGACATTCTGCTGTTATTGACCCGCTGTGGTAAAGAGCTATAGGCTTTCTTTACGCTTTATGCGATATTACAGTGTCCTTTTCAGGACGCCATGTGAACCCATTGTGGTACGCTTATGCGTGTATGAAGACCCTATTCCGTTACCTGTGCTTTTCCCTGTCCCATCCTTTTTTCCTTCCCTTCTCCCTCTGGTAAATGATGAATAGGCTCGCATGGCGATGGCACAAATTTCCCAAATGGAGGAGAACGTGCCTCTGGAGCCGACCTACTGATACCTGATACCTTTAGGAATTCTTGCAGGTATTTTTTCCCCAACTCTTTCAGAAATTTTCTTGTGGGACTCCACAGTAATAACTTCAGGAATTACTTCAGAGGTTATTCCAGAATACCTAGAAAAATTTCCTCTTTCATGAATACTTTCTAGCAGAAATTCACACATAGATTCTTTCAGGAGTTCTGGTAGTATTTCTCCGAGAATTTCCACCGAAATTGCTCCAAGGATACCTCAAAAATATTTTCCATGGATTCAGACATTTCTCCTGCAATATCACCTAGGAATTTCTACAGCAATTCTATTGGAAATTTCTCAAGAGATTTTTTGCATTTCTCCGAGTTTTTTTTAGGAAATCATCCTGATACTCCACTGAAAGATTTCTCCAAAAAATTTTCTAAAGTTTCTTATAAAAAATCTTTTAGTTCCACCGAGCGTTTCCCAAGAAGTTTTCCCCAGGTATTTCTCCAGGAATGTCTTTAGAACTTTCTCTTGAGATTCCTTGAAGAATTTTCCCTAGATTTCTTCAAAAATATTTACACGATATTTTTTTTTTTCAGGAATAAGGCTGGAGATTCCTACAATAAATGCCCAAATTTTACGTGGATTTTTTTTGTCATAATATTCCCCTTTAAAAATACTGCGGAAATTTCTACGGGAGTCTTTCAAGGAATTCCATGAGAAATTCCTACAAAGGTTATTTTTAAATATGCTCCTGTGATTCTGTCAAACATATCTTCTGGCATTCTTTCAAAGATTCCTCAAGAGGTTTTTTCAGCAGTGCTTCCGGAAATTGTAGGAGGATTTTTTTTTAAATTTCTGAAAGAATAACTTAAGGATTTTCTGAAGGAATCCCTGAAAAAAGTCCAGAAAGTACCAGTGAACATTCCTAGAGGAAATTCTTCACACATTTCTGGAAGGACTCCTGGACTAAAATCCCTGATGCAAATTTTGAAGTAATCTGTGCAGGTGTTCATAGAATAATCCTTGGGGAATACCTGAGAGATATCTGAAGTAATTCTGAAGTAAATGATTGAACGAGAAGCTTCTGCAGGAATTCTGGATTTTTCTGGATAATTCAGATTCTTGCAGAATGATCTGAAAAAAAAAAGCTGAAGAAATTTCCTAAGGATTTGTAGTCGTTTCCGGGGATATCCCAGAAGAGATTTTTTACGGACAACGGAGATTTTTTAATGAATCTCTGATATTTTTTTAGAATGCAAGAAAGAACTCTTTGAAATACCTCAGGAGAAATGCTCCAACGAATTTGTTGTATAATTTCTCAAGATGAAGTCCTAGTTGAATACTAAAGTCCTAGAGGAATTCTTCATGGAATCACAGATGACATTTCTGAAGGAAAGGAATTTCTGAAAGAATAACTGAAAACATCTGAAGGCATCCTGAGAAGAATTCTTGCAAGAACCTCTGAAGAAATCTGCGAAGGTGCTGTTGAAATATCTGAAGGAATCCCTGCTAACATTTATAGATCTGATCCTGCAAGAAAATGTAAAGAAATGTCCGCCGGAATGACATTTTTTAAGGAATCTCTGGAAGATCATATAGAGGAATTTCTTTGGGAATCCTTTGAAACTATTCCAACAAGACCCAAGTAGCACCTGCAACTAAAATGGAAATGATCATCGTTGCAAACATGTTGCAATCATTGGCGTAACTAGAGGGGGGCCAGGGGGGCTAGGCCCCCCCAGAACCCGCCAGCCCCCCCAGAAATGTTGCATGACTTTATATATGGAAATAAGAAAAAATCTGAAAACCACTGGTGACAAACATAGATCTATATTCTCAATTTAGTTGAAAATCGGAGTTTTCGACTAGCGAAGTTGGATTTTTCTCCCAATCCGTGCGTCGGACCTAACTTCGGAAGTGGTGCGCTGTATAGCAAACAGCTATACAGCGCACCACTTCGGAAGTTAGGTCCGACGCACGGATTGGGAGAAAAATCCAACTTCGCTAGTCGAAAATTCCGGGTTTCAACTGCACGTACAGTAATAGAAATTTATTTGGCATAATATGTGTTTAAATTGACAGTTATTGGAGACAATTCTCAACTTGTCACTCTTTACAAGATCATTGTCCAAAATTGTCTATTAGTTAGTTTTATTTGGAAATATTATATAATCAGAATTATATAAAAAGCAATACTTTGTACATCTTATTTTTTAAATCGCTGGGAAATTAAATCGAAATGATAATTTCCAGGAATTCCTGGATGGGTAACTTTATGAATCTTTGAATTTTCTAGCAGCATTACTGCAAAATATGGTTAAGTGCTTCTTTATGGAAATCAAGTATCATGTGGGAAAAAACTCTGGTTGAATTGGCAATGGAATTCCAGCAAAAGTTTGTGAATTCCTAGTGAGAATAGATGGACGTAGCTGAAGCGTAAACGCGAGTGTATTCATTAAAACCATGCTGGAGGTGATTTCTAGTCGTCGGTCACTATCAATTTCTTTTATTTCGTGGGCCAGGTTTATTTTTGCGTTTATCAAATAACGCACAAATTCAAATGGTCATTGAGGAAGTTTTAGTATATTTAAAAGCTAGTGCTGCAAGATGTAATCGTAATTTGAAGGTATTAATGATTGGACTTGAAGAAGACTTGGTATTCATGAGATAATTGTGAAAGAATTCCTGGATGACTTCTTGGAGAATTTCTTGGCTTCTATGTCCCTCTAAAATTATCTAAAAGAATTTCAATACAAATCGCTGGAGGAATTCCTCTAGAAATCCTTCAAATTATTCAAAAAATCTACAAGTAATCCTAAAAAACCCTGGGGTGAATCCCTGAAAAACATTATAAACGGAATACTGTATTTTTTTAACTAACCGCTGAATAAATTTTTAAAAAAATCCCGAGGGAAATTTCGGAAGAAATCATTACAAGAATTCTCAGAGCAATACCTGCAGGAATCCCTGGAGTAATTTGTGAAAGTTTACCTGGAGGAATCCCTGGATGAATTCCTGGAGGAATCCGAAGAGCAATTATGCTAGGAATTTCAGGAAAAAAATCTGAAGAATCCGCATCAGAAATCCCTGAAGAAATTACTAGAATTTTTTTTAGATTAATCCTTGGAGGAATTTCTGGATGCATTCCTGGAGGAATCCTTAGAGGAATTCTTCAAAAATCACAGGAGTAGTTCCTAGATGTATTTCTGGAGGATATCCGGGAGAACCTTCTGGAAAAATTCCATGCGGAATCTCTGGAAAAGTTCCTAGACTAATGCCTGGAGCATTAGGGGAATTTTTATTATCGTACAAATTGGTATGAAGTTTCTGAAGGTTAATGAAATTAGGTAGGGATCATATATATTTGAAAAACTAAATTGAAAAAAATCAGGGTCGCCTAATTTTCCGGAAAACTCCAGTGAAAATCAAACATTTTCCACAGACACCACCTACTTTGAAAAATCATAGAACGAAGCATCATAGGCACATTTTTTTTTGTGAAATCATAAGCAAATTTTCTCAGCGATTCCAAGATAGATTTCTTGAGGAAATCCTAGAAAAATTTTTGGAAACATTCCTGGCGGATTCCCTGGAAAAGTCTTTTTTAAAGAGACTTTCAGCCCCTAGCTACAAAGTTAATGGATAAATTTCTGAAGGAGGCATTCCTGGAGAAGTTCTCAGAGTAATGCCTGGAGCATTAGAGAAATTTCTGATAAAATTCCAAGATAAATTTCTAGAAGAATTCCCAGAGGAATTTCTGAAGGAATTCCAGGAGGAATTCTTGGAGGAATCTCACGGAAGAATCCTTAGAGGAATCCCTGCAGGAGTTTCTGGTATATTCTTGGAGGAATTCCTGGTGGAATTTCTAGAAGAACCCGTGAAATAACTCCTGGACGGATTTCTAGAGGAATCCCTGGAGTTGAAATTCATGGATTAATTCCTAGAGGAAACCTGAAAAAAATTTCGGAGGAATCCCTTGGAAAAATTCCTATAGAATTTCCTGAAGAATCTCCTGAAAGAATATCGGAAGCAATCTCTAAAGGATTTCCTGCAGAAATCCCTGGAGGAATGCTGTAGGAATTTCCAAAGAAATTCCTGGAGGGATTCCTGGATCAATTTCTGAAAAAAAATCCTGAAGGAATTTCTGAAGAAATACCTACGGTAAATCTTGGTGGAATTTCTTGAGGAGCCCCTGGAGACACTGCGGTAGTAATTTCTGTGGAATTCCCAGAGGAATTCCTGAAGGAATTCCTATATGAATTCCTGAATGACTTTCTGAAGGAATTCCTGGGGTATTTCTGAAGAAATCTCATAAGGAATTCCCGCAAAATTTCAAAGAGAAATTTCTACAAAAATTCTTGAAAGAATCCCTGGAGATATTCTTGGAAAGAACCCTGGAGAAATCCCTGAAACAAATTTCTGGAGGAACCTTAGGAGGGATTCCTGGAGGAACTACCGGACAAGTTCCAGGTGGAATTTCAGGAGGAAATTCTGGATAAATCTTTATAGGAAATCTTGGGGAAATTCCATGGAACTATTCATGGATGAATTCCAGGAGGAATCCTTCAATGAATTCCTGGAAGAATCTCTAGAGGAATTCTGGAAGGAATCCATGGAGAAATTTCTGAATATATGCATAGAGAAATTCCTAAAGAAATTCCGGGAGAAATTCCTAGAGGAATTCTGAGAGGAATTTCTAATGGAGTTCCAGGAGAAATTTCCAGAGGAATTTCTGGAAGACTTACAGGAGCAATTTCAGAAGGAATTTCTGGAAGAATTACTGGAGAAATCATCGGAGGAATTTCTGGAGGAATCCATGAAATAATTCCTGGAGAAATGTGTAGAGGAAACCGCGGAGAAGACATTCCTGGATTAATTTTTGGGGGAAACCCTGGAAGGATTTCTGGAGGAATTTCTGGAACAATTCCTGAAGGAATTGCTGTACGAATTTCCGAAGAAATTTCTGGAGGAATTCCTGGATCCAATCCTGAATAAATTACCGAAAGTATTCCTGAAGAAATACCTGGGGTAATTTTTGGTGAAATTCGTGGTAGAACTCCTGGAGGAGTCCCTGGAGAAATGCCTGGGTGAAATCCTGGAAGAATGCCAGGAGGAATACCTGGAATAATTCTTGAATAAATTCCAGAAAGAATATGTGGGGAAATTTTTAAAAGAATCCCTTGAGGATTTCCTGGAGGATTCCTGAAAAAATATTTGAAGGAATTCCTAGAGATATCTCAGGAGAAAATCATTCAGGAATCCCAGGAAGAATTATTGGAATATTTCTTGGATAAACTCCGGGAGGAATTCTTGGGGTAATTTCTAAATTAATCCCTGGAGGATTTTCTAGATAAATTCTTGGAGAAATCGCGGTAGTAATTTCTGAAGGAATCCTGGATTAATGCCTGGAGAAATCCCTATAGAAATCTCTGGAGGAACTTCTGGAGGAATGCCTGGAGTAACCCCTGCATAAATTCCTGGAGACATGCCTGTATCAATTCGTGCATGAATCTCTCGAGAAATTCCTTAAGAAATCCCTGGAGGAAACCCTGGGGAATTTCCTTGAAAAATCCCTGGAGAAATTCCTGGATACATTTTGCCTGGAGAATCTCTGGATACATTTCTAGATGGAGTGGAGTTTTCAGAAGAATTCTGGGAGCAATCTAGTGGAGTTTGGAGTTTTTAGAAGAACTCCCGAAGCAATCTCTACATGATTTGCTGGAGAAATCCCGGGATGAGTCCATGGAGAAACTCCCAGGAGAAATTTCTAAAAAAACCTCTTGAAAAATTCCTATCCTTAGAGAAATTTCTAGAGAAATTCTTGGAAGAATCCCTGGGAAAATTCTTTGAAAAATCCCTGGAGGAATCCCTGAAGCAATTTCTGGAGAAACCTCAGGAGGAATGCCTGGAAAGTTCTGGACAAATTCCTGCAGGAAGTTCTGGATAAATTCCTTGTGGAATCCTAGAAAGAATTCCTGGATTAATCTGTAAGGGAATTTTTATGGAAATTCCTTGGAACTATTCCTGGAAGAATTCTTGAATGAATTCCTGGAGGAATCTCGAGAGAAATGCTGGAAGCAGTTAATGGAGAAATTTCTGAAGAAATTCCTAAAGAAATTTCTGAAGAAATTCCAAGAGAAATTTCTGAAGAAACTCCAAGAGAAATTTCTGAAGAAAATCCAAGAGAAATTTCTAGAGGCATTCCCGGAGGAATTTTTGGAGGAATTCCAGGAGGAATTCCTGAAGGAATTGCGGTAGTAATTTCTGAAGGCATTCTTATGGGAGTTCCTGGATCAATTCCTGGAGGACTTTCTGAAGGGATTCTTGGGGTAATACTTAAGTAACCTCTTGAGGAATTCCTGGAGGCATCCTTAGAGGAATTTCTAGAGAATTACTTGGAAGAATCCCTGCGGGAATTCTTGCAAAAAAAACAACCTAAAGGAATCCCTGAAACAATTTCTGGGAGAACCTCAGGAGAAATTCCTGGACAAATCTCTATAGGAAATCTTGGGGAAAATCCGTGGAACAATTCCTGGAAGAACTGTAGGAGGAATCCCTAAATGAATATCTTGAGAATCCCTGAATGAATTCCTGGAAGAATCTCTAGAGGAATTCTGAAAGGAATCCATGGAGAAATTTCTGAAGGAATTCTCGGAGAAATTTTAAGAGGAAATAAGGAAGGAATTTCTGATGGAGTTCCAGGAGGATTTTCTGGAGGAATTACTGCAGGAATCATCCGTGAAATTCTTGGAGGGATCCATGAAATAAATCCTGGAGGAATGTGCAGAGGAAACCCTAGAGAAGAAATTCCTGGAAGAATTTTCGGAGGAATTCATGGAAGAATTCCTGGATCCAAACTTGAATAAATTCCTGGAGTAATTCCTGAGGAAATACCTGGGGTAATACCTGGAGAAATTCTTGGTAGAACTCGTGCAGAAGTCTCTGGAGAAATGCCTGAATGAAATCCTAGAGGCATGCCAGGAGGAATACCTGGAATAGTTCTTGAAAAAAATCCGGGAGGAATTTCTGAAGGAGTTCCTGGAGGAATCTCAAGATTCATTCCTGATGAAATACAAAGTTCGATTTCTGAGGGAATTCCAGGAGGATTTTCTGAAGAATTCTCAGGGGAAATACGCTGAAATTCCTGAGGAAATCCTGAAATCCTGGATTAATTCCTGCGGGAGTTTCTGAAGGAATCCCAATAAGAGTTCTTCTAGAAATGTTTAAAATAATCTCGGAATTCGTTTTTGTAAGAATAACAGAAGAAATTTCCGGTGAATCCCTGGAGGAACTCTTGACGTAATTTCTGAAGAAACCCGATGAGGAATCCCGGAAGCAAACCCCATTAGGAACTCTTTATGGAATCTCAGGAGAGCTTTCTTAGCGAATACCTGGAAGAATTTTTGTAGGAATATTCCTGAATAAAAAAAATGAAGAAATCAATGTCTGCAGTAATTGTTGAAGGAATACTAGGATCCCTAGTGGAGCGGACCTGGTGGGATGGTTAGAACACTTGACTATCACGCCGAGGACCTGGGATCGAATCCCACTCCCGACAAACTCGCAAAATGTGAGTTCTTCCTTCGGAAGGGAAGTAAAGCGTGGGTTCCGAGATGAACTAGCCTAGGGCTAAAAATCTCGTTAATACAGATAAAAAAAACTAGCATCCCTGAAGGTTTTTTGTACAAATTTTTCATGCAATTCTTGGAGTGTTTTTTAAGAATCTCTAAGTAAAATTTACTAAAAGAATTTCTGGAATACATTCCTGCAGAAATACTTCGAATCATTCCAGATGTAATTATTGGAGCAATCTCTAGTGGAATTTTGGAAGGCATGTATGGAGATATCCCTGTAGAAATCTCTGAATACCTGCAGAAATACCTTGGATCTCTGGAGAAATTCCTGAAGGAAACTTCGAAAAAAGCACTGGAACAATTACTGGAGGAACCTCTAAAGATATCCCAGGACAAATCCCCGAAAAAATATCTAGTGGAATCCCTAGATGAATTCTTGTTTGATTTTCTGGAAGAAGCCAAGTTGGAATCACTGAATTTAGCTATGGAAAAAAATCTTGGAGGAATTGTTCGTACTCATATAGTTTACAAAACTATGAACAAATCTGAAACAGTCATTTTGATTACTCAAAACTACAATACTGATTTGCATATTCACATATCGGGTGCCCATCCCGCTTAAAATTCATCTCAGATCAGGCCCCCCCTGGGCCCCCTCCAGGAAAAAATCCTAGTTACGCCAATGAGTGTTATTCAATCCTAATTGCGAACGTGTATGTATTAAAAAACACTAGATTGATCTGACCTGTATCTCGCTGGGCGATGGAGGTTGGCGCACGAAGAAGGGGTCACACCGGACAACGGTACCCTTCGGTAGGCTGAACCGACCGATGCTCTCACAGTCATCGTCTCTCTGGACGGCGGGATACCACGCGGCTCACAGTCGCCTGAGGGGTGCACGCACTTGCTGGCAGTTTACCGTCTCAGCACCGGTTTCCTCCCTAAACCGGTGGTTGCGTACACGAGTATGGTCGGTGGGCGTAATTTCGCTTCATAGGATCCAACTGTGTCGGATGCCTGTAATTAGCTGTCGACGTAAGCGATCTTCTCGCCCCGTAATACCCTTCGAGGCGGTACGGGATCGACTCGCAAATGGACTACCGAATGTCCCTTAGAAGGTCTGAAACCTTGGGTTGGCCCTGGGTGCGCAGAGGGCTGAACACGGGCTCGACGACGAGGGCAGGCCTACAAGCCGCCGGGCTTCAGGTTCGTTCCTAGAGATAGCCCAGCGTGGTACTATCCCCTATACCCCGAGGTAGAACCTTTGTTTGAAGGATGATTGCGTCCTTCAAATAGAAAATTCATAACGTTCGCATTACAATCTGTATATTAGTCACTAGTCACACACGATTTTTTCTATCAAATTGAAGCACAATTCAATTTACCTTCGCCTCGAGGGTACGCTGCTCGTGCGGTACTCTGGTACGGCACAGAATTTGAGTTTTCGCAACTGTTTACAATAAGGATAAATGACATTTCAACACACGAACACTAGCGCGAATTTTTCCATAAGGTACACCGGGGCAAGTTGAAACGGGTGGGGCAAGATGAAACACAAAGTTTTGAAATAGATTTCAATACAATTTGGAAATTTATCCTTCGCTATAAAATAGTTTGAATCAAAAACTATGTGTTATGGTGATCAAATTGTTTATCGTCATTAGAAAACATCATGTTAACCCGCTGTTTCATCTTGCCCCACCCGTTTCAACTTGCCCCGGTGTACCTTACATAAAAATGCACGCCAATTCAAAGGCTATTCAGATTGCATATGATTTGGGTAAAACGGCTTAATAATGATAAAACTAACAACCGCGGTAAGAGTGCACATATTTTCCCCCAAGTTCACACCTACATCTACAAAAGAGAGACGCATACATTTGAACGTGATTACCACTATAGTGGAATAGAATCGAGCATTTTAGGACAATTGATAGGAATTTAACGTAAAACACATTACTCACAATGTTGAATTGTTGTGGCTTTCTCAGTCTAAGAGCATTGAAACGGCTAGTTTGGCATAGCCCGACGTTTCGGTCCCGTGTATTGGACCATTTTCAAGGGATAACTAAAAATTATATGCAACATTAGAACATAGACACATTACAAATATACATTAAACATACGCAGTCAACCGTCTCTCGTTATGTGGTTTTTGAATGCAGTTTGAGAGTTGGAGCTTCTTGTAATGCCCTAATTTGTACAAAGAAATGTTATTATAAATGCTAAAATTATCAAACTGACTATCTACATGGTAACAATTATCATCGACTCACATTTAACATAAAACACATAAATTTTTCTTGAACTTTTTGGGACAACTTGCACTGCACACTACAGATAACAGCGAGCGACATACATCTATCTAACATTAACTGTAGGTTTGAATCATGGCGGCTATCGTTTGATCGGCTATTCGGTATGATTGGTAGTGTCGACTGCTAAAAGCTGTGTATTACGGCGGGATTGTTTTCAGCCAGTAAGTGTGCTTTTCACTGTGTGTAGAATCCCTGCGTAAGTAGTGTGCAAGCTATCTACATCTGTACGGAAATTTACTGTGTGTGGTGTGTTCTGGATATGACACATTTCTAACATTGGTAAGGCTGTGGATCGGAATGTACGATCGACTATTTTCGTGCCTTCCAAGTTAAAAGTGTGTTGCTCTTCAATCATGTGTTTGATCAATGCAGTTTTTGCTTGTTCTACATCAATGTTGGTTTGTGTTAGTTTGTTTATATTGGATCTATGACCACTTAATCGCTTTTTTAGCTGGTTGGTGGTCATGCCAGTATAAACCCTATCGCAGTCTGTACAGGGAATGCTGTAAACAATGTTATTTTGATCTAGCTGAGGGACTGGGTCTTTGACTGGTCTTAGAAGAGTTTTGACACTCTTTTCTGTTTTTGTGGCGATTTTAACTAACGAGTAATCTTTTTTCAGGATTCCGATGATCGACGGTGTTAGTGTTGGGATGTTTGGAAGCGATTTGTATGTTGCGGCGGTTGCTTGGACTTCGGTTGGAGGAACTTCTGATGTGTTTATGTTGGTTGGTGGCGGTGGAATTGGAGGCGGTGGCGGTGGTTGCGGTTCGAGCGTTGGGTGGTGGTTGGCAGGTGGCTGAGGGGATTGTTGTGGTTCTGCTTCGGCGTGAAATGAGCTGTGAGCTGTGCTTGGTGTTACTGCAATTCGTGTGCGATTCATCAATCGGTTGATGAGGGAAGATGGGTAGTTGTTTTGCCGTAGATTCTGGAAGATGATGTGTTTCTGCTGTTCAATGGGCATGCTGGTAGTCAGTTGTGTTACACGTTTGATGAAGTTGGTGGCTATGTTCAGATTCATGTTTGTTGGATGGTATGAATGGTAGTTCAGCAGGCACTAACACAAACCAACATTGATGTAGAACAAGCAAAAACTGCATTGATCAAACACATGATTGAGGAGCAACACACTTAGACACAGACACGTTTGATGCATTCCAGTGAGCTATTTGCTCTTTGAAGGAAGCACGACACTAGACAACGGACTAGCATGCAACGCCCAGTGGCACAGCCGAAAACTTTTCCTGGCAGCTGCGGCGGGAATCGAACCCGCGCTCCTCAGCACGATGCGACTGAAGGCTTGGTGTTCTTAGCCGCACGACCATGAAGCCACACAACTTGGAAGGCACGAAAATAGTCGATCGTACATTCCGATCCACAGCCTTACCAATGTTAGAAATGTGTCATATCCAGAACACACCACACACAGTAAATTTCCGTACAGATGTAGATAGCTTGCACACTACTTACGCAGGGATTCTACACACAGTGAAAAGCACACTTACTGGCCGAAAACAATCCCGCCGTAATACACAGCTTTTAGCAGTCGACACTACCAATCATACCGAATAGCCGATCAAACGATAGCCGCCATGATTCAAACCTACAGTTAATGTTAGATAGATGTATGTCGCTCGCTGTTATCTGTAGTGTGCAGTGCAAGTTGTCCCAAAAAGTTCAAGAAAAATTTATGTGTTTTATGTTAAATGTGAGTCGATGATAATTGTTACCATGTAGATAGTCAGTTTGATAATTTTAGCATTTTTAATAACATTTCTTTGTACAAATTAGGGCATTACAAGAAGCTCCAACTCTCAAACTGCATTCAAAAACCACATAACGAGAGACGGTTGACTGCGTATGTTTAATGTATATTTGTAATGTGTCTATGTTCTAATGTTGCATATCATTTTTAGTTATCCCTTGAAAAAGGTCCAATACACGGGACCGAAACGTCGGGCTATGCCAAACTAGCCGTTTCAATGCTCTTAGACTGAGAAAGCCACAACAATTCAACATTTCCTCCCAGTCGTATACCTCCTCCATTACTCACAATTTTGATTTAAAACTCGCACTAGGACCTATATCAAAAACTTGGTATTTAAGTGGTGGTTTAGAGTATAACTGAAAGTACAGGGGATGGCCAAAATATTTGGGATAGGCAACTTTTTTTTCTCCCACAAAAAAATTCAACATGCTGTAACTTTTCATGGAGTGCATAAAAAAATCTCAAATTTTGACTGTTTATCAACCTATTATATGTGCATCATTGGTACAAATTTGGGCTCGATTGAGTAATGTTTCGTAAAGTTGGAACCGTTCGGGTAAAACACTATTTTTTAGATAACTCATTTTTGAGCTGTCATATCTCGGAGACCAGTGAACCGAAATGAATGATTTTTTTAACGTTTATCAACAATATATTGATACTTAATACGACGTTATAAAATGTAAGATTTTCTCACGGCGAATTAAGTTATACCGGGTTGGCATTTTTACCCATATAGAGGAAAATAAGTCAAATTTACAATACAACACAAAAATTACAAAATGTGTTCTTCCTTCAATCTAAATAGGCTCCAATATATCTGATTAGAGAAAACTTGAGAACAGAAGTGGAAAATCTTTGGATATCGACACTAAAATTTATTGACATTGATGTAAAAAAAATTACATTTTTTCGAGAAAAATCCAAAAATTGTAAATCTATGATAACTTTTTTCAACGTTTAAAAAGTACCTATGTTTAAATAGTTTGTGGAGCATTTGCATATTGTTAGTGTACGTTCAAAACTTCATTCAATTCGGTTCACTGGTTTCCGAGATATGATAGCTCAAAAATGAGTTGTCTGAAAAATAGTGTTTTACCCGAACGGTTCTAACTTTGCGAAACATTAATCAATCGAGCCCAAATTTGTACCAACGATGCACATATAATAGGTGCAAACAGTCAAAATTTGAGATTTTTTGATGCACTCTATGAAAAGTTATAGCATGCTGAACTATTTTGTGAGAGAAAAAAAAGTTGCCTATCCCAAACATTTTGGCCATCCCCTGTACATTTTTTAAGGGTATAACTCTTCGCTTCTAGTCACCTATGCACCACTCACTTGGACTACGATCCACTATAGCTGTAGCTATCTGTAGCTTGGATACCGATTGAATGAGGAAGTTTGGATCGGTTAACGCTGCTTGTCATGTAAGCTATACGACGCGACGCCTCTTTTATTTCTTTTGTTTTAACTCATCAGCTCATCAGTTCGTATAAGAACTGATGAAGCTTCTAGTCAAGGTTCAAAGTGATGAGCAGATCAAAACTAAGTTACCCGAAATGTTTTGAAAGTTGTGGTTTCATCACCCACCACCAGGGGCGTATGAGTAATATAAAAGTGCGAAATAACCCTTGCGTATCCTATGCTTCGAATTTGATCAAAATGTGGGGTGTGCGTGCGTGGGAAAACCCCTCTCACCCCTCCAAGCGATCCTTATGGAATTCCACAGGAATCCCAGAAATCTTTGGTGGTTTCTCCACAAACCTGTTCCAGGACTCTCCCAGGGGTTTCTTGTTAAATTTGCAAGGAGTTCTTGGTGAGATTCTCCCGCTTTTTTGAAGGATTTTTTCAGAAGTTCTCTCAGGGGTTCTTCCAGGAGTTTCTTTTGAGATTATTTTCGGGGATTCGTCTTGGATTCCTTTTAGAGATCTTCCAAATTCCTCGAGAAAGTTCTAACTGGAGTCTTTCAGATATTCTTTTCTGGTTTGCTGGAGGAATCTGTTCTGAGTTTTTTCATGAGTTTCATGATTTTTTCAAAACTCCTTTCCAAATTTTTCTTAATTCTGAGATCCCTCTAGGATTATTCCTTCTGAGATTACCCAAGCAATTTATTCCTGACAGTATTCCAGGAATTCCTTCTGTAGTTTCTCTAAAAGGAACAGAAGCATCCCTCTAGGATCTTCTTCTGTGATTTCTCATGGAACTATATATGGGATTCTTTTTGAGGTTCCATCAAAGTTCCCTCTGGGGTCCTTCCAGGACTCCTTCTGGGATTTCTTTTTGGACTTCAAGAAATTTATCATGGAGTTCCGGGAATCCTCAAGGAATACCATCCGTAATTCTCCTAATAGCTTCTGAGGAAACCAGTAGGAACTTGATGGAGTATTTCCTCGGGGAAATGCTTTAGGAACTTCATGAGAAATTCCATAAGCAAACACTGCAGAAGAAATTTTACAAAATCTCTTGGAGGAGTTTCATTGGAAACATCTGGAAGAAATCCAGAATGAACTTCCAGGGGAACTCCAGAATGATCTGCAGGAATGAGAAACGGAACTCTTGGATGAAACAAGATGAATCCTGGAAGGAGTTCCTGAAAGAATTCCAGAAGATCATCCTGGAATAGGTTTCGAATCTCAGAAAAAGATACCAAAACGAATCCCGGAGTAAGTTCCTGAAGAAATCCACGGAGGAGTTTCTGAAGAATGTCCGGAAACAATTCTTGACAGAAGCCCGGAAAAAAACAACACATAGGAATTCCTAAAGGAGCTGCCAAAGGAAACCGGACAGGAGTTCCCGAAAGAATCCTGGACAAATCCTGGAAGAGGTTCTTGGGGGTCTCCAGTTAGCCTAATGGTTAAGGCTATGGATAGGCACTGGGCATAGAGTATCATTGTACTTGCCTCACAATATACACATTCATGCAATGGCAGGCAAAGAAAGCCCTTCAATTAATAACTGTAGAAGTGCTCAAAGAACACTAAGTTGAAGCGAGGCTGACCGAGTCTCAGTGCGTACGTAGAGCCATAAAGAAAAAGAAGGTTCTTGGAGGAATGAATCTCTTAAAAAGTTCCCGGAAAAATTGCCGTAGGAATCGCGGATGGAATTCTTGGAGCAATCCCGAAGAAGTTTTCGAGAAATACTGTAAGCAGTTCTTGTAGGATTCCTGGAAGAACTTCAGAAAGAATTTCTGAAGAAATACCAGAAAGAACTCCAGGAGGAATCTTGCATAGAATTCCTGGACGGAATCTCTGACTATGTTTTGGAAGGAGTTTCTGAAGGAATTTAGGAACGAATTCCTAAGGGTGCTATTACACTCTTTGTCCAGACGCCAAATATTTGACCACTTTTGACAGATAAATTTTGGCAGGTTGTTTGGCTCTGTTTCTCCCTATTCGTTTTTCGAGAGTGACAAATATTTTTGTTTGCTAGGTACACCTTGATCAAAATTTAACTGTCAAAAGTGGTCAAATATTTGGCATTGGTCAAAGAGTGTCAGGCGATCTCCGAGAGAGCTCCTGGAAGAGTCCCGAAAAAGATCCTGGGTAAAATAGCTGGAATTCCCATGAATACCTTCTGGAAGTTAAAGAACAACTTCTGAAGACATTCTAATAGACTACTTTGAGAATCTACGATGGAATTCCTGAAAGATGAAAGAATCTAGGAATTCCTGAAGTAATCTCAGAAGGTATTCCTTAACCCAAGAGTGGTCACGTCGTGCACTGAGCACTCGCGCCATGAAAAATGCACGCTCTTGGTACCATGTGTCGCTGAAGGTGGTCGAAGACGCGACTGCTCGAATGTTTAGAAATCCCAGAAAACATCTCTGGCAGAATCTCGGGAGAACTTTCTGGAGGGGCCGAAACACAACGTCGCCGATTTCATCCGGGATTCCTGTAAGAAATCCTTCGCGGTACAGTTTAATGTACCGCACATTAAACTCATTAAAGGCAAAACCGTTTATAACTCAAAACCGATAAAATTTTATACTGATGGGCTCTTACAGGCTGTGTAGAAATTGATAGCAGGTACGCATCAGAATCTCGCACGGTGTGGTTTTCACACCATTGACCCCACAATAATCCTAACGATTTAGGCGCCACTCGGAAATCCTTTTTGGTCTACTTACCCACTCCTCCCGCCACACGTGTTGTCCCACTGAAGCATGCTTTCGTCATACCAAATGATCAGCCAATGCAATTTGTGCCAACAGACCGGCGGTGTTACCTATGTGTACGAAATGTACAAAATGCCCCCGAGGTATGGAGCCTTGAGGGCACTTGACTGTGTTAGTGTTAGTGTGAGCAAATGGCATGAAAGTTGGATTTTCTGAAACATTAATTTCGATTTTTCCACCTCTCCTTCCAAGCCTCCACCAGCTGCCACATTTTTCCCCCACGAAGCAAGACGATTCGGACTAACACAACATGCAAACCGTCTGGACACAATTCCCAGGATCCCAAATGTGATTGTCAGATTTATATGCACAACACCATCAGGCGGCAGGCGGCACTTGATGCATCCAGCTCCGACAGCGCAAGCAGTCAAGTGGCGAAGGGATTTTGCTCTACTAAATCTAGTGCACTACTGGATGGCGGCTGCTGTTGCATCGGGTTAGCAGCATCGATCTTGCATCGAACTGACAGGGAGCACAGCTTTCCTATGTTCCTAAGGTCAGCCAGGGGTTGGCCACCGAGATTGAGGGAGCCGTCCGTCTGTTTGTGCATGTGTACATTTTGGTTTGTTATTCTGGGGAGTACGAGGAGTTTGGAGTAACATGCACTCTTTGAACTAAAAATATATTACATATTCATAAAGATAATAAAAATATCCAGTGCCAAAACCGAAAGGAAACAGAATGTACTTTGTGCGCAGGTATATCGGGGTATCTGTTTCCTTTCGTTTTTTTTTGTACTGTAGCATTTTTGAAACAGCTGGTCCATGATGATCCGAGAAAGCACCAAAGTAATCTTCCTGGGATTCTTCTGAAATTTTTCATGCGATTCCTACAGCGACTCCTTCATAGTTTTCTCCAAAAATCCTCTACCGCTTCTTCAAGGAACTTCTTTTAGGATTATTCCAGGCCTTTCTGATGGGATTTCACTAGAGATTTATGTAGTAATACCTCCTATGATTTCTCTAGAAATTCCAACTATGCTATCTCCAGGAATTCTTCTAGGGATTCCTCCAGATATTTCTATTCAGATTCCCTTAGCTTCAATTCCTGAAGGAAGGCCAAGAGGAATTCCATGAGGAGTTTCATGGGAAATTTCTAGAGTATAAAATCTTTGTAGAAATTTATGAATGAGTTTTTAGAAAAAATCCTGAAAGAATTACAGGTCGGACTCGATTATCCGGGTGACTCCAAAATTATTTCACCCCGGATAATCGAATCACCCGGATAATCGAGCCATGCTTCTTTTCTTTTATTTTTGATGTTCTCCAATCAAAAACTGTTCGTTAAACATAGAAGCCAACGTACATAACGTTGTAGTGCCTAAACTCAACGTCTAGTATTATTACAACTATGTTTTTTCAAAATAAAATTTTAGCTGAAAAATGTGTAAAAATAAAAACTATTTTGAAATAGACAAAATCCTACTTACAGGTGTTGTATTTGATGTTTATCACATTTGTTGACATATTGTAATCTAAAAATTTGTAAACAAAGCAAAAACAAACGTTTCCCCGGATAATCGAGCCATTTTTCCCGGATAATCGGGCCCCGGATAATTGAACCCCCGGATAATCGAGTCCAACCTGTACAGCGGGAATCCCTTAAGGAAATACAGCTGGAGTTCTTGGATGAAGGCAAAAAGAAGTTCCTTGAAGAATTCAATGAGAAATTTTTAGAGAAACCCTAGTCTGGAATGTTCGCCATCCGCCAGGTGTTGCCAGAAATGCCGCGAATACAACGTGCCCACACATCACTTGTTGATCGATTTTAAATCGGCGTATGATACAATCGATCGAGAACAGCTGTGGCAGATTATGCACGAATACGGATTCCCGGATAAACTGATACGATTGATCAAGGCGACAATGGATCGAGTGATGTGTCAGGGACACTCTCGAGTCCCTTTGAATTTCGCAGAGGGTTACGGCAAGGATGTTCAACATTGCGTTAGAGGGTGTAATAAGGAGACCGGGGATTAACACGAGTGGTACGATTTTCACGAAGTCCGTTCAGCTGCTTGGTTTCGCTGATGATATTGATATTATTGCTCGTAAATTTGCGACGATGGCGGAAACCTACATCCGACTGAAGAGTGAAGCCAGGCGAATCGGATTAGTCATTAATGTGTTGAAGACAAAGTACATGATGGCAAAGGGCTCCAGGGAGGAATCACCGCGCCCGCCACCCCGAATTCATATCGACGGTGATGAAATCGAGGCGGTTGAAGAATTCGTGTACTTGGGCTTACTGGTGGCCGCCGACAACGACACCAGCAGAGAAATTCAGAGGCGCATTGTGGCAGGAAATCGTGCTTACTGTGGACTCCGCAGAACTCTACGATCGAATAAAGTTCGCCGTCACACGAAGTTAACTATGTACAAAACGCTGATTAGACCGGTCGTCCTCTATGTGCACATGGACCTTACGTACAGAGCGAACGGAAGGTGTTGCGTACCATCTACGGCGGAGTGCAGATGGAAGACGGGACTTGGAGAAGGCGAACGAATCACGAGCTGCATCAGCTGCTGAGAGAAACAACCATCGCCCATACCTCGAAAATCGGGAGGCTACGGTGGGCGGGTCACGTCATCAGGATGACGGATAGCAATCGAACGAAAATGGTTCTCGATAGCCATCCGACCGGTACAAGAAGACATGGTGCGCAGCAAGTTAGATGGATCCACCAAGTGGAGGACGATCTGCGGACCCTACGCAGAGTGCGGAACTGGAAACAAACACCCATGGACCGAGTGGAATGGAGACGGCTGCTATGTACAGCAGAGGCCACTCCGGCCTTAGCCTAATCGATAAGGTTAGTAAGCCAGGAATGTCCAGGATAAAATTTCTGGTAGAAACACCAAAGGAACTTCTGGAAGAAGTTGAATAATCCCAGCAGGAGTTTTTGAAGAAATCCGTGAGGTATTACAGTAAGGATTTCTCGAATGAACCTAGGATTAGTTGCTAGAAGAATCACAGCAGGAATTGCTTGGAGACTTCAGCTGTAATTCATGGAGGAAAGCCATGAGGAGTTCCTGGTGGAATTCTATGAGACATTATGAGGAAATACTTGGATCGAAATTCCGTGAGGAATTACCGGAAGGAATTTCTGGAAGAATCTTATTAACAAAATGTGTGGGAATTCTTAGAAGGATTCATTGTAGAAAATTCAGCAGAAATTCTAGGAGGAATTGCTGAAGGATGCTGTACAGGAAATTCTAGATAAAACTCATCAGGAATGCCTAGGAGAATCCAAAGAGAATTCTATGAAGAAATACCTGGAGGAATTTCTAGAGAAGCCCAAAAAAAACCGGTAGAGATATTCTGGAGGAATTCATAGAGAAGGCCCTGAAGGAATCACGGAAGGAAATTTTTAACGGAATCTCAGGAAGATCTTCCGGAAGAATTTCAACCAGATAGCTAGATAACTTCCTATAGGAATTACTACAAGAATTTCTGGAGAAAGAATTGCTGTAAGAACCGCAAGGAGTTTTTTTGGAATCCTTGGAGGAGGGTCAAGATGTGTTTCTGCAGGAATTCCATGAGAAATTTCTGGAGGAATATTTGGATCAAATCCCTGGAAGAATTCATGGATGAGTCCTTGGAGAAATCCCCGCAAAAACAGTCGAAGGAATTTCTGAAAGAATCCCAAGAAACTGCCTGGAAGATCCCAGCAAGAAAACCAGGAGAATGATCCAGAAGTATCCCTAGCAGAATTTCTGATGTTCCGCAGTTAGAATTTCTGGAAGAGTCCTAGCTAGAATAGATGGAAGAACCGATTGCCATGAATAATCCCAGCAAGAATTTCTGAAGGAATCGCACGAGAGATCTCTAGAGAAATCCCTAGTTAAAGCTCCTGAAGGTACAGGGGATATTCAAAATAACTGGGACAGGTAAAATTTTCACTTTTCAAAAAATGTTCAAATCGCTGTAACTTTTTGAAAAGGGCATCAATTAATTTCAAATTTTTACTGTAAGTTCATCAACTAGTTGTGTATCATTGATCAAAATTTGGAAAAGATCGGGCCATTCTACGCAAAGTTATAAAGGTTCTTGAAAAAGGTACATATATCCGATAGTCAATTTTGAGCTGATATATCTCCAGATTCAATGATCCGAATGCAATGAAATTTTGATCATTTATGACTTATATAATGAGCTACCGTCGTTGGGGGCGAGAATGGGTCAAAAAAGGGTACTCAAAGATTGTTGGTTAAATAACAAATGCAATAGAAGTCGGATTAACTTTTTATTTGGTATGTATACTCTTCTTTGTGGTAATGATGGTTTGGCAAGTTTGGTATCTTACTGAACTACAAATGATTGAAAATTGACCCAATCTCACCCCTTAGAGGGGGTGAGAATGGGTCAAAGTATTCGAAATCGCCTATCTAAGAATATAAGTAAATTTGATTGATCATATCTAGTAAACCCACATGAAATTCAATGAAACCATGACGAATAACAACTTAGGTAATTTTAAAAGATAATTAATCCATTAATACAATCGAAAAAATGGTTGGAATTTGATAAAATATCGTTGGTATGTTGTATCGCCATTTTTAGCCACCATAATCATTCTCATTTAAAGTTTCAACCTCCATGAGAAGAAAGGGGATTACAGTGAGGGAGGTGTGCATTGAAAGATTCATTGAAAAAAAACATGATATTTTTAGTAGATGTTCGTTCGCTTTTCGACATTGTGCTATGGTACCGGTTTTATAGCCCCGATATTTCATGGATCCCACCGCACCGTCTGGTAGTTTCACGATATTTCCTTAAAATTTCAAAAATGAGTGGAGAAGAAGAACGCTATTGAGTATATTTTGTGAGCTTACGATATTACAGTACACTACAGGTTAGCTGATGATTAAGGAGCTGTTCAAACGCATGGGTTTATTGAAATATGTATATTATTTTAGGCACTAAACGTATGAACACACTCGCTTGACACTTGTTCGACATATTTTCGAAAAAAAGAGTGTGCGGTAAACAAGACACCACTCTTACGTCAAATGAGGACTGGATAACAAGTTGAAATTTTCGTTAAGGTTATGTGCACTTGATAACTTGCTTGACCCAATCTCACCCCCATTCTTAATATTTAGACATAGGGTCGAAAATATTGAATTTTTAAATAAAAAGAGCAATGACAGCCCGCTTTTTTCGTTGCATCAATCAGGTAATACATACAGCTGACCACTTATAAGAAAATTTATGGATAGGTACTTGTGTAAAGCATTACGAAGGAGAAATTTTTCAGAGTGATTTACTAGTAGTTTCATCATATAAGTTTAGCCACAAATTTAACAAAAACGATTATTGATAAATATCTTATTCTGCATCATGACGTGTAAAAACATCTCCTCTTTGAAATAATATACAGTTTTCAATATAAATCAGCGATAGTTGATGAGCTATTTCAAATTTTATGTTTTTCCGTTTTGACCCAATCTCACCCCCTAGACCCATTGTCACCCCCATCGACGGTATTAAAAACATTTGACTAAGCTTAAAATTCTTCACAGGAGAGAAAATTATTTCGATTAGACTATTTGTCTAATATTACATCAATTTATCCAAAATTTAATCATCGTTCGAGATAGTAATTATAGTTCATTTAAATGCCCTCTATAGACTGTTTCAGAAATTATAAATACACTTTGTTTATTGAATTAAATGAACTGGTTTAATGATTTTTACCAACTTATTTTAGAGTACAGCATATTGTACTTCATATTTGTGTATTTCCTTTCAATTGTCTTGATATTTTAAAGAACAGTCGAATTCTCTAACAAAGAACTAATTTTTCAAATTTGCATTTGCACAAAGGTGTTTTTAATGATTTCAACATTAAAGGGCGAACACGATAAAATTGCCACACAGAAAATATTGTATAACTTTTGATTGCGTTCGTCAAAATAGCTAATTTTTTGACCATGTGTAGCTAATACCATTAAATTTTCATTAAAATCGGTTGAGTATTGGCGCATATATTGTCGATATCATAAAATGAGATTTTAGAAAACTTGTACTCCCATTTCAAAAAATTACTTAGGCTATAACTTTTTTGTTACCTCATCAAAACGTTTGAAAATTTAACTCGATATTTTTAACATAGTATCAATTAAGTGGTAAAAATTTGATCCAAATCGGTTCAGTACTTTTTCTAGTAAATATCCAAAGCTCAAATCGCTTCAAGGTAAATTTGAGGTACATTTTGACCATTTTTAGTTCCGCGTGCACTATTTTGACTGTAGAACTGGTAACACTGTTCCGATTTTTATAAACTTTGACAGTGTTAAATTGTTGTGTTAAACTGTTTACAGTGAAAATTTCAGCCATTTTTGTTGAGTACTTTCAATGTAAGAGCACTTTGAATTTCACTATACCAAAAACCACATCTGCTTATTGTGACATAGTGCGACATATATGGCTATAACTTTTTAACGGTATGATCAAATTGAATGAAATTTTGACAAACTACTTCTACATACATACTTTACATACAAAAAAATTCTCATTGAAATCGGTTCAGTATTTTTGGCGCCAGCGTTGAAACGGCAAAAAAGTGATATTTTCCAAAATGATTGTTTGCACAAGATTCTCAAGTGGCACTTTCCTTGTTTCAACGATATCTCCGCCATTACTCAACCGATTTTATTGAAAATTTTATGGTATTGGCTACACATAATATACTATTCATGGTAAAAAAAAATAGCTATTTTGGCGAACGCAATCAAAAGTTATACAATATTTTCTGTGTGGCAATTTCATCGTGTTCGCCCTTTATTTATCACTAAATACCAAATACTATCTAATTTTTTATCACATTTGCTTTCTCAACAAGTTGTCTAAGGAATGCCTTGATTAAAATTTGGGAAAAATCGATAAATGCATTTCCACAACATTTTTTCGGAGATCAAGTTTCTTATTTTTCAAGGTTTTCTATGGAACATAAGAACTACCACACAGTTTCTTAGCTTTCCTGAACGCATTTAATCTAAACAAACTTATTTTTTCAGCTCATTTGATCCTTCAAATGGCAAAGGTTTTCATACCATAAAAATGAATGCAGTGAGCAGTAATTAAGACATTCGTTTGCTTAACGTTTGTTGCTACTGGTGTTGTTGAGAGATTTGAAACAAAAAAATTTGTATTGAGAAGGCCCGTAATGGTGGTTCTTGATCAAATATTCCAGTAAAAATTACTCTTATCAATCGAGAAATATCTTTTATTATCGATACAGTAATTTTTATTGTGTTTGGAATTTAAATATTTTATCTGTGAGATTTTTTTCTTTTCTACTATGCTTCATTTATTGACCACTTTGTGCAACTTCAAATTTTAATCATCTAGTTTACAGAGTCCTATTTCTTTAATTTTTACTAGAAACATCAACAAAATTTGTATTGCATATTTGCTTCGTTAGTATGTTTACTATAAGAGCTAGAAGAAACTTTTTTGGATATTGTGCTCAAATTGAAATGGCAGTTAATCGCTAGTGTATTTATAATTTCTGAAACAGTCTATAATTGAGTTGAATATATTTATGTTTCAAAGGAAAGCAACCAAACAGCCTTCATTAAATTGAAAAAGTAATGGGATGCATATGAAAAATAGATAAATTTACTGAAAAAACATGGAATAAATGAAATCTCCATAACTTTTTTTCTTATTGATAATTTTAAATTAAGTCAACTGTTTTTCAAAGTTCATTATATAAGTCATAAATGATCGAAATTTCATTGCATTCGGTTCATTGAATCCGGAGATATAACAGCTCAAAGTTGGCTATCGAATAATTAAACCCTTTTCTAGAATGGCCCGACCTTTTCCAAATTTGAACCACTGATACACAACTAGTTGAGAGTATTTGATGCCCTTTTCGAAAAGTTACAGCGAGTTGAACATTTTTTGAAAAGTGAAAATTTTACCTGTCCCAGTTATTTTGAGTATCCCCTGTATTTCAGTAAAAATTTCTGGAGGAGTCCTAGGAGGAATGATAGAACCACAGTTGCAATTGCTTGAGAGATCCCAGCTGTAGTTTCTGCATTGGATCTCCGAAGATTTTCCTGGATGAATCACCGATGGAACGTCTGGAATAATCCCAAGAAGAATGTCTTGAACGATACCAATAAATTTCGAAGAAGCTACTGGATGAGTTCGTAGAATTCTGGTTGGTAAATATCACAGAAGGAATTTTGAGAGAATTCCTAGAAGGAATTGCTGCAGGAATCTGTACAGAAATTATTAGAGAAACCTCATCAGGAATACCGAGGAAATCCTAAGATAAGTTCCGTGAATAAATATCTGAGGGATGCCTACAGTTCTCCTTGGAAGAATCGGTAGATGTATTCTGAAGGAATCTATGGAGGAGTCCCTAATGGAATCACAGGAGACTTTTCTAGGTGAATCTCAGAAAAATTTTCCCGGAAGTATTGCTGCAAACATACCAGGAGAAAATTCTAGATCAATCCCACGAAGTATTTCTGGAAATACCCCAGTAAGAATTTCTTGAAAGATCCTCATAGGAATTGCTTGAGGAATCCCAGCTGGAATACATGGACCCGGGTAGAGGTGAAGTACTGACGATCAAAACTTGTATTAGTTCGATAGATATACTGCCGTGAATCGCAAGTCAGTCCCATCTGCATTTTGGGCAAAAATGAGTTAATGGCCGTTTTAGAGCTTTCTTCGGATGATCTTTCATCTGCGTGCAAAAAAATATATAGTTTGTTCAGTAAAATTGAAAAACAACACCAAGTCAGATTGTCCCATAATGAAATGTAATCGCAAGTCAGTCCCATTACGAACTTGTGCACCCTCCAGTACAAAACCTAACACTATTTTAGCCAGTTTTATATTTTTCACTGTTACGTTTTCATGTTTGAAATAATATGTGAAAGTTTCATGATGATCGCAGAAGTTTTCAATTCATGGCGTTTTTTTAGAGTTTCGTATAAAAATCGAATTTGAAAACTTCAGAGGCCATTTTCTCAATGCCTACTTTTTACATATGGGACTGACCGTGAATCGCAAGGCAGTATAAGAGATAAAAGTCAGATATAATATCTTAAAAAATGTTCCTGAAACATTTTTTTTTCTTTTTTTTTTTTATCTGTCTTATTTTTAGCCCTAGGCTAGTTCATCTCGGGACCCACGCTTTACTTATCTTCCGAAGGAAGAACTCACATTTTGCGAGTTTGTTGCGAGTGGGATTCGATCCCAGGTCCTCGGCGTGATAGTCAAGTGTTCTAACCATCACACCGGGTCCGCTCCACTCCTGGAACATTTGAATACTATCGAAATTCGATATTTCAAGATCAAATGAATAGCTCGCTGCTAAACATGATATGATGATGATGTTCCAGGAGTAAAAAATTGTTATTATTTTTAGATCTTTTATCTTTTATATCGAAGAGGGGGAAGTTGGAGGTTAAACACCCCTCATAACGGACGCTTCATATACTAGGCACCCCTCCGCCTTTTGCCGTAATTGAAAAAACCTCTCTTTTGGCGCCACTTCTGTGCACGGGCCTGCCTACTAATATCATCTCCTTATCAAAATATGGTATTATTGAAACCTTTTCCTGTCCTCAGGGAGGAAGGCCAATTATGGATTCCTGGTGAAATCCCATGAGAAATTTCTAAAAAACTCCTGGATGAAATCTCAGTTGGAAGTCCTAGATAAATCCTTGAAGAAGTCATTGGAAGAATCCCCAAAAGAATTTCGGAAAAAAAACTAGAAAGATTGCTAGGAGGAATCCCAGCAGGATTGCTAGATGAAAAACTCTAGAGGAATCCCTAGTAGAATTCCTGAAGGTATCACAGCTAGAATTTCTGGAGGAGTTCTAGGAGAAGTTGCTGTAAAAACGCAGCAAGAGGAATTCCAGCTAGAATTCTCAAAGGAAGGTCAATAGGAGCTCCTGAAGGAGTCCCATGAGGAATTTCCTAGGAATTCCTGGATGAATTCTCTAAAACAATCCTTGGAAAAATCACCGGAGGAGCATCTTTAGGAACCCCAGGAAGTTTGTCTTGAATAAACCCACTATGAATTTCTGAAGGAATACTTATATCAACTTCTAGGAAATATATCTACAAGAATTCTGAGTAGTATCATAGTAAGAATTTCTAAAGGAACGAATTACGAAAATTGTATTCCCAATTTTCCAAAATTAAAAAAGATCACAAAAGCCAGCGAGCGATTCCAACCAACGAGCTTGTGCCTTAATTTTAAGCTTCCAAACCAAATGATGAAATCCTCTGAGACCGCCTTGAAACTGCCTGGAGGGCCAATTAGACTCTCTGAAATCCTCCTGTGAACCGCAGAAACTCCGTTTAGTGCTCCTGATATCACCTGAAAGCCTTTGAAACTCATTTAAACTCCCCTGAGACACGAACCCAGAGACCCCTCAGAAGCCCCAGACAACTTTTGTTTTTTTTTGTAAAATTTACACTTTTGCGGTGCCTTTCACACAGACTCCCCTTAAGTGAGTTCTGTGTTTTAATCCCGATAATGGTTTCGATCCATTTGTGTAGTGGCCTCTTGGTCGGCTGAAAAGTAAGATTCACTCGGATGGCTCCGAACTATACAGAACAGAGTGCATCATCAGAAGGCATGCCATTCCAACTCAAATGGGAACTGCTATATCTGCTGTGGGTTTAGATTTCACACTTCCGCAGAGCAAAACCAACCAACTAACCAATCAAACCGGGTGGCTCTCCCCGATTGGGTACGGTGGGCCCAGTGAGGAATCTCGGTTTCCAGGAGAAACATTTGTACACTGGACGGTAATGAGAAACAAAACAGAGCCAAAGCGGTAGTGTGTGTTCGTCCGAACATGCAACCGAGCCTATGGGAATCGATTCGATGCTTGGCTAGCCGATAAAACTATGATGAATGGATTGCATTTTCGGATTCTGTGTAGGTTAAGTGTTGCAGAGCGTACGGATTGGTTTAGGACCTGGAATTAGCTGTGGTGCACTACTGAGAGTGGTGTTGGGACATGCTGAAATATGAGACGATGATCACTGGAAATAGGATTGCGATTCTAATGAGCTTGATTGAAATTGACCGCAACCTAGAAGAGGATTTGTTTTCAGGAATCGATTTTTTCGGAAGAACATTATTTTTTTTTCCTTCTAAACCATAGGGGGATAAATCTGCTCATCAGATTGTGTGGGGTTAAGGCCGTCTTCTACAATGCCGGTAGAAGCCAGGACTACTCTCTCCTCGACCCACTAAAACACATTCCTATGGTCGCCAAACCCTACGTCTCTCCGGAACCACCAAGAAGGTATTGCTTCAGAGAGAGGCTAGTGCATATCGCACCCTCAAGGTTAGCTGCCGTAGCCTAGCAGCAACGAACATCGATGACTCGCTCTGGAGAGTCCATCACGGTAGCGTGCTGGCACTTAGCCAGTTTCCCGAGTGGTCCTCGCCACTCCCTTTGTCCTCGGAAGGCGGGCAGGGTCAACCCCGCCCGCGCCCTACTGCTGAGCGGACATCAAGAACTGATGCCCACATGCAACCCGATCTGACCTGCCCGCAAAGGAAGGGTATTACTACCCTTCAGGCCCTATCAGATGCATCCGTAGGTTGCAGACAGCAGGGTCTCACCTACCCCGACCCTTGCCGGGGACCCCTTTCCAACCGAGGGCTCAGATCCAACCCAGTAGACTGACGCCACGACAGCACCGCTACCGGGACTTCCTCTCCGCGGCCACTTAATCGCTGTAAGGGTCGATCTCGACCGCAGGGCACCGGTATGACCTACGAAGCCGACTTCGAACCCCTGGACCACCTCTTGTACTGCATCTGGACTAGCCATTCTCCGAGTCCACGTGCCACCTCCTTTGTAACTCCCAGACGATGTGGGTGATAGCCGTTGAAACGGCATTCCAGCTAATCTCATCCCTACACATTCTCTGGACCAAGTTGTCCGGAGTTGTGTCCTCCCCGCATGTGGCAAGCATGCGGTCACGCATTGTGCGAAAACGCGGGCACACGAACAAAACGTGATCCGCCGTTTCCTCTAAACCATTGCACACTGGGCATTCGGGAGAATCCGCATGCCCGAAACGGTGTAGATACTGTCGGAAGCAACCATGACCTGTAAGGACCTGTGTCAGGTGGAATGTAACTTCCCCATGGCGCCTATTAATCCAACTATCTACCCTCGGTATCAACCTATGGGTTCACCTTCCTTTGGTGGAACTGTCCCACGCGCGCTGCCATTTGACCATAGAGGCCATCCTGACAGTCTTGCGTATGCCTCTTGTGCCGCGCATTTCGAAGCACTCCATGTCCTCACTGATAAGAATGCTGATGGGCACCATACCAGTAATGACACAGAGAGCGTCGTATGACACGGTACGGTACGCGCTTGCAACCCTCAGACACATAAGCCTGTAAGTACTTTCCAGCTTCCGTCGGTAGCATTCAGTACTTAGCGCGGTACCCCACGCCGGGCCGCCATACCTAAGTATGGACGTAGCAACACTAGCCAGAAGCTTGCGCTTACTGGCGTACACCGCTGAGCTATTGGACATCATCCGGGACAGTGCCGCAATAGCTGTGGAGGCTCTTTTACATGCATAATCGACGTGGCTACCGAAGGTAAGCTTGTCGTCGATCATCACGCCCAAGTGCTTGACAGAGCGCTTCGACAGGATAGTGCACTCTCCTACACTGATCTCCGTCTGCTGCGCCGACTGCATGTTGTTAACAACCGTCACCTCTGTCTTGTGGTGAGCCAGCTCCAGTTTTCTGGACCGCATCCACGCCTCCACAACCTTGATCGAGTGGTCGGTAGTCAACTTCACCTCCTCGATCGTTTCACCGTAGACTTCGAGCGTAATATCGTCGGCAAATCCAACAATCACCACTCCCACTGGGTACTCTAACCTCAACACCTCGTCGTACATGACATTCCATAACACCGGACCCAGGATGGAACCTTGCGGGACTCCTGAGGTTATGTGAAAGCACTTCCGACCCACCTCCGTGTCGTAAACTAGTACGCGATTCTGGAAGTAGCTTCCGAGAATCTTGTACAAGTACTCCGGTATCCCCAGACGCAGGAGCGCATCGGCAATAGCAGCCCAACTGGCGCTATTGAATGCATTCCTTACATCCAGAGTCACTACCCCGCAGAAGCGAATTCCCCTCCTCTTAGGCTCGAGTGCTTTCTCGGCGGTTTTTGTAACCGACAAGATAGCGTCTACGGTGGACCTCCCCTTCCGGAAGCCATACTGGTTGCTCGAGAGACCATTTACGCCCTCAGTGAACTTCAACATTCTATTGAGGATGATCTTTTCGAGCACCTTCCCCGCCGTGTCAATCAAGCATATTGGTCTACATGCCGACGGGTCTCCGGGTGGTTTCCCCGCCTTTGGCAATAGTACCAGGCTCTGCCTTTTCCAAGCTTCTGGGAAAACTCCCTCGTCCAGGCATTTCTGCATAGCAGACCTGAACATCTCGGGAGCTTCTGCAATAGCTACTTTTAAGGCCAGGTTCGGAACTCCGTCCGGACCTGGGGCCTTACCTACGCTAAGGGACTTAGCTATCCCCGCAAGTTCCACATCGGTGACCCTTTCCTCATCGCCAGCCCCAGTCCCCGGCTGTCCTACGAAAGGAGGCCAAGGACTAGGATCATGACGCGGAAAAAGTCCTCCAATGATCCCCTCCAACATCTCTGGAGATTGCTCTGTAGGAGCCATCACACCTCTCGTCTTGGCCATAACGATCCTGTAAGCATCACCCCACGGGATCGTATTGGCACTTTGACAGAGACCCTCAAAGCAGGCTTTTTGCTTACTCTTATCTCGGTCTTAAGCGCGGCTTTTGCAGCGGCGAACACCACCCACCGTTCGTTTCGCTCTTCCTCTGATCGTGCTCGCTGCATCCGCCGCCTAGCCCGTAGGCAGGCGCGGCGCAGGTCCGCAATCGCGTCGGTCCACCAGTAAGCCGGTGGCCTCCCATTTCTAGGGTGGACTCGCCTAGGCATGGTCGCATCACACGCACGTGAGAGCACCGCTACCAGCTCGTCGCCGTCTAAACCGAGTAAGTTTCGCTCACGGCGGAGCGCTTCCCTAAATACCTCTTCGTCGAAGTATGATGTTTTCCACCTACGAGGGCTTGGCCTTGGCCTAGCCGTCTCTTCTTCTATCCGCTGTCTGCTGTTGTTGTAGTCGATACTGTAGCGAACCGCTAGGTGGTCGCTGTGAGTGTAGCCAGCATCTTCTCTCCAGTTCGGACTAATTGATAGGCCAGGACTACAAAAAGTCACGTCAATAATTGACTCCGCTCCGTTTCGACTATAGGTACTCTTGGTACCGACGTTAGCCAAGTCGACATCTAAGATGGCCAGTGTTTCTAGCAGGATCTGACCCCGCTGGTTCGTGAAACGGCTTCCCCATTCCACAGCCCAGGCATTAAAGTCACCCGCTATTACCACCGGCCTTCGCCCTGTTAGCACGGTCGTTAAGCGGTCCAGCATTTGCGTGAACCGCTCGATCGGCCACCGCGGAGGCGCATAACAGCTACAGAAGAAGACCCCGTTTACTTTGGCGACCACGAAGCCCTCATAGGTAGTAGACACCAACTCCTGCACGGGGTATTTACCCGTCGTCCATATCGCCGCCATTTTCCTGGTCCCATCCGAGGCCCAGTTGCCGTTGCCGGCGGGTACTCGGTATGGGTCCGAAATGATGGCGATATCCGTCTCCCACTCAGAAACCGCCTGACAAAGCAGTTGCTGAGCCGCATCACAGTGGTTCAGGTTCAGCTGCGTTACCTGCACTGTGATATGTTGTTCACTGCGGCTTTCTTAAAGGCCGGGCACCCTGGACCACCCATCGTATGTCTGTTTTTCGAGGTTTTCCCGGTACAGATCATACAGATGGGTGGACTCGTGCAGCTTTGGGCCTTATGACCTTCAGCGCTGCATCGCCGACACAGTTTGCGCCTGTCAGGGCCTTTACAGTCCCACGACTTGTGTCCTGGTTCCAGACACCTAAAGCAAACCTCTGGTGGCTCGTGGAATGTCAAAGGACATACGCACCAGCCCACCTTTATCCGCCCTACTTTAACGGACTTTTTAACGTCCGCCACAGGTAGCTGAACCAGAGCTATCTGTGTCCCTGCTGCCCCTTCCGCAGCCTGACGGCTGTGGCGGCCACCTGAACATCGCACTGTTGCCGCAGTGCCGTGACGAGCTCTTCCGCTTCGGTGATCTCGTCTAGGTCTTTGACCTTCAGAGTCGCCTCATGCGTAAGAGCCCTCACCTCCACTCCATCACCAAGGACCTCTTCTGCCAGCCTCTTGTAGGCGGCGCCCTTGTGATCCTTCTCGCGCTTAAGCTCCAGGATCATTTCGCCCGTACGAGTACGTCTGATACTGCGTACGTCGGCTCCAAGACCCTCAAGCTTGGCGTCGCACCTCATCGCCTTCAAGACGTCCGAGTATTTCGACTGTTCGGTCTTGATGACGATAGCGTCACCTTTTTCGCGCCTGGCACCTGCCTTCCTACGCCTTGGCTTGGCGACCTGCACTTCTGCCTGCGGATTCACCTTCTTCTTCCTCTTCCGCTCTACCTTTGTCCAAGGAGGGTCCTCTCCTTGGATCGCCCTGCTCTGTGGCTGCTGAGGGCCCACCATTGGTCGCAACCCCTTGTTCCCATCATTCCGGGACGGGCCGGCCTTTTCAGGCCCACCCTTCCCAGCTTTCCGGGAACCCTGGCTGGGGTCCGACTTTCCGGCATCACCACCGGCTTTCGGGGTTATTATGCGCCTGGCCTTGTGGGCACCGCCAGACAGCTCCTCACCTGACGGCTGCCTCGCCCGCTTCTGCGAATGCTTGTCACGAGCATTCGCTTCCACACTCTTCGGACTACCCGCGAAGGAGAAGGCCTCCGTTTGCGTAAGCTTAGACGTTTTCTCCTTTGCGGGTTCCGCCGCTGCCGCAGCCAGCAACGCGACCGCGTGCTCCTGCTTGGCCTCATCGACTGACGCTCTAAGCCGAAGCAAGGCCGTTTTCAGGTCCTTGCTTATATTCGACTTAGTTGTCGCGAAGTCGATAATTTTGCCAAGCTGCTGCTCAGCTACCTCCAATGCGGGCCGTCTTTTTCCTGCTACTTGGCTGATGGCCCTCAGTAACCATGCTCCGTCCATAACCTCCGCCGGCTGGCTTGCCGTGGAGTGGACAGGAGCTCCCACGCTTGAGCTGCGTAAGCAGCTTCCAGCACCTGACTCCTCGCTTCTCCTTGTTGGAGACCGCATCAACCCGCTTCTTGCGAAGGGGTTGATCGCACCACTACTACCTGTTACACTTGTTTTTGAAATTTGTTTGCTCATATTTTATTCCCACGAGTCGCACGAGAAAGAATGTCCACCACGCCAGAGCTCTGCATTAACGCGGTAAGGGACAGCTTACTGTGGGGGGTGCCCAGGTGCCCCACAGGCTCCGTTAAAGATCGAGCATCTTTTTCACCCCCTCGATCACTCATTCCTCGGCACGGGTCGCTTGACACCTTGAATTGGGGTTAGTAGTCCTATTCTAAAGCGGCAACTACGCGGCTGACTCGCAAGCGGGGGGGTGCGTCAGGCCCCAGGACATCCGTCCCTGCTGCCCGGAAGAACATTAGATTTTTGTGAAGTGTTCCAGTCTTTTTCTGTTTGGGAAAACGCTGCAACAAGGCCATAGCCAGCTTCTCAGCTTTATATGGCATGCACGTCCAGGTGAAACAAAAAGTGAGCCTATAGGTACTGTAACAATGTGTCACGAATGGCAAAATTCTTGAAGGTTACAAAATGAGTCGTAGACCATTTTCGTTCGTCGATGTCTAGGGCTGAACTTTTCAATCTTCGACCGAAATTCATCCGAAACCAGAACGTGCAGGTCTTCCTTAGTTACAATAGTTCAGGTGGCATACACACTAGCGGCGATCATAACACGTGAGCGTTCTGGTATTGCTTCTGCGTGAGCTTGAAACATAAGGCGATCGTACGGAATGTCGCACGGCTTGCGTTCCGGGACGGCTTGTAGACTTGTCCCGATTAGGTAGCGCCCTGGGGTAAGGACTTCCAGGCTAATAGGGTACACATGTCCTCGTAGCTCACGTTGCCAATCTTGGCTCTTGGCTGATTTGACAGCTGCTTCCTAGCCCGACGAAATGTGGCGCGCGGGTAGGGATGAATCACCAGACAATCTCGTTTTCTGCGCACCAGTCGAGGACTCGATTTCATTCGGCTTCGTTGAATTTCAGCATCTCGTAGATTCTGCGTAGCTCTTTTGCTGCACCCTTGAAAGCGGTGCCTTTGTCGCTGTGAATTTCACTCATCCTTCAACGGCTGACGACAAATCGGAAGGTCTGGTTCGACCGGTGTCGAAAACAAGCTCGATGTGGACGGCACGGGTTGACATTGCACTATGGGGCGGCTCCATACAAACAGGTGGCCAAAAATATTTTTTATAATGTCTTGCCCCTCTTCGTAAGGATTATGCCTTAAATATATGAAAAACGAGCCTTGAATGCTTCTAAGAACTCTAAACTGCAGGCTTGTCCGTACTGAGAGCATGAAAATTCTGCTCTTTGGATTTACACTATCACCATCTTCCAGGAGAGGAAATTTGACTATTTTTCTGGAACTGAATCTCGCTACACTAGACGGCAGAGGGCAATATCCGCTTCAAGGAAATCGACAGTTGTCAAGGATTGGAACGGCTCGATGGAAGTCTTCTACACGGTTTCCTTCAAGGCACGGAAGTATTGCATCCATATGCGACGTAACGTCGAAGCTTGCTGAAGCTGGAGAATCGGCTGAGTAGGAGTTCGGAAATGTTTGAGTCGACAGTAGCTACCAGAACCAGACCCGCGCTTGTTCTTGCTTCACATATCCAGCGTGGATCGAGCGAGAGCGTGGATTTTGCTGACGGGCCTCTTAGACGGTGGCAAATATAGCCATCCGAACCGTTCCGCCAGAGAGAATGCTGCATGATGTCGACCGGTATTCCACCTGGACGGTGGCGACTCCATCCAGTACCGTGGACGAATCTGTTACATGAACACTTCGCGGACTTCGAAATGGAATGAATCACATTTTGTAGAGGTTGGACTGCACCACACAACTCCATTCGTGCGATAATTTGTGGCTTGGCCAAAGGTACAACCTTGAATGTGAACGTCAGCAGCCGAACATGAATGGATCCAGCGGATTCCGAGCGAACATAACAACATACCCCGTACGCCTTCTGCAAGGAATCGTAGAAAATGTGGAATTGGAATGAGGGCGGATTGGCCAAGGATACAAAGCGTGTCATAGGTGGCATACGTGTCATAGCGTTCCACTCGAATGGATGACGAACCATTCGAGTCTTCAGCGCCCACAAGCGTGGCACAAATAACTTGACGACGACTATTACAGGCCCGACAAGGCCCTGGGGATCGAAGATCTGCGCAATGTTGGACATGATCTGCCTCTTCGTAAAAACGGGTGCGGGCAGGTGAAGGTGAACCTTGAACGACATCATGTCATTCGTCATCGGCGAAGGCTTCAAACAAGTTGGACGCCCACTTCTTCAGAGCGAAACCTGCTACTGACAACATGGTGGACATTTCCTGGTGCACTTGATTGCGAATTCAGACCTGGACGTAAAGTCATCCTCGTAGAAATCCTTCTAGGCCTTCGGCGCTGCGATTGGATACTCTTCAGCCGAGTCTCGGGCAATTTGTTCGAAGGTTTAGGTTGCGGATGCGAAGCCATACGTAACAGTTTGCATCTCTTACGTATCAAACGGCTTGGACAGACGGGTTTGGCGGTCTAGTGGCTACCGCTTCTGATTCATATGCAGAAGGTGACCTTCGTGGTCGTGCGGCTAAGGTCAACAAGCCTTTAGTCGCATCGTGCTAAGGAGCGCGGGTTCGATTTCCGCCGCAGCTGTCAGGAGAAGTTTTCGGCTGTGCCACTGGGCGTTGCATGCTAGTCCGTTGTCTAGTGTCGTGCTTCCTTCAGAGAGCAAATAGCTCACTGGAAGCATTAAACGTGTCCGTGTCTTTTTAACCTTCCAGGACGCGCGCCATCGAGCAACCGAAACTGCACCGCGCTCGCGCTGTATACGACGAGCGAGGTTTTTTGGTAGTGTTGTACTTTTTACAACAGCGCGCGTCCTGAAGGGTTAAAAAGGTCCTGGGTTCAATTCCTAGCCCGTCCCTTTCCTTCTACTTTGTATCTTCCTATCCACTTTCTCTATACCGTCGATGGGGGTGACAATGGGTCTGGGGGGTGAGATTGGGTCAAAACGGAGGAACATAAAATTTGAAATAACTCATCAACTATCGCTAATTTATATTGAAAACTTTATATTATTTCAAAGAGGAGATGTTTTTAAACGTCATGATGCAGAATAAGATGCTTAGCAATAATCATTTTTTGTTAAATTTGTGACTAAACTTATGTGATGAAACTACTAGTAAATCACTCTGAAAAAATTTCTCCTTCGCAATGCTCCACACAAGCACCTAATCGTAAATTTTCTTATAAGTAGTTAGCTGTAGGTATTACCTGGTTGATGCAATGAAAAAAGTGGAATGTCAATGCACTTTTTATTTAAAAATTCAATATTTTCGACTCTATGTCTAAATATTGAGAATGGGGGTGAGAATGGGTCAAGCAAGTTATCGAGTGTACATAACCTTAACTAAAAATTCAACTTGTTATCCAGCCCCCATTTGACTTTAAAGTCGTGCCATGTTTACCGTATCTTCATAAAAACACGCTTTTTTCGAAAATATGTCGAAGAAGTGTCAAGCGAGTGTGTTCATACGTTTAGTGCCCAAAATCATTTATAAAAATACACCCATGCGTTTGGATAGCTCCTCTAATCATCATCTAGCTTTTGGTGTACTGCATATTCGTTTCAATGTTATTGCGAGAGAGAGTCTAATAGTGTGAAATGTTGTGTAACATAATATTTGAACGACCCTCTATCTTGAGAGGCCAATGATCATGTACATAAGAATTTATAACGGAGGGTTTGGTTAAACATTTCTTATGCAGTATACTAAAATATCATGTTTTTTTCAATCAATCTTTCAATGCGTCCCTCCCTCATTGTAATCTTCTCCCTCCTCTTTTGGAAGTTGAAACTTTAAATGAGGATGATTATGGTGGCTAAAAAATGACGATACAACATACAAACGTTATTTTATCAAATTTCATCAATTTTTTCGGTTGTATTAGCCCTTTTAGGTGGATTTATCATCTTTTAAAATTACCTAAGTTTTTATTCGTCATGGTTACATTGTATTTTAAATAGATTTACTAGATATGATCAACAAAATTAACTTATATTCTTAGATAGGCGACTTCGAATACTTTGACCCATTCTCACCCCCTCTAAGGGGTGAGATTGGGTCAATTTTCAATCATTTGTAGTTTAGTAAGTAATTCATATAATGTGATACTTTTTTCCTAAACTATCATTGCCACATAGAAGAGTATACATACCAAATAAAAAGTTATTCCGACTTCAATTGCATTTGTTAATTAACAATTAATCTTTGAGTATCCTTTTTTGACCCATTCTCACCCCCAACGACGGTACTCTAAAATCATGTATATTCATATGTTCATAGCCATCGCTAGAAACGGTTGAAAAGTCGTTTCCCTTCCTTCCAACTTTCACAGCACAGTGTCAATCTATCAGATAACGCATACAAGTTATGTAATTAAGGGAACTGTGTGCCGCTTCAGCTTCATAGTAATAATCGCATTACTTTATCACCTTAAGCCTGGCATCCACGCACCAATGTGTGTGAGCCCTCTACCAACCATATCCCATCAACACTCTGACATCCGCATGAGTTTGTGCTGACGCAGAGGTTTATTCGGTCTGATGTGGATACAAACGATTGCAATGATCATTTCGTTCCCCTTCTCCACATTATTGACCTGCAACCTGACGTGGCAGGCGCCATTGTCGCCTAAAAAATAGAAAATCACCAACGCTCACACACTGAAGATGTCTGCTAGTCCTCGGCAGATAATCTCATCGGTTCCTTGTGTGAGTGTAGCTGGTCTGGCGATACTGGAGTAGCATCTACGGGCGGTCAATCACGCTCAAGCTCAAGCTTACGTATCAAACGGCTTGGATTGGAACGTCAAAGGATACGCATTAATATCGACTGTAACGGGGATGGATCAGGATTTGCCGATACACTTTGTCGACATCGGCTACGAGTGCAATCTGGTGACTGCGGAAACGGATGTGGATCGACAACAGATTATACTGAACGACGGGTCCAACTAACTGTAGGTCGTTCATGGAAAATTCAGACGCTGCTGTCTTATACGAGGCATCAAAGACGGCTCGGCCCTCCGTATTAGTGCTGGGTTCTTTGAACATCAGATGGTGCTGAAGGTAACAATGCGGCAGGCAGGGTTGTAGGATCCAGCTTGTAGCACAGCAGGTTGATCAACGGTGGGTCTGAGTTATTGCAATAAGTGTCCCATGTACCAAACAATAAGTCGTGAAGTATAATATTGACCTAGTTATAGCGGCAAGTGCACAAAATAGGTACACCTGCTCAAATGGTACAAGACCCTAGCTACGTCAATGGTCATTTAATTTCTAGTTTAATTATTCTTTACAGTAAGTAGGGGGATTAGGGGCATAGGACACCCTAAGCAAATCAGTACGTTAGGTCTATATAACAGAGAAAAACTTAACATATTATCAGTTGGCTTACAACTTTAACTTGTTTCCTACGTATTTCAATCATTTACAGCATGTAAAATGTCTTCATTGTGGAGAAATAATGAATTTAAAACCGTGTGTTTTTAAGGGCTGGCAGGAAAGGTACGGGGCGAAATGGACACCAATCGGGGCATAATGGACACCCCTGCATATTTTATGCTGTATCTTTGATAACATCGACCAGTTAAATAATTTGCCTACGGAGATCAATACCATAGGTATAATACTTTATCTTAGACGAGTTTACATAACATCAAAGTTATTTAAATAAACTTTAGACTAAAATAATCAGATTGTTTTTTTCCAAACTCTCTTAAACGCCTAACAGTATGCAATGGACGTACATCCATTCGTAATTGCCAGTGTTCATTTCGCCCCGAATCGACTGCAACATTAAAGTTGCTGTTTTGAGTAAATTCTGATCAAAAATAAAATATTTCATCCATTGCTAAATCTGCGTATATATGTAGATAAGGTAAGATTTTACTTGTTTTTATGGTGGACACTCTTAAACACTCGTAATACCTTATTTGCTGCTCCTTCAAAATTATAAGAATTTCACCAATTGAAAAACATATTTCAATTTCAATGATATTTTGGTTATTTTGGAGGAATATAAATGGAACTTTTGCAAAATAGAACAATTACTTGTTCCTTTACACTTATGCATTAAAAATTTACCATAAAAGTCAACGGTTTCGGCAAAAACAGGGGTGTCCATTTCGCCCCGGGTGTCCATTATGCCCCTAATCCCCCTACCCAGGGTCAAAATTTGATATTTAACTCAAGAAACAAAAACTGTTTATCACTCATGAAAATTTATTCGAGTCAAACAAGATGTTTGAGCATTGGTTTCTTTTTGGAATGCGTACTGGGATCTTAAGGCACAACTCTTCCGTATTTCTTTTATGTGACCGTCCGATCAGGCAAAGGCCTGGGTGGCCTCTGCTGTACATAGCAGCCGTCTCCATTCCACTCGGTTCATGGCTGTTTGTCTCCAGTTCCGCACTCTGCGTAGGATCCGCAGATCGTCCTCCACTTGGTTGACCCACCTAGCTCGCTGCGCACCACGTCTTCTTGTACCGGTCGGATGACTCTCGAGAACCATTTTAGTCTGGTTGCTATCCGACATCCTGATGACGTGACCCGCCCACCGTAGCCTCCCGATTTTCGCGGTATGGACGATGGTTGGTTCTCTCAGCAGCTGATTCAGCTCGTGGTTCATTCGCCTTCTCCAAGTCCCGTCTTCTATCTGCACTCCGCCGTAGATGGTACGCAACACCTTCCGTTCAAAAACTCCAAGGGCGCGTTGGTCATCTGCACGTAGGGTCCATGTTTCGTGCCCATAGAGGACTACCGGTCTAATCAGCGTTTTGTAGATAGTTAACTTCGTGTTACGGCGAACTTTACTCGATCGTAGAGTTCTGCGGAGTCCAAAGTAAGCACGATTTCCTGCCGCATATGTACCTAACTGACTATTTTTGATAATCATAAAGCAATAATTCTACATTTAATTTAAATTATAATAACCGAATCACAGATAAATTCAATTCTCCATGTAGATGGCCGTGCTGTGCATGTGTGTAATTTACGCAAACTCGTATCCATCCTCCAGCCAGCTCGAAAATTGAGGTTGTCCACGATTTCGGGTCATCATGATTTATGGGCTGCCAAGTCAAATAACGGGATACCGATAGACGCAATAAGGTGTGAATTATTTGCCTTTTTCGGTCGCCGGTGACACCGAATCCAACTTCGGTTGGCTTCGAATGGTCCACACACAGCGTTGTTGGTGTGGTGGGAGTGGGGGTACGCTGGGTTGGTTGGTTGGTTGGTCAGGGACTCATTGCACACAGCAGAGATAGCAGCTCCATATCTGTGCCCTCAGGATCCGTTTGCTCAATCTCGGAAAGTAGGTATGTACTGTAGAATGGGGTAACTTGGATCAACTGAAGTAGTTTTGCTACTATGCTGAGCTTAGCAAAGGATTCATGGTTATCTTCAACCGCATTCAGCGCTTTCGGGACTATCCACAATCTCAAATCAAAATTATCTGATATGGTTCTCTGCTAAATTTTGCTTCGCAATTCTTCCCCATCAATCACTGCCTCGCCACTAACACCATTAGGCCTGCGTCTGTATTCACCCGCAATCATGTATTTCGTCTTGGTCGAGTTCATTGTCAAGCCTTCCCTCACTGCCTCCTTCTTCAGAGGAGCATAATCTTCCTCTACTGCGCAACGATGGATGCCGATGAGGTAAATACCGTCTGCAAAGCCGAGAAGCATGTGCGACCGTATACAGGCGCCAGACGCCGCTCCTTCGAGTACAATGTTGAACAGAAATTTCAAAAGAACATCACCCAGCATGAGCTAGTCACTTCGTCTGTGATCCAAACATATGAGAGCCTAGGAACATATGTGTCCGTCCACCCTTGTTGAAGGAGTCACACGCTCTCTGCCATCTCAGCATTGTCACGTAGCTCGAAGCACTCAACGTCTTCCTGCACGACATTTCTGTCATTCGAGAAATTGCGATGTGATCAGGTGCATCAACTTGTGGGTGCATTCAAGGTGCTTGACGTTCTGGTTAAGCGCAAGCGCAATCGATCACGCAGCGAAGCCATACTGTAATTTGAACACAAGTTCGCAAGCAGCCTGTGCAGAGCTGCTCGACATAATCATCCAATGCCATGATCGCCGTATAGGTCCTTTTACAGGCGGCTTCAACGAAGTCGTCGAAGTTGAGCTTGCCATAGCACAATGCCCAGATGATTCAGCCAGCGTTTAGAGGCAATCGTGCATCCGCTCAGACCCTCCTCCGGAAGTAGCTCTTCCGGGACTCTTAAGTGGTGTATGGTGGTCGCATTAGCGGCCCAGCTGACGCTGTTTAACGTGTTTTCCCAGTATAACGTAACAACCACACAACAGTGGATCCCCGTCACTTTTTTTGAACTGCTATCTCGGCCATTTTAGTCACCGACCTTATAGCATACACTTTCAACTGCTTCCCAGGGCTACGACTTTGTCCTATAATACAATTTCCAATTGGAGAAGTAGCTGGCTCAGTCGAAGAGTGACTAGTGAAGACGCTAATCAGGAGCAGTTCTAAGGTTTTGGAGTCGGCTACGCACGCCGACGCTTCCAATAAGTGGCCGCGCGTCGTGGCGTCGGTATACTTGGTTGGATCCGAGCTCCTCTCCTGGGCCTCTGGGGTCTCCTGCATGGTCCAGGGAAATACGTGGGCCCATGTCGCCAAGTGCTTCTGTATGCTAGCTAAAAGGATCTTACTTGAGGGAAGATCAAATCGCTATGCACCCATAATTAGTTCTTGATACGTGCTGTATAGATGGAAGCAGGAAGCTCACCTTCCAAGGACGAAGGATATGGTAAAGCCACCCGGGAAGCTGGCAATCCTCCAGCACAGCCGTAAGGCTACGCACCCAACCTCGAGGGTGCGTTGTATACTAGCCCCTCTTCAAAACACTTATTCTTCTTCTCCTTAGCGTTACGTCGCATCTGAGACATTGCCTGCTTCTCAGCTAAGTGTTCTATGAGCACTTCCACACTTATTTACTGGGAGTTTACTCTGCCAATCATTATTTTGAAAGTGCATATCGTGTGGCAGGATCGAAGATACTCTATGCCCAAGGAAGTCATGGAAGTTACTGAGCCGACCGGGAATCGAACCCGTCATCCCCAGCATGGTCATGGTGAATACCCGTGCGAATTCAGTACGAAATCTTGCAGGACTCCTGATGAAGTTATGCGAAAGCACTTCCGATCCACCTTTGTGTCGTAAACTAGTACTCGATTCTGAAAGTAACTTCCGAGAATCTTGTACAGGTACCCGGGTATCCCCAGACGCAGAGGCACAACGGCAATAGCTAACCAACTGGCGTTATTAAACGCATTCCTTACATCCAAAGACACTACTGCACAGTAGCAAATCCCCCTTCTCTTACGCTCGAGTGTTTTCCTGGCGGTAGGGGGATTCGGGGCATAATGGACACCCGGGGCGAAATGGACACCCCTGTTTTTGTCGAAACCGTCGACTTTTATGTAAAACTTTTAATGCATAAGTGTAAAGGCACAAGTCATTGTTCTATTTTTCAAAAGTAATATTTATATTCCTTCAAAATAACCAAAATATCATTGAAATTGAAGTATGTTTTTAATATGGTGGATTTCTTATAATTTCGAAGCATCAGCAAATAAGGTATTACGAGTGTTTGAGTGTGTCCACTATAAAAACAAGTGAATTGTTAGCTTATCTACATGTATACGCAGATTTAGCAATGGATAAAGTGTTATATTTTTGATCAGAACTTACTCAAAATTGCAATTTCAATGTTGTAGTCGATTCGGGGCCAAATGAACACTGGCAATTATGAATGGATGTACGTGTGTTGCATACTGTTAGGCGTTTTAGAGAGTTTGGAAAAAAAATCAATCCGATTATTTGAGCTTAAAATTTATTTAATTAACTTTGATGTTATGCAAACCCGTCTAAGATGGAGTATTATATCTGTGGTATTGATCTCCGTAGGCAAATTACCTAACTGGTCGATATTATCAAAGTTACAGCATAAAATATGCAGGGGTGTCCATTATGCCCCGATGGGTGTCCATTTCGCCCCGTACCTTTCCTGCCAGCCCCAAAAACAACACGATTTACAATTCATTATTTCTTCACAATAATGACATTCTACCTGCTGTAAATGATTGAAATACGTAGGAAACAAGTTCAAGTTGTAAGCCAACTGATAACATGTTAAGTTTTTGTCTGTTATACAGGCCTAACATACTAATTTGCTTAGGGTGTCCATTATGCCCCTAATCCCCCTATTTGTAACCGACACGATAGCGTCTACGGTGGACCTCCTCTTCTGGAAGCCATACTGGCGAGAGACCATATGCACCCTCGATGCGCCTTGACATTCTATTGAGGATGATCTTTTTGAGCACTTTCCCCGCCATGTCGATCAAGCATATTGGTCTATATGCCTATATGGGTGGTTTCCCCGTCTTTGGCAATAGAGCCAGGCTCTGCCTCTTCGATAGTTCTGGAAAAACTCCCTTGTCCACGCATTTCTGCATAGCAGACCTGAACATCACGGGAGTCTCTGCAATAGCTACTTTTAAGGCCAGGTTCGGAACTCCGTCCGGATCTGAGGCCTTACCCACACTAAGGGACTTTACTATCCCCGCAAGTTTTACATCGGTGACTGCAGTCCCCGACTGTCCTACGAAAGGAGGCTAAAGACTAAGATCATGACGCGGAAAAAGCCCCTCGATGATTCCCTCCAACATATCTGAAGATTGCTCTGTACGAGCCGTCACCTCTCGTCTTAGCCATCATGATACTGTAGGCATCACCCCACTGATTCGCAATGGCACTCTGACAGAGACCCCCAAAGGCCTTTTTGCTTGCCTTTATCTCGGTCTTCAGCGCGTCTTTTGCAGCGGCGAACACCATCCGCCGTTCGTTTCGCTCTTCCCGTAGGATGGCGCAGCGCAGGTCCGCAAACGTTTCAGTCCACCAGGAAGCCGGTGGCCTTGCATTTCTAGGGTGGACTCGCCTAGGCATGCACGCGAGAGCACCGCTACCAGCTCGTCGCCGTCTAAATCAAGTAGGTTTCGCTCACGGAGGAACGCATCTCTAAATACCCCTTCGTCGAAGTATGATGTCTTCCACCTGCGAGGGCTTGGGCTTGGCCCAGCAGTCTCTTCCGCTGTTGTAGTCGATACTGTTGCGAACCGCCAGGTGATCCCTGTGAGTGTAGCTATCATCTACTCTCCAGTTCCAACGACTTATTAGGCCATGACTACAAAAAGTAACGTCAATAATCGACTCCGAAGAGTTTCGATTAAAGGTACCGACATAAGCCAGGTCGACATCTGGTATGGCCAGTGTCTCTAGAAGAATCTGATTCCGCTGGATCGTGAAACGACTTCTCCATTCCAAGGCCCAGGCATTAAGGCGAAGCATTTCCTCACTTTTTGGTTTTTGATTTTTTATTAAATAACGAAGCAATATTTTCAAAATCGGTTTTCGTGAACATATAGAGTATGGATCAAGGTATCTTTTGAATCTTTTTTGTAATGGAAAATGTTTTTTGTTTTTGTAGAAACCATTTTTGAACAAAATTTCACAAAAAAATGGTTTCTGCAAAAATGGAAAACATTTTCCACCTCAAAAAATTCAGAAGATACCTTGAGCCATACTCTACATGTGCACGAAAACCGATTTTGAAAATATTGCTTCGTTATTTGATAAAAAATCAAAAACCGAAAAAATGAGAAAATGCTTCCAGTTTCGCCTTAAAGTCACCCGCTATTACCACCAACCTTCGCCCTGTTAACGCGGTCGTCATACAGTCCAGCATATGCGTGAACTGCTCGATCGGCCACCGCGAAGGCGTATAACAGCTACAGAAGAAGGCCACGTTTACTTTGGCGACTACGAAGCCCTCATAGGTAGTAGACACCAGCCCCTGGACCCATCCGCGACCCAATGGCCGAAACCTCCTGACAAAGCAGTTGCTAAGCTGCGTCAAAGCGGTTCAGGTTCAGCTGCGTTACCTGCACTGAGATTTGTTCACCGCAGCTTGCTTGAAGACTCTGCATCTTGGACCACCGTTGGATGCCTGTTGTTAACGGATTTCCCGGTATAAATCAGACAAACGGGTGGACTTGTGCAACCTTGTACCTTATGACCTTCGGCGCCGTATCTCCTACACTGTTTGCTCCTTTCAGGGCCTTTGCAGTTCCATGACTTGTGTCCTGGTTCCAGACACATGAAACAAACCTCCGGTGGCTCGTGGAATGTCAGATGACATACGCACCAGCCTACTTTTATCCTGCATACTTTAACCCATCAGGACGCGCGCCGTTGTTGTAAAACACCACCACCAAAAAACTTCGCTCTTCACCTTGCGCGCGTCCTGAAAGGTTAACGGACTTTTTTTACGTCCGCTCCCGTTAGCTGAACCAGGGCTACCAGTGTCCCTGTTGACCCCTTCCGTAGTCAAACGGCTGCGGCGGCCACCTGCACTTCGCATTGCTCCCGCAGTACCGTGACGAGCTCTTCCACTTCGGTGACCTCGTCGAGGTTTCTCACCTTCAGAGTCGCCTCTTGTGTGAGAACCCTCATCTATACTCCTTTGCCAAGGACCTCGTACGCCAAACTTTTGAAAACGGCGCCCTTACGTTCCTTATCACGTTTCAGCCCCAGGATCATCTCGCCCATATGAGTACGTCTGATACTTCCCACGTCTGCTCCTAGATCCACGAGCTTGGCGTCACTTCGCATCGCCTTCAAGACTGTTTCGTCCTGATGGCGAGCGAGTCGCCTTTCTCGTGCTTGACACCTACTCTTTTACGCCTTGGTTTGGCGTTCCTGACATCCTCGACCTGCGGCTTTCCTTCCTCTTCCACCCGACCTTCATCCAAGGGGGGTCCTCCCCTAGGTTCACCCTACTTTGTGGTTGCTGAGGGCCTCACAACGATCGCAACCCCCTGTTCCCTTCCATCCGGGACGGGTCAGCCTTTTCAGGCCCACCCTTCCCAGCTTTTAGGGATGCCTGGCTGGAATCCGGGAATTCGACTTGCTGACATTACTGCCAACTTTCGGGGTTTGTATCCTCCTGATCTTACGGGTACCGCCAGTCAAGCCCCTCACCTGACGGCTGCTTCACCCGCTTCTCCTTGCTCAAATTTGGCTTAACCGCCTTGTAGACCTCTCTTCGCTCCTCCCTCCTTGACGGTGTTAGCTTTTTGCATTGCGGCATCACACGCGCGCCCGAGAGATTCGAAGTCATAGGACAGGTTGTCGGCATTAGCTTAGCTTCCACGACTGATCGCTTTAAAAGGGGCGGTTAATCGAGCTTGATGTCAGCTATCCACGGTTGCTTCCGCTTATTCAATACTGTACTGAATAGCCTGGTAGTTATTTTGGGTGTTCCCTTCGTCAACCCTCCTGTCCGAGCTAGAGTTTTGACCCGAAATCCTCCTCAATCAAACTGAAGTCAGAAGGACAACAGCTCCCGGTTACAAGAATCAATGCTACTTCATCTTACGGTGAATACTGAGGCCATAGGTACCACGACACCAGTACGATATCACAATAAACGTGCGGGAAAGTCAGGGAAGTAGGGTCAGGGAAAAGCGGCATGAAGTGTCACGACGGCGGGCGACGGACGGGATATTGATTGCACGATTGGTTTTTCGCATCGTTGATATTTATTTTCCGGGTTTGTGGTTCAACGATTCCACCGGAAAATGTGAAGGCTGGGACCAATTTAACGCCGCGAGGCAGGGGTTGGTCTTTCTGGGCCACGGAAGATGAAGAGGAGTGGCACATTATTATCGGTAATGATGTCGTCCGGGGAGACGGTGACACTGATAATGAGACTGATGACGAATGCAATGAACTGCATCGTAACCTCGCGCGGATTGGGTTTCGGTAGGGGAAGTTTTGAAAAGCAATTGTGCGGCGTCGAACTGATATGGCATGTGCAGTGCATGCTAGTGCTGATGATTTTTGAGCAAAACTTTAATTGTAAGAAGAATCATTGAGCGCAGGGTTAGCATGCCATCTTTACTATAATATCTCAACGGAATTAAACGAAAAGGCTTGATGATCATATCGTTTTATATTATATACTCAAATTCCAAGTCACTCTTAGTGAATTCAATGGTAATTATTGAAGGTTGAAGTTGATCATCATTTTAATTCAAAGAAGGTTTAAACTTAAACTTTGAATCAACTTTTGAATCTATTATATGAATTCAGCCTCTCTCTTCTTGTAGAAATGTGCACTGCATAATAACTGTTAATAAGAAGCTTTCCCTTCATCACTTACGAAGCTTCATCAATTCGCATTACCATCATGAAATATAGTGAGGTAAATAAGCTCCATATCACTCGCAAACACATCCCCACCGGGAGTGCATGTCCTAGATTGAAAAAGATTCCCTCCGGCCACCGGAGGATAACAGCATTGCAACAAACTTGGCAGACAAGAAGTGAAATGGCTGAGCAACTGTGTTGCGTGTGTTCTACATACATAGTTGAACGAACATTTGTACACTCGGTCGTGTACGACTCCTTTCCATCATCTCATATCTCCGTGAAAACAGATTCACTTCTGCCAGCATGTCTAACGTCCATCACATGCTCCTAGAAGAGCAGTAAACTCTACTTTTCTCCTGAGGGACGTTGCTGCAAGTTAGATTTATGAATTTGCAGACAGCAGTTCTTATCTCATAAAGCACACTTCCAATGACCGGCCGGAAGGTCGAATCTTCGGAGCCAGGCTCAGAGGGGGACTTTGCGATGATACTTTGTTAAACGTCCTGCAAATAGCCCAGTTTGTTCGAAAAAAACTAGGGGTGGGTAATGTCTAGGACATAACCGCAAAGTTGACGTAGGACAAAGGCTGGAACGAAATTCTGATTTCAAAATGGGCCTTTTTATTTAACGTCTTAAACCAGCTGATCTTTCGGGTCATCAATCAACGGACCTGTCACATTAATAGACCTTAATTGTACAATGTATTTTGTTACAGACGCTGGTAAATTCAAATGGGCGGATTAATGTGTTGAGTAAAGTTATGTAATCACTTTCGATGGACGCATTCAAAAGTATCTGCAGACAAGTTCGAGAATTTTTTAATTTTAAAGGTAAATTTTCATTCAACCGTTCTTTGAAAGCTTTTTATAGAACAGAATAAATTATTACAATATTGAATGGCATTATAGATCATTGCTTCCTAAATACGTTTCGCGCTGTAACCCCAACTGTTTGAAGGCACACGTCAATTGTTCCACGCGAAGTCGGGTGACGACAGACTGGGGAGTCGCAAAAGAAATGTTTGGAAACCGAAACGTTAGATCATTTTGGAGTTTCTCGTGAAATGTTCTGGATTTGGCAATACGTTGTATACTTCTGGGAAGAACAATTAGTGGCTAGGCCGGCTTTACTGTTGCTAAGCTTTCAGTCTGTCGTATTTCATTATCCGAAAATTATCCGACTCATAACTCTTTAAGAATAATTTTCGGTGGTCCTGAACAAGGACTGTTGACGTGTTGATTTTCTTCGCGCTAAATGCAGAATGCCACCGAAAACTGGCCCGCCGCATGCTGGTGTGGATGAAATTCCTTGTTCCATCAGCTAGATAGACGAGAGTCGTCGCTGGATTGGTGCGCAGCTGAGGAGGTGACATCAACACCCCTTGACTGATCCAACTAAAATGACGAAAGAGAACAGAAGATACAACTTTTGTGCCCCTAAAATAGCTGGTGGAGCTCCTCCCATTTGGCAGGCTTTCCTCTTTATTTCGTTTGCATGACCCGACCGTATGTTTCAGATGCTTCATACGACTAATCAACCATTTATTAAGAAAATTTTATCAGTCGATGAAAGTAATAGAAGTATGGTAATGGTAAAAATTATTTTAAATTGATACGTGTTAGAATGAATCAATGTCCCGATAAAATAATGCGTTCATCAAAACTGTCCCGATAAAATAATGCGTTGTTAAATTCCGAGTAGAACGCTTAATGTAGCTGTAGCTTCACCACCAAGCATTCAATATTTCACTTTGCGTTTGCACTACACTTTTTCTGATCTATTCCATCCAATTAAAATTATCCGATTCATAACTCTTGCGGAAACATTTTTCAGTGGTCCTGAAAAGGACCGTTTGAATAATGGCCGATTTTAATGATTTCTCCATGTCGTCGGTTTCCTGCAATAGGGGCACAACTCAAAATTTGTCATTTTTGAGATTTTGATGGTAAATGATGAAGAACTATGCAAACTTTCATCTCACAAAGACCCGTTCCGAAATTCGTTGAGAAACGCGAGATTTTTGCATTTTCACCAATTTTCCGCATTAAGGGCACAACTCAAAATCAGTCAACTTTTTCAATAGTCGATGAAAAATAGTAATCCAAAATTCATGAAACCGATAGTCCTTCAGTCCCCCTCCATGATACAACAATCAAAATTCGTTCACTTTTGTAGAATAATGAGATAAATAAGTGAACTTGTAGAAGGTGCTTCAAGATCGCCAATTTTCAAACGCTCATTCTGAAAATTCACATTTTTTGAGTTGTGCCCCTATTGCAGGAAACCGACGATGTCACGCAATGCGTGTTGGTTTTCTCCGCGCTCAATGCTAGGCACCGTCGAAAACTGCTCCGCCGCTTGCTTCCATGGTCAGTGGAAAAAATTCATATTAGGTACTATCAGCTGAGAGTCGAAGCAGTTAATGTGCTGCTGTGACACCCACCTCCATCCTCCTTGATTGATCCAACGAAAATGCCGAAAGAAAACAGAGGGCACAGCTTTTATACCCCTAGATTAGCAGATGATGCTCCTCTCATTCGTTTGCATGCCCCGCCCGCATGCACCCAGACGCTTCAAACGATGAACCAACCCAGCAATGAGTAAATTTTCATTGAACAGAGGACCAAGCATTCAATCTATCAGTTTTTGGTTGCCCCACTCTTTTCCCGACCGATGAAATAAAACGTTTAAGGGATCTTGCCGATTCAAGAAAGAAAATTACAAGAATTCATTATTTCACGCAATGCGTGTGGATTTTCTCCGCGCTGAATACCGGATACCGTCGAAAATTGCCCCGTCGCTTGCTACAGTGGATAAGATTTAGAGACCGGCTTCACTGTTGCTGGCCACGAGTATTCAATCTTTTACTATTTCGCTCCACTACACTTTTCACGATCGAGTGATGAAATTTATCCGATAGCTCTTGGGGCATCATTTGCGGTGGCCCTGATAAGGATCGTTTGCTTATGAAAATTCACCATGCCACGCAATGCTTGTTGGTTTTCTCCGCGCTTAATGCTGGGTAACCGAAAACTGACCTACTGCTTACTACCGTGGATAAAATTAATAGTCGACTTCACTCTTGCTGATAAACGGAGCTGCCTTTCACTTGTTGGTTGCAACGCTATTCTCGATCGAAGAAAGTCCAACTATTCATAACTCTCAAAGAAAAATTTTCTGTGGTCCTGAAAAGGACCGTTTAAATTACGGACGATTTCGATGAATTCACCATTCCACCAATGCTTGTTGGTTTTCTCCACGCTGAATACTGGACGCCGTCATAAACTGGCCCGCCGCTTGCTGCCTTGGATGAGAATTCCAGCCGTTCCAGGAGTCGTCGCTGCTGGGTTGGTTTGTGTGTTGTTGCCGGGCTGGAGCTGGAGGTGACACCAACCTCCTTGACTGATCCAACGAAAATGACGAAAGAAAACAGAGGACAACGCTTTTATACCCCTAGATTAGCAGATGAAGCTCCTCCCATTTGGCGGGCTCTCCAGTTTATTTCGATGCCATGCCCCACCCCCACGCACTCTGACGCTCCAAACGATTAATCAACCCAAAAATGCGTAAATTTCAAACTTTCACTTTTTGGTTGCACTTTTTGGCTTTCAATCTTTCACTTTTTGGTTGCACCATACTTTTCTTGATCGATGGAGGAAAATTATCCGATACATAACTCTTGTGAAACTAATTTCGATGGTCCTGAAAAGGACCGGGACGATTGGGCAATTAATTTGCATTATTTCACCGCGCCACGCAATGCTTGTTGGATTTGTCCGCGCTGAATGCTGGACACCGTCGAAAATTTGCTCGCCGCTTGCTGTCGTGGATGAGATTAATTATCGGCTTCACTGTTTCTGAACAACCACCAGGCATTCAATCTATCACTATTTGCTTTCACTACACTTTCCTCGATCGATGGAGGAAATTTATCTAATTAGCTCTCTAAGAATCATTTTCGATGGTTCTGAAAAGAACCGTTTGAATAATGGACGATTTAAGGAAGGAAATGAAATGAATTTATCATGCTACACAATGCGGATTGATATCGTCGGTTTCCTGCAATAGGGGCACAACTCAAAATTTGTCATTTTTGAGATTTTGATGGCAATTGATGAAAAACTATGTCAAATTTCATCTCACAAAGACCCGTTCCAAAATTCGATGTGAATCGCGAGATTTGGGCATTTTCACCAATTTTCCGCAGTAAGGGCACAACTCAAAATCAGTCAACTTTTTCAATAGTCGTTGAAAAATAGTTGTCAAAAATTCATGAAACAGATAGTCCTTCAGCCCCTTTCAATGATACAACAATCAAAATTTGTTTACTTTTGTCAAATGATGAGAGAAATAAGTGAATTTGCAGGAGGTGCTTCATGATTGCCAATTTTCAAACGCTTATTCTGAAAATTCACATTTTTTGAGTTGTGCCCCTATTGCAGGAAACCGACGATATTCTCCGCGCTGAATGCTGGTCTGCACTGTCGAGAACTAGATTGCCGCTTACTGCCCTGGATGCGATTCCTGGTGCTATCAGCACTAGAGCTGAAGCTGCCATCCACCTTTCTTGACTGATCCTCCGAAATTGACGAGAGAGAACTGCTCACTCCTCGACGGTGGTCGAAATGGAACTGACAAACAGCTCTCGCATGATCGCATTGCTGCGCATCCTGCGTCGTAAATGCTGCGCACGATGCGCACCAATCAGAGAGCGTTGGTAGACTGAACGAGAAATATTGTTCGCAACCCATATTTATAGATTTCAGCGATTTCAATGTTTAACTTTAAAACAATTTTTCAACTATTTATCAATGATTTTCAGGTTCACTGAATATTACAAATGAAGCGTGTGAGTTTCATTTCTTGGATAACGGGATTTTTATATCAATTCGTTTAGTAGGAAAGACACTGTGAGCGTTTGAAATCTTTCACTCAAACGTAACGCTGTCGGTTTCATAAATTTTGAAATGACACCGGGTATAGAAAACAGAGACGTAGTCATACGTCAAAAATGGAATTCGTGATTCCCTTCATTTATATTGGTTCCGATTAATTTCCATATCTAATGAATGAGTTGACCAGGTGCTGCAATGGCAATCGCCACCGGGGAACGGCAAACCGTAAAAAAAGGTTCATCAGTGATGCGTATTTTTCACTGATGACACATTCCACGCGTTACGTTTTGCGCAAGAATCAAACTTTTGCTTCCAAAAATGGTTATGTTGTTAAATACATGCCAACCAGTATATTAAACGATCAGATTTGATTAGAAGATTCATTTAATGCTTTGCAAATGTGAATTGGAACTTTTTACTTCAAGAAACACCAAGAAATAGAGCGTAACGGGACACCATCGCAAAAAACGGTTAATTTTGACTTAACGACAAGAAATTGGCTACTTTCTCGGAACATTTATCAAAGTTTCAAATGCTACAAGAAAAATAGAAGCAATAATCTTCATTTTGGTGCAAAAAGATTAAAAATCGATAGCTGTAGCACTAAAATATCGTTTAACGAAGTTCAAAAAGCACGGTGTAGAAGTGCGTGGAATGTGTCTGATTACCAATTGCACATCCGACAAACCGTAGCTAATTGGTGTGTACTTTCGGGGTAAATATTAACTCGTATTTATTTTCGAATGGTTTATTGATTTGTACTGGTTTTGTTCGAGAGATCGATAAATGAAATTGTGCACATTGATGTAAAAGAAAACTACATTTGAACTCATTTGATATTTGTTGGTCTGAAACTCATATTTCACAAATTGGATACCGTAAAACGGGGTATCTTTGATAATGCGGGTAACTTTGATAGTTCGGCTGGCATTGTGTAATTTATCTTATAACTATGATTCCTTCAACCAGTTAAGAAAAAGGTAAATGTAAATCAATTCTATACATATGAAAGTTCATCTTAGACGTATTTTCATTAAAATCTAGTTTATATACAACTTTTTGGACAAAAAATAAAAATTGTTGATATTTTTGTCATTTATCAACCCCTTCAAACAATCTGCTATACGACTTCGTTACAACTATTTTTTCAATGAATGGACTCTTATTCTCGATAGATTCATCATAGTAGATTCCAAATCTGGCCTTGAATCTCTTAACGAAGTGTGTTTTTACGTATTGGAAGCAATTTTGTAAATTGGGATATTAATCTCCATACACTGATAAACGCCTAAAAGTATGCAATGCCCTTGTAATTTCATGTAGATAAATCTGTGTTGTTCAAAATTTATTAATAAAACATTAAAAAACTACCCAAAAGAAGAAGACTAACCATGGATAGCATGTAATCATATGTTAATGTACCGTTAAGCATTTATTATTACGAAGATAATGATTTTTGATAGCTAAATTTATTGTGTTTTGCACTCAATACTCCACAAACTCATTTTTATATGTAGAATTTAGTAAAAAATCAATGTTTTGATATAAAAAATCTATGTAATATATTCCACAAGCCTTCTCTCATCATGATCATACTCCTAAGATTTAAATCTGTGATTATTTTTTAGATTTGATGTGTTTTTAGGGCATTATCAAAGTTACCCCAAAATGAAAATCTGATTTTCGGTTTTATGAAAAACTAAAAGTTATCCAAAATATTTCAGATGGTCGAATCTTTTAATTGCAGTTGATAACTGATGCCCCAGTACTTGTTTTAAAAATATAAAACTCGGGGAAATACTGTTACATGTAAAAATATTGAGAAAATTCGCTGAAAAACTATCAAAGTTACCCCAATCACACGACACGACGCGGAACGGGACATAACACTTTTTGTTCTTACAAATAACGAAAAAAGGATATAAATTTACCTTTTTTATCGACCGGTTTCGGGTTTGTTGTCACCCATCATCAGGACGATGTCCAAAAAAGGTAAATTTATATCCTTTTTTCGTTATTTGTAAGAACAAAAAGTGTTATGTCCCGTTCCGCGTCGTGTCGTGTGATTGTGATATAGTTCTTACGTTGCACTAATCTCAAAAATATGAAAGTTACCCCATTTTACGGTACTATAATCTTCGTCCTCTTCCTTTTTTCCGTCATATTAATCTTGCACTTTTTTACCAAAACGTCTCAACTAGGACAAGTTATATTTGCTCAGATATTAACTGAGAGCTTTCTTTGCCAATTGACCATTATATCCTCTCGTGTTTCGCGTGAAGTAGGAGGAAGTCAGACCGATAATTGAAAAGTTCATCATCATCTGATTAACGAGTCTACGATTTTGCCATCACCATTGAAATCCATTGAATCGCGCTTTCCAACAAAGTCTTCCTTATCGTGACACTTAGAAATCTGAACAGTAAATCAACAAAAATCAACGATGTTCTAACTGATGAATGACACTTCTTCGATATTATCAACATCAGGACTTATCGTGGTGCTAACTTCGACTCTGGCCACTACCAAGCTGCGCCCAAAATTATCCGTCACCAACAATGTACGGCGACCGCCATGATACAACCTAAAGTGACTGAAGCAATCGGATGTTACTTCATCATACGCGTAGAATCTCGAGGTAACAAATAGGGTAGGGGGAGGGGGGGTATGTTGGTGCAGAACAGTGAGTCGATAAGGAACAAAGGACTACGATTGGTAACTTGGAACTTGAAATTGCAAGTCACTTGGTTTCGCAGGGGTTCCACCCCATTACCCCGAACGCCACTACCCAGAATGCCATTATCCCGAATAGGCCAGTTCCCCGAAAACCACTACCCCGAATGGGTCATTACCCCGAAAGCCAATACCCCAAAAGCCATTACCCCGAAAGTCACTATCCCGAATGGACCGTTACACCGAATCATCCTGGAGATCACCAAAAAAGTGTTGGCTGTTTAGAAGTTGATGGAGATGAATACTGCTCCAAAACGATGAGTCGATAAGGAGAGCGTCCAATATAGCTCTGGTCCTCACAAGTTCCTACCTCATGCTTCCACGGGTCAAGCGATGACAAAGACCGCCAGCTAAGAGTTGTGTGCTAAGCTGGTAGTGCAGCCTGGGCACTGTTGTCCTTCTGACTTCAGCTAGATTGAGGAGGTACGACCCGAGCGTCTGTTCACCAAGAAGGTGCGGCTCAAACAGCGTCTGTTCGGGCATCCAGCGGCTGAGTAAGAAACGCTGCACCACGCCCAGCTAGATCCAAGGTGGTAGCCCCATCAGCGTGGTCTTTCCAGTGTTGGTTGGGACGTTAAACAGAGCTGGCACGATGGCCCTCCGGCGAGACAGGAGTGTTGGCGTAGGCCCAATAAGCCACCCGTAAAAATCCTCATTGCGAATAACATAGGAGAAAATACAACTCGATACAATCGGCAAAGACCTACGCGACGAAGTAAGGACTACGATTGGAAACTTGGAACATGGAATTGTAAGTCACTTGGATTCGCAGGATGTGACAGGATAATTTACGATGGACTACATCCCCGCAACTTCGACATCGTGGCGTTGCAGGAACTTTGTTGGACTGGACAGAAAGTGTGGAAAAGCGGGCATCGAGCGGATACCTTCTACCACATAACATATCAGAAGGCCGACTCCAGAGGCACGTTATCCTCCATTTGGGACATTTGTGCCATCGCCAAAATAACAGCCTATTTCATCATCTACCTGAGGGAAAAGGAAGGAAAAAGGATTTGGATGGGGATAGGGACAGGTAGGAAAATAGGAAAAATACCCTGGAAGAGGGTACTAACGCATAAGCGTACCACAATGGGTTCAAACAGCGTCCTGAAAAGGGCACTGTAATAACGCATAAAGCGAAAGAGAGCCTATAGCTCTTTACCACAGCGGGTTAAGAACAACAGAATATCCTGAAGATTCAGGTTTCTGAAGTCAGTTTCACTTAATAAGTGTTTACCGAATACTCGGAAACGCAGTTGCGCGAAAACTGGACAGTTACATATCAAATGATACGAAGTTCCATAATCGGATTCACAGCTATCACAGGCAAATGAATCAGCTTGCTGAATATTCGCCATGTGATAGCTGAGTCGGCAGTGGCCAGTCAATGCTTTGACCAGCATGTTGCAATTCTGCTTAGACAGATTAGTTAGATACTTCGCCACCCGTAGAGATGGCTCAGCACTATACAATTTGGTTTGACGACATGACTCCAAACTATTCCAATATTGTCTGTGTTGAGTGACAGCCCAGGTGTGAATCTGAAGCTTAATCCAACACTTCGATATCGGAATAGCTGGCTCAGGGCCAATGAAGTCATGTGATGCTCCAGAGCGATTTAACTCATCAGCCAATTCATTTCCAGCGATGGAAGAATGACCAGGTACCCATAGAAGGTGAACAGCGTTTGCTGAATTCAGCTCCTCGATTTGAGTTCGACATGCGATAACTATCTTCAACCTGGAGTTGGCCGAAGCAAGTGCTTTAATAGCAGCCTGACTATCTGAACAGAAGTATATTACTTTGCCCATTACGTCCTGGCCCTCCGGCGAGACAGGAGTGTTGGCGTAGGCCCAATAAGCTACCCGTAAAAATCCCCATTGCGAATAACATAGGAGAAAATACGACTCGATACAATCGGCAAAGACCTACGCGACGAAATAAGGACTTCGCAGGATGTGACAGGATAATTTACGACGAACTACATCCTCGCAACTTCGACATCGTGGCGTTGCAGGAACTTTGTTGGACTGAACAGAAAGTGTGGAAAAGCTGGCATCGAGCGGCTACCTTCTATCACATAACATAAGTGGAACTCCATAGTCAGAGCGGAGGAAAAAGTTGTATCCTTTTTCCAGCACGCGAAACTGTTATATCTTTTATAAAAGGCGTCGAACTGTCATTTACTTTGGTAAACAAAAACATAAGCTCCAACCAGTATTCCAGTATTGGCAAAGATTACAGGAATGCAACTACAGCATCATCAACGTCCACTGCCCACACGAAGGGAGACCCGATGACGAGAAAGAAGCGTTCTACGCGCAGTTAGAGCAAACATACGATGGGAGGAAGGGAGGAAATGTACAGACCGGTAATCGGGCGAAAAAACCTGCACGCCGTATCAAATGACAACGGCCAGCGATGCCTAAACTTTGCAGCCTCCCGTGGTATGGTAGTCCGAAGCACCTTCTTCCCCCGCAAAGATATCCACAGAGCCACCTGGAGATCATCCGACCATCAAACAGAAAACCAAATCGACAACGTTCTAATCGACGGTAAATTCTTCTCGGATATAACCAATATCCGCACATACTGCAGTACGAATATAGATTCGGATCACTACTTAGTCGCTGTATGCATGCGCTCAAAACTTTCGACAGTTATCACCACGCGTCGAAGAAATAGCTCTAGATTACGCGCAGCAGTTAGCAGTGGTCCTACCAACAGAAGAGCAGCTTGGCGCAGCTACACTTGATGGCTGGAGGGACATCCGATCCGCCATAGGTAGTACCTCGGCTACAACTCTAGGTTTCGCGACTCCGAATCGACTGGTAAGACGGCGAATGTGAACAGTTGAAAAATGAGAAGAATGCAGCATGGGCGAGAATGCTGCAACACCGCACGAGAGCGAATGAGGCACGTTACAGACAGGCGCGGAACAGGCAGAACACATTCTTCCGGATGAAGAAGCGCCAGCAGGGAGAACGAGATCGCGAATCCACGGTAAGGACACACGAAAGTTCTACGAGAAGCTGAACCGCTCGGGCAGAGGCTTTGTGCCACAAGCCGACATGTGCCGAGATAATCACGGGAATATTCTCACGAGCGAGCGTGAGGTGGTCGAGAAATGGCGGCAGCATTACGATGAGCACGTCAATGGCGACGTTGCAAGTACCAAAGGTGGCGTGGTAACAGATCTACACAGTAAAACCGCTCAGCACTAAAATGTGTAAGCCCTACTCATATGTGCATAATTTCCAGACCACACAAAAATGTGTTACAGTTACACATTCTCAAAAAAAGCTCGTACACTCGTCTAGATGCGAAATGTTGATATTTTTTTTGTTTTCCAAGGTCACTAGTAAACCTAGCTAGATTGCTGAACAAAAATTTTTGCGAATTTAACGATTTTGCGGACACAGGAGCTGATTTTGTAAATGTGCAAGGGTTACACATTTTTGGTGTAGTCTGGAAATTATGCACTTTTGTGCTGAGCGGCGTTAGCGTGTAGGAGTATGTGCACAGGACGAAAGACTTCCGGCCCCTGACCTCCAAAAGATTGAGGAGGAGGTTGGCCGGTTGAAAAACAACAAAGCCGCTGGAGCAGATCAACTACCAAGCGAGCTTCTAAATTACGGTGGAGAAGCACTGGTGAGAGCACTACACTGGGTCATTACCAAGATTTGGGAGGAGGAAGTATTACCGGAGGAATGGATGGAAGGTATCGTTTGTCCCATCTACAAAAAAGGCAACAAGTTGGATTGCGGGAACTACCGCGCGATCACACTACTGAGCGCTGCCTACAAGATACTCTCTCAAATTTTATGCCGCCGTCTATCACCGAGATATTCGCCATCCGCCAGGTGTTGCAGAAATGTGGCGAATACAACGTGCCCACACATCACTTGTTGATCGATTTCAAATCGGCGTATGATTCAATCGATCGAAAACAGCTATGGCAGATAATACGCGAATACGGATTCCCGGATAAACTGATACGATTGATCAAGGTGACGATCAATCGAGTGATGTGCGTAATTCAAGTATCAGGGACACTCTCGAGACCCTTCGAATCTCGCAGAGGGCTATGGCAGGTGATGGTCTTTCGTGCTTGCTGTTCAACATTGCTCTAGAGGGTGTCATTAGGAGAGCGGGGATAAACACGAGTCGAACGATTTTCACGAAGTCCGTTCAGCTGCTTGGTTTCGCCGATGATATTGATATTATTGCTCGTAAATTTGAGACGATGGCGGAAACGTACATCCGACTAAAGAGTGAAGCCAGTCGAATCGGATTAGTCATTAATGTGTCGAAGACGAGGTATATTATAGCAAAGGGTTCCAGGGAGGAATCACCGCGCTCGCCACTCCGAATTTATATCAACGGTGATGAAATTGAGACGGTTGAAGAATTCATGTACTTGGGCTCACTGGTGGCCGCCGGCAACGACACCAGCAGAAATATTCAGAGACGCATTGTGGTAGGAGTTCGAGTTTACTTTGGATTGGACTCCACAGAACTCTACGATCGAACAAAGTTCGCCGTCACACGAAGTTAACTATCTACATAACGTACCATCTACGGCGGAGTGCAGATGGAAGACGGGGCTTGAAGAAGGCGAATGAACCACGAGCTGCATCAGCTGCTGAGCGAACCAACCATCGTCCACACCGCGAAAATCGGGAGGCAACGGTGGGCGGGTCGCGTCATCAGGATGTCGGATAGCAACCCGACTAAAATGGTTCTCGAGCGCAATCCGACCGACACAAGAAGACCTTTCGCAGAGTGCGGAACTGGAGACGCATAGCCATAGACCAAGTAAAGTGGGCACGACTCCTACGTACAGAAAAGGACACCCAGACCGATTGTATGTCATTCCCCAGAAACCCATTTCCCAGAACGACATTCCCCAGAATGTCGTTCCCCAGAATGATCCAATCCCCAGAAATCCATTCCCCAGAATGGGACATTTCCCTGAAAACTATTTCCCAGAATGGGACATTCCCCAGAAAAAATATAAAAACCAGTATTTTTAAGGGATTTTAGGTGAAATGTTAGTTTTCAGAGCTCTAGGTCATTCGATCGAACACCAGAAGAAGACCAGCACACTTAAGCGTGTATATATCACTTATACATGACGACGGGTAAATACCCCGTTCAGGAGTTGGTGTCTACTACCTATGAGGGCTTCGTGGTCGCCAAAGTAAACGGGGTCTTCTTCTGTAGCTGTTATGCACCTCCGCGGTGGCCGATCGAGCAGTTCACGCAAATGCTGGACCGCTTAACGACCGTGCTAACAGGGCGAAGGCCGGTGGTAATAGCGGGCGACTTTAATGCCTGGGCCGTGGAATGGGGAAGCCGTTTCACGAACCAGCGGGGTCAGATCCTGCTAGAAACACTGGCCATCTTAGATGTCGACTTGGCTAATGTCGGTACCAAGAGTACCTTTAGTCGAAACGGAGCGGAGTCAATTATTGACGTGACCTTTTGTAGTCCTGGCCTAACAAGTAGTTCGAACTGGAGAGTAGATGATGGCTACACTCACAGCGACCACCTGGCGGTTCGCTACAGTAAGACAGCAGATAAGAGCAAGCAAAAAGGCCTGCTTTGAGGGTCTCTGTCAGAGTGCCAATACGAACCCGTGGGGTGACGCCTACAGGATCGTTATGGCCAAGACGAGAGGTGTGATGGCTCCTACAGAGCAATCTCCAGAGATGTTGGAGGGGATCATTGGAGGACTTTTTCCGCGTCATGATCCTAGTCCTTGGCCTCCTTTCGTAGGACAGCCGGGGACTGGGGCTGGCGATGAGGAGAGGGTCACCGATGTGGAACTTGCGGGGATAGCTAAGTCCCTTAGCGTAGGTAAGGCTCCAGGTCCGGACGGAGTTCCGAACCTGGCCTTAAAAGTAGCTATTGCAGAGGCTCCCGAGATGTTCAGGTCTGCTATGCAGAAATGCCTGCACGAGGGAGTTTTCCCAGAAGCTTGGAAGAGGCAGAGCCTGGTACTATTGCCAAAGGCGGGGAAACCACCCGGAGACCCGTCGGCATATATACCAATCTGCTTGATTGACACGGCGGGGAAGGTGCTCGAAAAGATCATCCTCAATAGAATGTTGCGGTTCACCGAGGGCGAAAATGGTCTTTCGAGTAACCAGTACGGCTTCCGGAAGGGGAGGTCCACCGTAGACGCTATCTTGTCGGTTACAAAAACCGCCGAGAAAGCACTCGAGCCTAAGAGGAGGGGAATTCGCTTTTGCGCGGTAGTGACTCTGGATGTAAGGAATGCGTTTAATAGCGCCAGCTGGTCTGCTATTGCCGATGCGCTCTTGCGTCTGGGGATACCGGAGTACCTGTACAAGATTCTCGGAAGTTACTTTCAGAATCGTGTACTAGTCTACGACACGGAGGTGGGTCGGAAGTGCTTTCACATAACCTCAGGAGTCCCGCAAGGTTCCATCCTGGGTCCGGTGTTATGGAATGTCATGTACGACGAGGTGTTGAGGTTAGAGTATCCAGTGGGAGTGGTGATTGTCGGATTTGCCGACGACATTACGCTCGAAGTTTACGGTGAAACGATCGAGGAGGTAAAGTTGACTACCAACCACTCGATCAAGGTTGTGGAGGCGTGGATGCGGTCCAGGAAACTGGAGCTGGCTCACCACAAGACAGAGGTGACGGTTGTTAACAACCTGAAGTCGGAGCAGCAGACGGAGATCAGTGTAGGAGAGTGTACTATCCTGTCAAAGCGCTCCGTCAAGCACTTGGGCGTGATGATCGACGATAAGCTTACCTTCGGTAGCCACGTCGATTATGCCTGTAAAAGAGCCTCCACAGCTATTGCGGCACTGTCCCGGATGATGTCCAATAGCTCTGCGGTGTACGCCAGTAAGCGCAAGCTTCTGGCTAGTGTTGCTACATCCATACTTAGGTATGGCGGCCCGGCGTGGGGCACCGCGCTAAGTACTAAATGCTACCGACGGAAGCTGGAAAGTACTTACAGGCTTATGTGCCTGAGGGTTGCGAGCGCGTAGCGTACCGTGTCACACGACGCTCTCTGCGTCATTACTGGTATGGTGCCTATCAGCATTCTTATCAGTGAGGACATGGAGTGCTTCGAAATGCGCGGCACAAGAGGCATACGCAGGACTGTCAGGATGGCCTCTATGGTCAAATGGCAGCGCGCGTGGGACAGTTCCACCAAAGGAAGGTGGACCTATAGGTTGATACCGAGGGTAGATAGTTGGATTAATAGGCGCCATGGGGAAGTCACATTCCACCTGACACAGGTCCTTACAGGTCATGGTTGCTTCCGACAGTATCTACACCGTTTCGGGCATGCGGATTCTCCCGAATGCCCAGTGTGCAATGGTTTAGAGGAAACGGCGGAACACGTTTTGTTCGTGTGCCCGCGTTTTCGCACAATGCGTGACCGCATGCTTGCCACATGCGGGGAGGACACAACTCCGGACAACTTGGTCCAGAGGATGTGTAGGGATGAGTTTGGCTGGAACGCCGTTTTAACGGCTATTACCCACATCGTCTGGGAGCTACAGAGGAGGTGGCGCGTGGACTCGGAGAATGGCTAGTCCAGATGCAGTACAAGAGGTGGTCCAGGGGTTCGGAGTCGGCTTCGTAGGTCATACCGGTACCCTGCGGTCGAGATCGACCCTTACAACGATTAAGTGGCCGCGGAGAGGAAGTCCCGGTAGCGGTGCTGTCGTGGCGTCGGTCTACTGGGTTGGATCCGAGCCCGCGGTTGGAAAGGGGTCCCCGGCAAGGGTCGTGGTAGGTGAGATCCTGCTGTCTGCAACCTACGGGTGCATCTGATAGGGCCTGAAGGGTAGTGATACCCTTCCTTACGGGCAGGTCAGATCGGGTTGCACGTGGGCATCAGTTCTTGATGTCCGCTCAGCAGTAGGGCGTGGGCGGGGTTGACCCTGCCCGCCTTCCGAGGACAAAGGGAGTGGCGAGGACCACTCGGGAAACTGGCTAAGCGCCAGCATGCTACCGTGATGGACTCTCCAAAGCGAGTCATCGATGTTCGTTGCTGCAGGCTACGCAGCTAACCCTGTGGGTGCGATGTGCACTAGCCCCTCTCTGAAGCAATACCTTCTTGGTGGTTCCGGAGAGACGTAGGGTTTGGCGACCATAGGAATGGCTTAGTGGGTACGAGGAGAGAGTAGTCCTGGATTATACTTTTGTTGTAGAAGACGGCCTGTCAGACTTACACTACCCTAACCTTCTGTTAGGGTGTCTGTTGAGCAGATTATCCCCCTATGGTTTAGAAGGAAAAAAAAAAAATATCACTTATACATCCTCAAAAATTAAATATCATAAAATGAGATCACTTTCAGACGAAAATGGAGTAGGTACTTACTGTATATCCAACAATTTTGAGTTAAAAAAGTGCGGCAGCCTTTTCCCAGAAGAAGGGGGTATTTTTGTAAGACTGTAACCCACAGGATCCCAACCGTTGGGCCGCAGCCCCCTGGGAGGGGGCGTGAAGCCTGCCCAAGGGGACCGCGATGATACCAAAAAAAAAATGTAAACTTTTATTCTGTTTTGTGCAAATTATACAAATTTTTAATTTTGAATACCGCTACCCCCAAAAACTACAATTTGAGGAATAAATTTAAAAGTATAAAAAGCTTTCAAAAGAAAATTTTTTAGCTACGACTTGAATGTACATGACATCATTATTTACGAAATGTGGGTGTCGAATAAAAAAAAAACGTGTCATTGATCGTCGAAAATCCCACCCACAGTAAATTTAATTCATATTTTTTCTAAAAATTTTCATTGGGCCCCAGATGTTTTAACAATTCTCAAAAGGGGTCGCCACCTCAAAAAGGTTGGGAACCCCTGATGTAGCCATTATGTCAGTCATTTTATCAGTAAATTCAACAGTAATTTCAAACATGTCAAATGAAAAAAAAGCTCAACGCGATTGATCAGATAATTGTCTTCTTCTTCTTCTTTGTGGCTCTACGTCTCCACTGGGACTTGGCCTGCCTCGCTTCAACTTAGTGTTCTTTGAGCACTTCCACAGTTATTAATTGAAGGGCTTTCTTTGCCTGCCATTGCATGAATTTGTATATTGTGAGGCAAGGACAATGATACACTATGCCCAGGGAGTCGAGACAATTTTCCCGACCAGAACGGGAATCGAACCCGCCGTCTCCGGATTGGCGATCCATAGCCTTAACCACTAGGCTAACTGGAGACCCGCAGATAATTGTCTACGTTCCAAAATAGCCCGAAAGAACAGCATAATAATTGAAGAAGGGAAATTTCCTATGAAAAGGTCAGCCAATCTTCCGGCCGCACTTTTGAATGGCGGTTTTATGCAGTACTAATATCGTAAGGGTAAAAGTTTTTGTTTGAAATTACCTTAAGTAGGTACCAGTGCAATAAAACAAGCAAAAAAAAAATGCTGGACCATTTTGCCGGATATTAACCTTCCGTCAGTCACGCGGTTGGCTATTACCGTTAGCACCCCGCCAATGCTGAGAAACTAAATGGTTAAAAGGTCAAGAGGTCGCTAGTCTAAAAATGCAGTTTTGACCAATCGGAGATAAAACAGGCAATTATAAGATGAAGAAAACATTTTAGATTTAAAGTGTTGCTGTATGTTCGCCAAACAACTTCATTTTAGTTTTAGATGAAGCCACTCCTTGATTTTGCACTTCATGACGGTTTGCGCTGAAAATTTGATCAACTTGTTAACCACCGGTAATTTGGTGGTCCAGTAAATTGATGATGTTTCTTGGTTATTTCTTTACCTTAGCTTGAAATAATAGCCTACCATAGAAAAGAAGGAGAAATCTTCTATACAATAAGCAGTTTGCCCGCCAATAAACTACATAACACGGCACCTCGAATGAACAGCCTTTGATAATAAGGGGATTCACTAAACAGTTTAAATGACTGCGTAAGCCATGATTTCCTGTTATTTGAAATGTTTCATGAAATTGCGAATGAAATAATCAAAGATTGCCTTGGGGATCGCGACGTTTAATCAGAATAAACTTCAATAAGCAGTTTACGCTGTTAAGTGAATCCCCCTAATAAGAATGAACAATCCCTGATATAAAATTTAGCAGCTCGACCGCCAAAACACTATTCAACAATTAAACTAGAAAGAACAACCTATTTAAAAAATAAGGTGAATTCTCAGATGAAGTTAGCAGCTAGGCCACCAATCAATTCTGTAATGGTATATGTGCCAAAATGACCTTCGGTCTAATGACTGGATGCCATCAAAACATTAGACCTCAACGATTTCCTTTACCTCCCAGACAATGACAGTTTATTTAACCGCCATACCCCTAATATCCGCTGTGTCTTTCTCAAACTTGATGCCGATATTAAAAAAAAAAAACAGAAAAAAATCTGGGGAATGTCTCATTCTGGGGAACGGCATTCTGGGGAATGTCCCATTCTGGGAAATGGGATTCTGGGGAAAGGCATTCTGGGAAATCACCTACAACCGTACAGGAGTTACATTCATGTAATTCTAACTTAAAGGCAGAACAACTTGAAAATGACTCGTATCCAACCTACAACATGCGCTGTCGACATTCCTTTGTGACTTGTGTGCTGCTTGGGAAGTGTATTCGATGTAGATTTTTGATCCCAGTCATTTTTTTGTATGAAGCACCATTTTCAATGCAATAACAGCGATAACTTGTTGGGTAATTTCAATGAATGTTTCGTTTTTAGAGCTAGACATTATGACATTATTTATGTTGTCTTGATCACTGTGTCGTGAGTATGTTTATTTGTCGGATAGGGGGATTAGGGGCATAATGGACACCCGGGGCGAAATGGACACCCCTGTTTTTGCCGAAACCTTCGATTTTTATGTAAAACTTTCAATGAATAAGTGTAGAGGAACAAGTCATTGTTCTATTTTTCAAAAGTACCATTTAAATTCCTTTAAAATAACCAAAATATCATTGAAATTGAAATATGTTTTTCATATGGTGGATTTCTTATAATTTCGAAGCAGCAGCAAATAAGGTATTACGAGTGATTGAGTGTGTCCACCATACGAACAAGTGAATTGTTAGCTTATCTACATGTATACGTAGATTTAGCAATGGATGAAGTATTATATTTTTAATCAAAACACACTGAAAATAGCAATTTCAATGTTGTAGTCTATTCGGGGCGAAATGAACACTGGCAATTATGAATGGATGTACGCGCGTTGCATACTGTTAGGCGTTTTAGAGAGTTTGAAAAAAAATCAATCCGATTATTTTAGCCTAAAATTTGTTTAATTAACTTTGAAGTTATGTGAACTCGTCTAAGATGGTGTATTATATCAGTGGTATTGATCTCCGTTGGCAAATTACTTAACTGGTCGATATTCTCAATGATACAGCATCAAATATGCAGGGGTGTCCATTATGCCCCGATGGATGTCCATTTCGCCCCGTACCTTTCCTGTCAGCCCCAAAAAACACACAGTTTTCAATTCATTATTTCTTCACAATAATGACATTCTACCAGCTGTAAATGATTGAAATACGTAGGAAACAAGTTAAAGTTGTAAGCCAACTGATAATATGTTAAGTTTTTGTCTGTTATACAGGCCTAGCACACTCATTTGCTTAGGGTGTCCATTATGCCCCTAATCCCCCTACATTATTGTGTCAAAGTATTAGGAATTCCGCATTATTGTTTTGTGATGTAGTTGGATAAATTGTAGTCAGCGCAATTAGTTGCATGTGTAATATAACATGTTTTTTGTAGGCTTCATAGCTAGGGTAATCTTAAAAATATACATATTTTCAGTACTTCATATATATATAAAAGCCCAGCGTTGTCTGTCTGTCTGTCCGTAACGCTTTGAAATATTCCGTTGAAATGTTTCACCATAGTTGTATCAAATTTCTAAAAATTACGAGAAGTTTCTGGATATTTTTTACTTCTGGAATCTTCTGGAACATCTATATTCTAAAAATTTTAAGAAGTTTCTGGAAGTTGCTGACAGTTCCAGAAAAAAGAAAAAGAACCTTCTAGAATGTTCTGGAGTATTGAACTTCTTAAATTTTCAAGAATCTCCTTGAAGTTTCTGGACACCTCAAAAGAAGGGAAACCTTCTGCAAAATTATGGAACGTCTTCATCTTTTTCTTGGCGGAACGTCTTAACTAGGACATAGTCTACTTCTCAGCTATGAGCTTCTGTCTATGAGCTCTTCCACAAATATTAACTGAGAACTTCCAATGGCCACTTTTAAGTTGTTCAACTTTTTAGAAAATAATGTTCTCAACAACAAACTTTATAATATTTGGAAAACTTCATGGATGTTAGGGAACAAGCAAAAAAGAGCCTTCTGGAATGTTCTGGAACATAATCTATAAAGCTTCCCGAAACCTCCTGGAAGTTACTGAATGCTTCAAAAATAAAACCATAATTTGAAATATTCTGGATTATCACACTTTCTCAAATACTAAAAACTTTTTGTAAGTTATATTACTGAATGCTTAAGAAAGAAGAATAATAATCTACGGGTATGTTCTAGGCCATCAAACTTCCTGAGATTCTAAGAACTCTCGAGAAGCTACTGGACATCCCAGAAATAAGACTAGGTAAGAACCTTTTGCAAACTTTTTAAATTTACGAAAAGTGTCTGGAAGTTTGTGAACGTTCCAGAAAAAAAATAAAAATAACGTTCAAGAATGTTCTGGAACAACCTATTTCATACATTTTTTGAAATGTTTCTGGAAGCTACTGAACTCTACAATATTCTGGAACATTAAACTGCTTTAAATACCTGGAGCTTTCTAGAAGCTGCTGAACCGTTAGAAGCAGCAGAGAGAATAAGAAAACAAATCTGATTGATTGATTTGTTTTTATTAAAGAGACTTTCAAGAAAACAAACCTTCTGGAACATACTTTTTAATGCTGCAAATATCTGGAGATTCTGGGAGTTGGTGAGCGTTCATGGAATAAATATAAAAAGATACTTCTAGAAGTTCTAGAACATCAAAATTTATTGAATTTCGTGAACTTTCTGGAGATTAGTAAACGTTCAAGAGAGAAGCATTCTGAAGAGATATTCTAGAATGTTCTCGAGAACATTACAGAAATAGGTGAACATTCTAGAATTTTCTGGAACTCTCCTTTCTACTATATAAAAGCCTGTGACCAGTAGATTAGGCAGAATTTTATGAACTGACAGACATTTACATATTTGAAAAAGTGTTGCAGTGAAGAGTATAACTGGAATTTCAACAATATTTTCTCAGCTAACGTGGCTAGCCACGTCGGGTCAACTAGTTTACATAATATTGAATTGTATTGTAATTAAACAATTCCGATACTGTTCAGTTCTGTTTCTGTGTTTCATGCATTCCTTCGCACTTATATGAACAAGAAAGTTTTTGAAGAGCTCCGCACGCTAGATATCAAGTTTAACTCTATTCACTCTCAGCCGTGAAACGTTTTGAACACTCCTTCGACGGTGCCTCCATCAGCCGGTCATTACAAATTCCGTAACCGTGTCGCCCACGGTAAAATGGCTTTCGGTCATAAAATGCAATTAACTTCATCAAAAATGGCTAACCCTTGTGTCAGTCTAGCTGTGAAATACAATTTATTATTTCCAAAACGAAAACGCCTCCCGTCCGAGGTTGCCTTTGCCTCGGTCGCTAATTGCATTTAAAAAGTTGCCATACCAAATTTCCCATCTCCTGCCCCATTGGCATCGCTCACTGCTGCCTGCCTGCCTGGTGCCCGACCGGTCTTGCATGCTGCACCACCTCATGTTTCATTCCGTTTTAAAAAATTCATTAGCACAGTTGTACTAGCACTTGTCCGAATAAGCCAACTTTTCCAAGCTGCCACTACTCATAGGAGGGGGTTTGATGTATGAGATGCACTGATGGAAAAGTACTCTTCTATAATTTTCCTGATGATGCCATTTTAACATAATCATGTTTTCAATAATTTATCAAAAAAAATCTGAAAATACATCGAGGAAGTGAAGAGTATATTAAAATGATTATTTTTTTTAATTTTCCTTTATAGTTTAAAAAATGCAATTTTGTTTTTATAAACTTTTAGCTAGCATTTTTCACAAATGGCACGAAAAAGAATTTGGTTTTGCCAATTTTCCAGATTGTTTTTCCAAATGTGTTTTAAATTGCTATTTTCTTTCAGGTATTTCGTCATTGCTTTCAGAAATAATTCCAGATATGATATATGCAGGTTCTTTTCACAAAAAATGGCAGAAAATAATTCACTGATGAAACCAAGAAGCTAGCCTTTTTCTAAATTCTAATAATTTCTTGATGAATTATCTCAGTAAATTTCCGATAGGTAATGATTGAGAACAAACATATCAATGAGGAATGCTTCAAGTCAATTCCCAACGCCATTCAGAGAACCTGTTCATAAACGTCAGAAAAGATTTTTCATTGAGTTTCTTTTTCATGAGGAACATGTAGAATGCGGAAATGATAACGTAACTACTTCAGCCTTTTACCCAAGTCCCCCGAAGTGTGCTTGTTGGTTGGTGACCGATTTCGAACATAAAAATAGAACCGCATCCCAAAGCGCTCCGGACAGCAGTGCCAGAGCAATCAAGCCCACCGACCACACAACGGATACCGCACTACTACTGGCACACTACTGTTGTTGTAGATCCCAGTCCAGCTCCAGTGCCAGTAGTGCCAGTGGCGGCACCCCGGTTTCCGCACAAAGTTGTGAATCCTGCAAATGGCAGCATGCATTTATAAATTAGACTAATTGAAATTTAAATGTTATAAAATGTTTGAATGTTTGCTCGTAAAGCATTATTCCGGTTGCGGCCGCCGGCCGGCGTCCGAGGGTTGTGATGATCAGAACAAGCGGGAAGGAAGACAGACACAGCTAGACAGGCTTTGAGTCGACTCCGATGGTATCAACGTCGTCGTTGTCGTCGTGGCCGTGGGCTGCCTGGCCAAGCATGAGGGGACATTCGTGGAGTTCGGGATGTTTGTCCGCAGTTGATGCAACCAGGCAGAAAGATTGGTCTGTTGAACAAACGTAGCGTTAGTCATTTGCTCTGCTGTGGACACTACTGTCACAGTTTGAAATCATATTTGGATAGCCGTTTTGAAACTTGTTCATTTAGGCTGAATACGTTTTTTGAAGTGAAATTGTGCAGCATATTGTCACCCGTTAGCCTAGAGGTTATGGTTATGCACTAGCGTGCGCAGGGTTCTTGCTTAGGGGGGGGCACTATAATAATGGTGCAATATATGTATGATCATGGTGCAAAATAGAATGGTGGTGTTACACGCAATATGAATTCCCAAGTAGGGGTTTCAACATGTTGTGGTGCCAACATCACCAAGTACTTCATATTGGGATTCTAGAGAAGGCTTCGGATGATAATGATTTCAAGGCAATACGAAACTTAAATATGAAGTCATTATCTCGACTCTTATAAAATTTTATAAACGTATCAAATACAATGGAGAATATCTAGAAAATTAACAATTATAGAAAGAAAAATATTGTCGTTGTGAAAGAATTTTGATCCTAGACAATTAATGATGCTAGGAGAATGTCAGAACTCCTAGATAGAACATTTTGATCGGAATCCTTATTGCAATCTGCAGAGATTCCTCCAGGATTTCTCCAAAGATTCGTGCATGAGTTCCTCCAGGAATTCCCTCAAAAAATCTTCCAATAACTCCTTCAGAAATTCCTCCAGGAAGTCTCATATATTTCTCCAGAAATTCCTCAAATAATTCCTCCAGGAATTCCTCCAGTAAATACTCCAGGAATTCTTCCAAAATTACCTCCAGGAATTCCGCCTGAAATTTCTTCTAGGAAAAATCCACTAGAAATGTCTGCCCCCAATATTTCCTCCAGGGATTCCTCTAGGAGTTGCCCCACGGAATCCCGCAGAAAATCCTAAAGGAATTTCTGAAGAATATCTTCCTGGAATTCCTAGAGAAATTCCTTCAGGAGTTCCTTCAGAAAATTATCCAGGAAATTCTCAACAAATTTCTTCAGAAATTCCTTCAGGGATTCATCCATGAATCATTTAAAAAAATCCTTCTTAAATTCCTCAACAAATTCCTCCAGAAATTTCTCGAAAAATAACGCCAGATATTCCTACAGGAATTCCTAAAAAAAGTCCTCCAAGAATTCCTCATGAAATTCCTCCAGGGATTTCTCCAGAAAATCCTCTAGGAATTTCAGCCAGAATTTCTCCAGAGAATCCAAAAAGAATGTCTCCTGGAACTTCCAAAAATTTCGCGTGGAATCTCTACAGGAAATCCTCCGCAGATTCCTCCAGTAGTTTCTCCAGGATTTTTTCCAGGATTTTTTTTTTCAGGAATTCTTTTAGGGATTCAATAATGAATTTCTTCTGAAATTCCTCCAGATATTCCTTTATAAATTCCTCGAGGGGTTCCTTCAAACATTTCTTTAGAAATTCCTCCAATATGCAACCAGTGATTTCTTTCAGGAATCCCTCCACGGATTCCTGCAGAAAATCCTAAAGGAATTTCTTCCAAAACTCTTCCAGGAATACTTCCAAGCAATCCTCTAGGAATTTCTTTAGTATTTTTTCCAAAAATTTCTTAAGGAATTTCTCCAGGGATTCATTACTGAATTTCTTCAGAAATTCCTCAGAAACTTCTTACAAAAATTCCTCCAGGAATTCCTTCAGAAATTCCTCGAGGAATTCTTTCAGACATTTCTCCAGGAAGCCTCATATATTTCTCCAGAAATTCTTCAAATAAATCCCCCAGGAATTCCTCCAGTAAATACTCCTAAAATTCCCCTAGAGATCCCTCCTGACATTTTTCTAGGAAAACTCCTGAATGTCTGTCTGTCAGAATTCCCCCAATACTTCCTCCACGGATGCCTCCATAACATGCTAAAGGAATTTCTCACGGAATTCTTCCAGGTATTCCTCAAGAAATTTCTTCAGGGAATTCTCAAACAATTTCATCAGAAATTCCTTCATGGATTTCTTCAGAAATTCCACAAAAAATTCTCCAGAAATTCCACCAGGAATACTTTCAGAAATTTATCGAGGAAGAACTCCTGAAATTCCTCCAGCAGTTTCTCCAGTCATTCCTCCAGAAAATCCTCTAGGAATTTCTGCCTGAGTTCCCCAAGAATGTCTCCCAGAACCCTTCCAAGAACTCCTCGAGGAATTCCGCAAGAAAGTTATCCAGGAAATCCTCCACGGATTCCTTCAGGGATTTCTTCAGGATTTTTTCCAGCAATTTATCCAAGAATTCCTGCAGGAATTCATTTATAAATTTCTTCAGAAATTCCTCAAAAAATTCCACCAGGTATTCGTTCAGAATTTGCCCGAGTAGTTCCTTCAGACATTCCTCCAGAAATTCCTCCAAGATGCCTTCAGAGATTTCTCCCCGAAATCCATCCATGGACTCCACCAGAAGTAATTTCACCCAAAACTCTTCCAGGAATTCCGGGAGTTCCTCGAATGATTCCGCGGGAAATTCCACCAGGGAATCCTCCACGGAATCCCCTAGGAATTTCTCCAGGATTTTTTTTCCTGAAATTTCTTCAGAAATTCCTTCAGGGATGCAATAATTAATATCTTCAGAAATTCCTCGAGAAGTTCCTTCAGGCATTCCTCCATTAATTTTCCAGGAAGCCTCATATATTTCATCAGAAATTCCTCAAATAATTCCTCTGGTAAATACTCCAATAATTCCTCCAGAGATTCCTCCTAAAATTTTCTTTTAGGTATGACTGTCAGAATTCCTACAATATTTCATCTAGGGATTCCTCCAAGAATTGATCCTCGCATTCCTCCAGATAATCCTAAATGAAACGGAACTCTTCCAGGAATTCCTTCTAGAATTCCTCGAAAAATTCCCCCATGGATTCCTCCAGGAAATTCTCAAGGCATTTCATCAGAAATTCCTCCGAGGATTCATTCATGAATTTCTTCAGAAATTCCGCAAAAAATCCTCCGCAAAAATTCTTTCAGAAATTTCTTAAGGAAGAGCGCCAGAAATTCTACCAGGAACTCCTCCAGGGATTCCTCTCTGGGAATTTTCACCAGAACTACAGAGATTTCTCCTTGCATTCCTCAAAGAATTCCACAAGAACTATTTCTAGGAGTTTCTCAAGGAGTTCCTGCAGGGATTCGTTAAAAAGTTTCTTCAGAAATTCTTAAAAAAAAATCCTGCAGAAATTCCTCCAGAAATTCCTTCATGGAGCCTCATATATTTCTCCAGAATTTCCCCAAATAATTCCTCCAGTAAATACTCCAGAAATTTGTTCAGAATTACCTCCAGGAATTCCTCCAGAATTAACCCCAGGAATTCCTCCAGAGATTCCTCATGAAATTTCTTCTAGAAAAAATCCTTTAGGAATGTCTGCCAGAATTTCTTCAATATTTCCTCCCGGGATTCTTCAAGGAAATGCTCTACAAATTCCTCCAGAAAATCCTAAAGGAATTTCTCCCGGAACTCTTCCAGGAATTCCTCCTGGAATTTCTCGAGCAATTCTTCCATAGATTCCTCCAGGACATTCTACAGGAAATTCACAAGGACTTCTTCAGGGATTCATTCCATTCAACGATTTATTCATGAATTTCTTCAAAAAATCATCCAGAAATACCTCCAGGAATTACTCCAGAAAATCCTCTAGGAATTTCTGTCAGAATTCCTCCAGAGAATCTTAAAGAGATGTTTCCCGAAACCCTTCCAGGAATTCCTTCAGGGATACCTCCATGGATTCCTCCAGGAATTTCTCCAGGATTTTTTTCAGGAATTCCTTCAGAAATTCCTCCCTCCATGGATTCCACCAGAAATTTCTCAAGGCATTCATCCAGGGATTTTTCCAGGAAATCCTTCACGGAATCCTCCACATAATCCTAAATCAATTTCTCCTAGAACTCTTCTAGGCATTCCTACAGAAGCCGGTAGCCGGTATTCCTACAGAAAGTTTTCTAAGAATTTCTGCCAGAATCCCTCCAATTTTGTCTCCAGGGATTCTTCCAGAAATTCCTCGACTGATTCCTCCAGAAAATCCTAAAATATTTTTTTCCGGATCTTTTCCGGGATTTTCTCTAGGAATTCCTCCAGAGATTTCTTCATAGATCCCTTCGAAATTTCTTCGGGAATTCATCCATGAGTTTCTTCAGAAATTTTTCCAAAAAAAATCTGGAGAAATTTATCCAGAAATACCTCCCGGAATGCAAACATGGATTCTCCCAGATATTTCTCCAGAGATTCCTGAAGATAATCATCCAGGAATTTCTCCAGGAATTCCTCCAGGAATGTTTCGCAAAAAATACTTCAAAGAATTCTTTCGGGAATTCCTCCAGAAATTCTTCCATTCATTCCTTCAAAAATATCTTCAGTAATTCCATCTTGAATTTCTACAAGGATTCCTCCAGGAATTTCGGCAAGGATACCTTAAGGAATTCCTGCTCGGATTTCTTCAGAAAATCCTGATGAAATTTGTCCCGGAACTCTTCCTGGAATTCCTCGTGAAATTTTTCCAGGGATTTCTACAGAATTTTTTTCAGGATTTTTTTCTGGAATTTTTCCAGGAATCTCCTGGAACAACTATAAAAATTTCTCTAGTTTTTGCTCCAGAAAATTCTCTAAAAAATCTTCATGGATACCCCCAAGAATTCCTCTAGGTATTCCTCCAAGAGTCCATCCTCGGATTTCTCCAGAAAAAAACTTCTCCCGAAACTGTTCCAGAAATTTTTCAAAGAATTCCTTCAGAAAATTCTCCAGATTTTTTTCCAGGAATTACTTGATTTTTTCAGGAATTTCTCCAGAAAAATCTGTAAGGATTCTTCCAGAATTTTTTCTAGGAATTCTCCAGGGATTCATCCTTGAATTCCTTAACAGATTCCTTCAGGAACCCCTCCTAGGATTACAGCAGGGATTTTCCCCGGATTCTTCCCGGATCTTTTCTGGGAGTTTCTCTAGGAATTCCTTTAGGGATTTCTCCATGGATTCCTCCAGGAATTTCGTCGGGAATTCATACAGGAGTCGATCCATGAGTTTCTTCAGAAATTACTCAAAAAAATTCCTTCACAAATTCCTCGAGGAGTTCCTCTAGACATTCCTCCGGGAAGCCTTAAATATTTGTCCAGAAATTTCTTAAAGAATTTATCCAGGAATTTCTCTAGTTATTCCACCAAAAAATTCTTCAGGAATTTATCCAGAAATACCTCTCGGAATTCAAACATGGATTCCTCCAGGAATTTCCCCAGAGATTCCTCCAGAAAATCATCCAGGAACTTCTCCAGGAATATTTCGCAAAAAAATCCTCAAAACATTCTTTCAGATATTCCTCCAGGAACTCCTCCATTATTCCTGCAAAAATTCCTTCGTTAATTCCATCTTGAATACCTTCGGGAATATCCACAGAGATTCCTCCAGGAATTTCGGCAAGGACCCCTAAATGAATTCCTGCTCGGATTTCTCCAGAAAATCCTGAAGAAATTTCTCCCGGAATCTTCCAGGAATTCCTCGAGAAATTTCTCCAGGGATTTCTACAGACATTTTTTCAGGATTTTTTCTGGAATTTTTCAAGGAATCTCTCCAGAAATTTCTACTGGAACAGCTTTAAAAATTTCACTCTTAATTGCTCCAGAAAATCATCTTAAAAATTCTTCATGGGTTCCTTCAAGAATTCCTCTAGGTATTCCTCCTGGAGCTGTTCCAGGAATTCTTCGAAAAATTTCATCAGGTATTCCCCCATAGATTTCGCCAGGAATTTCTCCAGGGATTCATCAATGATTTTTTTAGATATTCCTCAAAAATCCCTCTAGGAATTCTTTTGCTCGAGGAGTTCCTTTAATCATTCCTTCAGCCGCAAATATTTTTCCAGAAATTTTTCAAAGAATTCCTTCAGGAAATCCTCCAGAAATTCTTCCAGGAATTCCTACATTTTTTAGGAATTTCCCCAGAAATACCTCTAGGGATTCTTCCAGAAGTTTCTCTAATAATTCTCCGGGGATTCATCCTTGAATTGGTTTATGCATTCCTTCAGGAATTCTTCCTAGGATTTCTCTAGGAATTTTTCCAAAGCTTTCTCCAGGATTTTCTCTATGAATGTCTCCAGGGATTCCTCCAAGTATTTCTCCTGAAAATCCTCCAGAAATTCTTCCAATAATTCTTGAAAGCATGCCTCCAGAAATTCCTCCAAGAATTTTTTTGCGGATTCTTCCAAAAATTTCTTCAGGAATTACTCCACTGATTCCACCAGAAATTGCTCCAAAAATTCTTCCAGAGATTTTTCCAGTTATTTCTGCAAGGATTCGTCATTGAATTCCTCGAGTCATTCTTCCACAAATTCATACAGGAATTTTTCCTAAAAATCCTTCAGGAATTCCTCCAGCAATTCCTCCTGGAATTCCTCCATGAATTATTTCATGGATTCCTTCATGGATTCCTTCATGGATTCCTTCTGTTACCCCTCCAGTGTTTCATCCTGTTATTCCTTCACGGATTCCTTCAGGAATTCCTTCAGGGATTACATCAGGGATTTCTCCAGGAATTTCTCATAGCTTCCTCCAGGAATTCTTCTAGAAACTCCTCCAAATGTCCCTCCAGAAATTTCCTCAGGGATTCCTGCAGAAATTCCTCCGGCCATTCTTCCAGAAGTTCCTCCAGGAATCCTTACAAGGAAACCTCCAGGCATTCTCCCAAGGATCCCTTCAGGAATGCCTTCAGAGAATCCTCCAGAAATTCTTCCAGGAATTTCTCCAGGGTTTCTTCCAGGAATACCTCTAGAGTTTACTCCAGGGGTTCGTTAACCCGTAGGCTACGGGGCTTACAACAAAATTTCAAACCGCTGCCAAAGACGCAAACGTCAATATTTTTCAATGAAATTTTGAGGTTCACTTCACTATTAGTTGTAGTTTCAGTTATACTGGGAGCCACAAAAATTGAAGCCACGAGGACAGTTTTATTCCGGTGGACGTCTGGGTCAGGAGGGGTAAAAATTGCATAACCTTCCTTTTGGCAAAGCCCCGTTAGTTGGAATTCAAATGAATTCATCTGAAAAGTTGTTAGTTCCATGTATTATTGTATATTACGTCAGGCCTGGGGGTTAAGAAGTATATAGGTGATGTAGAACTTTTTCCAGGCCTCCAAAATATTTTCAATTTTGAGTCTAATTTCTATGCGCTTGTAAAAGATTTTGAGGCACGCAAGAAGTAGATTTTGCTGTGCTAAGACAGGTCTTAAGCATATTGAATTTAACTATAAGTAAAACTTGATGGTAACATACTGTTTTTGTTAGAAAAATCATGTTTCCACGAAAGTAAGACGATTTTACAAGAAATTGCCTACTTTTAGGCGATAAATGCAGTACCTTTTGTGAAACATTAAACGCCTAAAAGTATGCAATTTCTTGTAAGAACGAGTTACTTTCGCGAAAAACATGATTTTTCTAACGAAAACAGTATGTTACCATCAAGTTTTACTTATAGTTTAGTTCAATATGTTTAGCACCTAGCTTAAGACAGAAAAATCTACTTCTTGCATGCCTCAATATCTCTTACAAGCGCATAGAACTTAGACTCAAAATTGAAAATATTTTGGAGGCCTGGAAAAAGTTCTACATCACCGATATACTTCTTAACCCCCAGGCCTGACGTAAAATACAATAATACATGGAACTAACAACTTTTCAGATGAATTCATTTGAATTTCAACTAATGGGGCCTTGCTAAAAGGAAGGTTATACAATTTTTACCCCTCCTGACCCAGACGTCCACCGGAATAAAACTGTCCTCGTGGCTTCAATTTTTGTGGCTCCCAGCATAACTGAAACTACGACTAATAGTGTAGTGAACCTCAAAATTTCATTGAAAAATATTGATATTTGCGTCTTTGGCAGCGGTTTGAAATTTTGTTGTAAGCCCCATAGCCTACGGGTTAATGAGCCCCTGCTGGAACTCTTCCAGAAATTTGTCCAGGAATTTCCCAAATATTTTTCCACAAACTCCTCCATGAATTCTTTCACGAATTCCTCTACGGATTCCCCCAGGAAATTCTTCAAGGATTCCTTTAGAAATGCCTCCAGGGAATTCCTTCAATAATTTTTCCAGCAATTCCTTTAGTAGTTCCTCCTGCAAATTCTACAGGAATTTCTCTAGACTCATCTTCCAGTTTTTGAGAGCTACGTTCAAGAATTCTTTCAAGCACTTCTTTAGTAATGCTTTCAGGGATTCCTCCAGAAAGTCCTTCAAGGATTCCTCCTGAAATTTCTCCAGGGATTTCTCCTGGAATGCCTTCACGGATTACTACGGATATACGCCACGGCTACGCATTGAAAGCTTTAGTAATGCATAAAATTTAACGATGGTGCATTATTTCGCAATTAGACACATATTTGATTCAAAGATGGTGCGTGAGATGGTGCCTGAATGATTCTGTGAACATCATGGTGGTGCATGGAATGAATGATGTATGTATGGTGCATTAGCTATGATTCTGTTATACTCGTCATGTTTCATATTAAGGTGCCATGCAATTCGTACAAAGGTGCAGGCACAGAAATCAACATGTTCCAGGTACGTGGAATACTATTTTGTATGCGAAATGCCAAAATGGTGCATCAAATTCTAATGTAAACCACATCATAATGGTGCATAAGATACCTAGATGGTATAACGAATGCCAAAATGGTGCATGAAAAGCTTTGAAGAAGGCGTATGATGCTAATGTGCTGCATTAGTTGTCGCAGTTATTCAAAGATTATCAACATGTTGCATGGTTAGGTGCACGAATTGCAAAAATGGTGCATAGAATACAAAATAAAAGTGTTTTATATGATGCACACAACATAATGGTGCATCAGATGCCTAGATGATATAATAAACGCTGTAATGGTGCTTGGAAAGCTTTGATGGTGCATGAAATTTAACGATGGTGCATATCAGTATGATGCATTTGATGTCTAGTTGATTAAAAGATAGTGCATGAGATCAGCATAATGCGTGGATACCTAGTTCATACTGTGGACGCTTTGATGAAGGTACATGATGTTAGTGTGCTGTATTAGTTGTCACCGTTATTCAGCGACACTCGACATTGTGTATGGCTAGGTGTACGAATTGCAAAAATGGTGCTTGGAATTCAATGTGGTGCCGAAGTCACCATGGTTCACGTACATGGATTACAGTTTTGGAATACGAAATGCCAAAATGATGCATGTTATTCGAATATTGTGCTGACATCACTGATTAGTTAAAAGATGGTGCGTGAGATTAGCCTAAAAATGATTCAGAGAACATCATGGGTGTGCATGAGATACTAAGAAATTGTATGTATCAGGGGTGCATTTGTTGCCACCATGATTCAGTGATTCTCAACATTGGGTGATTTGATCCAAAATGCAAGAATTGCAAAAATGATGCATAGAATTTAATGTGGTGCGGAAGTCAACATGGATCAGGTACATGGAATACAATTTGGTGTACGATATGGCAAAGTGGAGCTAATGAAATTCATATGTGAATTAAATGCTTAGATGACGCGTGAGATGGTGCTTAGATATTTATGTGATCATCATGGTGGTGCACGGAACGCAAAGGAGCTACATGATGTTTGTATGGTGCATTAGTTTTACCATGATTCAGTTATACTCAACAAATTCCATATGTTGGTGCACGAATTGCAAAAATGGTGCAGGAAACTCAATACGGCACAGAAATCAACATAGACCAGGAACAAGGAATGCTATTTTGTATGCGAAATGTCAAAATGGTGCATCAAATTCACTTGTGAACCACATCATAATGGTGCATAAGATGCCTAGATTATATAGTGAATGCCAGAATGGTGGTTGGAAAGCTTTGAAGAAGGTGCATGATGCTAGATGATGCATTAGTTGTCACCGTTTTTCAAAGCTTATCAATATGGGTAGGTGCACGAATTACAAAAATGGTGCATAGCATACAAAAAAAAATGTATTTTATGTGATGCTCACGGCATTAAGGTGCTTTAGATGCCTAGATGATATGATAAACGCTGAAATGGTGCTTGAAGAGCTATGATGGTGCATATCAGTATGAGGTATTAGATACTTAATTGATAAAAAGACATTTCATGCGATCATCATAATACGTGGATACCTAGATCATTCTGTGGACATCATGATGGTGTATTGAAAGCTTTGAAGAAGGTGCATGATGTTAGGGTGCTGTATTAGTCGTCACTGTTATTCAGTGATACTCGTTATTTTGTATGGCTAGGTGCACGAATTGCAAAAATGGTGCTTAGAATTCAATGTGGTGCCGAAGTCACCATGGTTCACGTACATGGAATACAGTTTTGGAATACGAAATGCCAAAATGGTGCATGTTATTCGAATATGGTGCTGACATCATGTAACGGTAGCCCGTTACGTCTGTGTAACAAATAGGTACATACATCAATTATAATAAATCATTGTTTCATTTAAATACTTGTTAATCGTTATAACATGGAATTCCGAGAGGCTGCGTACTAGATTTATAAGCCAACATGATAAAGCGCGCAAAAACTCCGCCTGCGCATATGCAACTGCTATAACTCTGATTGATTCAAACCTGCATCCGCCGAAAAGGAGAGGAATTGCCAACCGTTAACCCTCTCACAAAATTTAATTGATTGCCCGCGATCGGGCCAAAAAACCGAAGGTCAAGTTCACGAAAAACCTTGAGAATTGGGGAGAGAAATATGAAGGCCACACTTAGCGATTACTGGTGGGAGCGAGATATCGAAGACCGGAAAGGGAACAAGAAAATCGACCCGAACGACTCGTCAATAGATGTTAGGTATCCCAAGGTTTCCTATCTGAGGACTTCAAGATCCTTCGTCACTTTGCCTGGACAGTCGATCCAATTAGGAAGTGTTTTACCGTGTACCGCGAAACCTGTAATTTGACAGTGAACCATTGTAGATAGCTCAAGTGAACTAATAGGCTCTGAACATTTCAGGAAAGTGAGTTAGTTTCCCCCCCGAGTGCCAATAAGTGCTACAGCAGTTGTGTGATAGCTAGTGCATACAGAAAGGTATGAAAGTCGTGCGTTGCGTTAGGTGCGTTGCTCTCTTTAACCTTTTCCCTCGAACAGCCGTTCGACGGCTTTATTTCTCGGATTTAGGAAACGTTGTCGCAAAATCCATCGCGGTGCTAGACAGTCCGGCAAATCACCGGCCCACGTTTCCCAGTGGCCGAAGGGGCCGCGCCGTTAACATCGCGCCCGAGTTCAACGTGTTATCGTCGAAGAACAACCCAACGAGCACGTGAGTCACCGAGTCGCTGAGCAAGCTACGCCCGCTCGGTAGGTGGATTGATCCCGCACGCCGCGCGGATTGCATTCCCGTTTCATCCGACGGTCGCGCGGTTCGATAGGCCAAGCATGCGCGCTGTCGAACAATAGACCCAAGCCACGCCGTCAGACAATAGCGACCACCGTCGCCCGCCTTGCAGTCGGCGCAGCCACCGAGCCGTACTGGCAATAGAATGCGGTAACCGTGAGTAAATGTAAAACCATATGTGCACATGTGACGTCATATTCTGGGGAACACGTTTTTAGCAAAGGTAGAGAGCACGCACGCAATAGTAGGGACGTAGGCCTATAGTTAAGGAGTGAGTGACGCAAATAGTTCCATGGATAACGATAGGAATAAATGTTATTAATGTTGAATTTTGCATCTGCGTTGTACCCTATCAAACGAAGACCCTACCTACCGTTTACGTAATGTTCTCGAGTTTATAGTTCACAAGAGCGATCTCCTTTTGGCGCTTACGTAATTCATTGATGGTTTGTTGAGTTAAATGATGAGCTTTCTGATCGGTGTCGCCATCTTTGGGCGGGTGATGGAATCTTCCGGTGATGAAGGGATTTTATAGTGGAAAGCTACTCTCAGTACGAGCAGTTAGGGTTGCGTGAGTATTGTTGACCTCTGGTGTTTCGGAGTCTAGTAAGACGGACGCCAGGAAAGTGGAGTTGGCGGGATTGTTTTTCGAACCTTGAATCGAGGTTCTACAATGGACCAACTTAGGTGGGTCTCAGACCGGGCAAACTATTAAAACGAGTGGGAGGTCCTCTAACGAGGTGGCGCTTAAGCTTCTCATTTTACGAAGAACAATCTAGTCAGCCCATGGTGGCGATATTTAGTAGCGGTTATTTCCAGCCGGCCACGAACTTGAAAGCTCGTGCGGCTACATTTGGCGCCCAACCGTAAGTTCGAACCTAGGAACACATGAATAAATTATAGGATTTTCAAATTGATTAAGGAAATGAGTCATTGAAGGTGTTTTTTCGGAGTTAAGGCTTATTCTGGAGTTGATGCTTATTTAGGAAGTTAATTGTTTCGGAATCATTGATTTTTTTTTGTTGAAATTACAGTTTCTTTTTTCTCATTTGTTACACTACTTTTCTTGCTTAGGATATATTTATTAGGATATTCAAATTATTGCGTTTAATACTATTTAAGAAGATTCTTCATATTTTTTCTTTCAATTTTTCTTACTTTATTTTTGTATATATTTTATAGATAAGCTTACATATATTTGAATTTGAATTTTGGATTTGTTTGTATAAATAATGGATTTGTTGAAAGTGAACATGAATTCGAGATTTCCTTATGCAGGTCATTTGACCATGGATGAAATTGATTATGAACTTAAATTACGTAATTATACTGAAGATTTGGGAAAGGAATTGAACTTTAAACAAAGGCTACTGAGGAGGTTATTTGATGAAGATGAAAACGAAAAACGCGATTACAGAACATCTTTGAGCATCGACCAGGAATTTGAATTAGTTGCTGAACGTGTGAATACGATCAGAGGTTGTTTGGCAAAAGAATTTGATATTAGGCTTATGCCTGCAGATTCAAATAACTTTGAATCTGTAGAAGAATCTGAGTCAGACCAGCAGGCATCAGAACAGGCAAAACAGGACAGTAGATTGATGACCCAAGTACCATCTGTGGTACCATCACTGGGTCAATCTTATACTCAACATGCATCGGGCAGACCCAATCAGAACGTAGAAAATTTGGGAGCCCGTAAGAAAAATGGGGGTAAGTCTGCAGAACCAACAATACCAGGGAGAAATGAAGAAAACAAAGAAGGTAGACGAACGAGTAGTAGTTTTCAAAAAGAAACTAGAGGGTTTGAACAAAAAGTGACTGAAGAACCAGTAGGCTGGCAGGAAAAAATAACCAAATTAGAGATTCAAATCAACAAATTAACTGAGATGTTCATGGCATCGATCCCCAGTTTACAACACGAACGACAAATGGGAAATGAGATATTTTACCAGCCACTGCCAACTGGTTCGAACCAATTTGAGTTGGGTAATGCTGGGTTCCATAGGTCAAACAGATTCGAAAGGACTTCAAATTTAAATTTCGAACCTCGGGATATAGGGAATTTATGTACTCCTCCGAATAATACAGGAACTAGTGGTAATAACAATGTCAGATATGATGATAGTAGCAGCGGAGAGGACACGTCAAGGGAATTCCCAAACCTAGGTGTGCGGACAATGCACAGAGAAGATAGGGTCCAGTACGACAGAAAGATGGAAAAGTGGAATTTATTTTTCACAGGAGATTCAAGGTCGACATCTTTAGAAGACTTTATTTTCAAGGTAAAAGTATTAGCAAGCATGAACGGCATACCGAACGACAAGTTGCTCAACAACATACACCTGCTACTAAGAGGGGAGGCATCAAATTGGTTCTTTACCTACTACCAACCCTCTTGGACCTGGGAAATCTTTGAAACCAGAATAAGGTTTCGATTCGGTAACCCAAACCAAGATCAGGGCAATCGCCAACGGATCTATGACCGAAAGCAACAAAAGGGCGAGACCTTTATTGCATTCGTCACCGAAATTGAGAGAATGAACAAACTACTTAGCAAACCACTGTCGAGTAGAAGAAAATTCGAAATTGTTTGGGAAAACATGAGGCAACATTATCGCTCGAAACTTGCCTGTTTTTCAATAACAGACCTAGATCAACTTATCCAGGCCAATTATCGAATTGATGCTAGCGACCCTTCGCTGCATCCAGTAGGTCCGAAACTCGCGATTCACAACATTGAGGGTGAAGAAGAGGGAGAATCAGACGAGGAAGAGATCAATGCGATGGACAGAAGACCAACCAGAAATCAAAGTCAAGGAGGTAATAGAGGTAACCAAAATTCAAGGAGGGAGGAACGGGAAACGTCTAGAGTACCAATGTGTTGGAATTGTCAACAGCAAGGCCACTTCTGGCGAAACTGTAGAGAAGCCAAAACTACATTCTGCTATGTTTGTGGTAACCCTGGCAAGATTTCCTCGTCGTGTGATAAACACCCCAGACGATCTCCACAAAATCAGACAGGAGAGACTCCTTCGGGTTCGGGAAACTAGGTATGGGATGCGGTAAAGGGAACGCTGCCATCCCTAAGAAGCAACCTGTTTCGAATCCAAGTTCCGTTCCCTATGTTGATCCTCTAGAAAATGTTTTAGAGATTAAAATTCAAACCAACAGTTGTCCTCACATCACAGTTCGTATTTTTGACGAAAATATTGAAGCTTTGTTAGACTCAGGTGCAGGCATAAGTGTCACCAACTCCAAACAACTCTTCGAGCAACATGGGCTGAAAATTCTACCATCGCCCATTAAGATTTGCACAGCAGATAAAACAAAGTATTCCTGTGTTGGTTATACAAACTTGCCCATAACATTCAGAGGAATCACTAAGACGATTTCAGTAGTCATTGTGCCAGAAATATCTCGAAAGCTTATCCTGGGCGTAAACTTCTGGAAAGCTTTCAAAATCAAGCCAATGATGCAAGGCATGAATGGTTTGGAAGAAATAGCTGAAATTGGTCAGATTGAGACTACGACTGAGTTGTTCCATTTTTTTATGCACCCGATTGAGACGCTACCAGCAATCGGACTTTCCTTGCCAGATAGAACACTTGACATACCAGAACTTGACTTGCCCGAGACTTCAAAAGTTACGGCAGAAACAATGGAAATTGAGCACGAACTAAATGAAGATGATCGGAAGGAACTTGAAAAGATCATTAAATCTTTTCCATGTACAACAGAAAATCGCTTAGGCCGCACAACATTGCTAGAACATGAGATTATTCTTAGGGAAGATGCGAAACCTAGACGGCAACCTATATACAAATGCTCACCAACGATACAAGCGGAGATGGATCGAGAAATTGAACGCTATAAAAAACTCGATGCCATAGAGGAATGTTCAAGCGAATGGGCCAATCCTTTAGTTCCCGTTCGAAAATCGAACGGCAAACTGAGAGTGTGTTTGGACTCGCGCAGAATTAATGCTTTAACTAAAAAAGACTCTTATCCCATGCGGGATATGAGAGGCATATTTCACCGCTTGGGCAGTGCAAAATTTTTCTCTGTAATCGATTTAAAGGATGCCTATTTCCAGATTCCTCTCAAGAAGGAATCACGCGATTATACGGCATTTAGAACGGCTACAGGGTTATACAGGTTTAAAGTATGCCCGTTTGGTTTAACCAATGCTCCATTCAGTATGTGCAGGCTGATGGATAAAGTAATTGGTTTCGATTTGGAACCCTATGTATTCGTCTATTTAGACGACATAGTGGTAGCCACCAAAACATTAGCAGAGCATTTGAGGTTACTGAAACTAGTAGCTGAACGCCTGCGGAAGGCAAATCTAACTATTTCCTTAGACAAGTCAAGATTCTGTCGCAAACAAGTAAGCTACCTAGGCTACTTGTTAACAGAAAAAGGCGTGGCAATTGACAGTTCCAGGATCGAGCCGATCCTAAACTATACGAGGCCCAAAAGTGTGAAAGACATTAGGCGTCTTTTAGGGTTGGCAGGATTCTATCAAAAATTTATTCAAAATTACAGTAAAATCGCTGCACCAATTTCTGACCTTTTGAAGAAAAACCCGAAGAAATTCGTATGGACAGAAGCAGCAGAGGAGGCATTTCAGAATTTGAAGTCGGCTTTGATATCTGCGCCAATATTAACCAATCCAGATTTTTCTTGTCCATTCATTATTGAATCTGACGCATCGGACAATGCTGTTGGCGCAGCATTGGTTCAGAAAATTGATGGAGTGACAAGAGTAGTAGCATATTTTAGTAAGAAGTTGAGTAGCACTCAACGGAAATATGCTAGTGTAGAAAAGGAGTGTCTAGGTGTACTGATGGCTATTGAACACTTTCGTCACTTCGTAGAGGGGACAAAATTCAAAGTCGTTACAGATGCCCGTAGTCTACTTTGGCTCTTTACGATTGGCATCGAATCGGGCAACTCAAAGCTACTTAGATGGGCTCTCAAGCTCCAGTCCTATGACATAGAGTTAGAATACAGGAAAGGTAAACTGAATGTAACTGCGGACTGTTTATCCAGATCCTTAGATGCCATTTCCACAATGGACCCCGATTATGAGGATTTGATCAAACAAATCTCGAGAGACCCTCAAAGTTTCCCAGACTTCCGAGTCATAGATAATCGTGTATATAAATTGGTGAAAAACCAAGGAAAGGTCGAAGACACTCGCTTTCTATGGAAGCAATATCTCCCATCCTTTGAGCGAGAAGGGGCGATAAAAGCTACTCATGATGAAGCTCATTTAGGATTCGATAAAACTTTGGCATCAATTAGAGAAAGATTCTATTGGCCACGGATGAGTTCGGAAATTAAGACCTATTGTCGCAAATGCTTAACTTGTCAAACAAGCAAAGCGAGTAACACCAACACGACAGCACCGATATTGACCCAGAAAAAGACCGCCGAATACCCCTGGCAGTTCTTGACAATGGACTATGTTGGACCTTTACCAGTCTCTGGGAAAGGTAGAAGCACGTGTTTACTCGTCATAACCGACATTTTCAGTAAATTCATACTAGTCCAACCTTTTAGACAGGCTACCGCCGATTCGTTGGTACCTTTTGTTGAGAACATGGTGTTCCAGTTATTCGGTGTCCCAGAAGTCATTTTGACGGACAATGGGACCCAATTCCTTGCCAAATCCTTCCAAGACCTGCTAGAACACTACAACCTAACACATTGGCGGACCCCTAATTACCACCCGCAAGTAAATGACGCGGAACGAGTAAACCGAGTTTTAACGACCGCCATTCGCGCGTCCATCAAAAAGGACCATAAAGATTGGGCGAACAACGTACAAACGATTGCTTGCGCAATCAGAAACTCAGTACACGAAGCAACCCACTATTCACCCTATTTCGTTATGTTTGGGAGAAATATGGTTTCAGACGGGAGAGAATACCGTCACCTAAGGGATAATGTAGAGGGCAACGGAACTGCCAATGTAGAGAAGGAAAAACTGTACGCGGACATAAGGGAAAACCTCAAGAAAGCCTTTGAAAAACATTCAAGGTACTACAACTTGAGAGCCAATAGTAACTGTCCCACGTTCACGCTGGGAGAGAAGCTATTGAAGAAGAACACAGAGCTCTCAGATAAAGGGAAAGGCTATTGCGCTAAACTCGCTCCAAAATATATTCCTGCAGTGGTAAAAAGGAAAGTTGGGGAACACTGTTATGAGTTGGAAGACGAGAAAGGAAAGCGTCTTGGGGTGTACAATTGTCGTTACCTCAAAAAGCTTAACTCGTCTTCATAATTAGATATGCGTTAAAGCTATGCAACCTTATTAAGGCAACGATGCACTTTTGATTACACGAAAATACATGTTTGGTATCTCACCTTGCTCCTTGTGAACGAGATGAGACGTTGGTTGATTCAGCTATGGTACCTTTTTTCAAAGGGAACTAGACTCTAACTGTAGAGTACGAAAATCAACCAAGTTGCATAGCAAACAACCTCCTCGAAGATCGAGTCGAGCTATTTTTTACAAAGCTATGAATACTCGTAGAGTGGACCACGCAGCTAACCCCTGCATCAAAATACAACCGGCCATTCTTGAAGTGCTCCTCAATGAGTTGAGCCGTCCCACAACAACATTCAATCTACTGGTGACGAACTTCAAGAATGTGCATTGGTAAAGGGGATTACTCCGAAGTTTGAGTAGGAGGAATCACGGGAAGCAGTGTTTTCCAACCAGACAGCTATGTATCACCTGGGACAAGTAGATCGGAAACCCTGACGAGGCAACGTAAACGAACGGAAATGACATAATTTGACGAAGGTTAAGGTAAAGGAATCAACCCTGCCTAACCTGATTTAGTCCGAATATTATTAGTTAGTAATCCTGTTCATATTCTATGTTAGTACTTACGATTATTGTTAGTGTTACGTTCTAAAATTCTCACCATTTTGTTTACTATGTACGGATTGTGTAGTCGTTTTCGTACATGCAGTTCAGCGGTGACGTCCTTTTTGATGTGATCCGTAAAGATAATGTTAGGAACCTCTACGTTCTTGTAAATAGTCGTCCTATGTTTCCTTTTAAGTTCGTTGTTCTGTCGGTGAGAGTTTCCATTGATGAACTTTGTACTGCAGCAGTCCGGTTGCACTGTAGTATCCACTAATTTAAGCCGTCAATAGTAGCATCCGCATCTTAATCTACTTCCATAGTGCTGCATAGTTGATCCGATCATCCTTTTTTCCATCCAGTAAATTCCGTAAATTCAGTCAATAGCCAATCCTAGGTTTTTTGAATCCAATAGAGTTCCGTTCAATATCCAGTAGCAATCCAATTAGAAATTTCAATCGAAGTCAAATCATTCCTCCATTCGTAGTTTGTTCAAATCCCACGTCGCAGCAGCTGAAAGAAACACACAAAGCACTTAATTCACATTTAGAGAAAGTTTTAGTAATACTCCCCCCGTAATTCTGGTCCAGATGTAGATTTTCCGCCGGAAAATCCAGTATTTTTCCGAGAAATCGCCTTTTTTTCACGCTGCACGTTTTCACGATTACGTTGCACTTTGTTTTGACTCCGTCCGTTTTGACAGTTCATTTCGAGCCGGCCTCGCACGGTGCGTTTAGTGCTTGGGCATGTATGAAGTTGGTGTGAAGTTAAGTGTGAAGGATTTTATTCGTGGATTGTACACGGAGTTTAGATCTTTTCAAATTTCGTTTATCAGATTGAAATCTGGTGTGAAGTTTGAATAAGATAAATGTAGTTGCGTTCAATGGTAGAAATGAACAATTTGCCTGAAGGGAAGCTTCGGGGTGGGCCATATCTCCATTGAACAGTTCAGTTGCGGTAAATTCAGTAAAAAGGTCGGTGCTCAACGTTATGATTGGGGTAGACCCGGGAGCTGAATGAGCCTGTTTTTTAGGATTATCAATGATGATTTCGATTGTTTTTACTCTGTTCCAAGTGAACAGTCGTGAAGGCAGATTTTAATAAGGATTGTTCGGAGAAATTGTTGGGGAGTACAGGGCAAACCACTCGATGCCACTCGAATGAACTGGTCAATTGTTTTTTTTTTTGTTTTTTTTTGTTCTGGTCCTTTCTCATTTCATTCGGTATTGTTTTTTTTTTGCTCTATTTAGTTTTTTGTTCTTTATTTGTTCCATAATTTAGTATTTTCCAATAATATGGATATCCTGAATAGTTAATTAAATGTGATTTGTAACTTTATTGACGGAAGTAACGTAAACATTCGCTGGAGACCGGAGTCGAATAGACACTGATGGTCAGTAGTAGGCACGGTCCGTGATAGATTGTGTGCTATAGATAGAGGAGGAGTTGACCTTCGCGGTTAACGATGATACCATATGACCCCGAATGTTGAGTTGGTTTCAGACGTTTGGTTACTTATCTAGAATACAAAATTGAATAGAATAATAAATTTTACAAGTATTTTCTTATGAAAATTTAGTTGAATCAATTCAACTAAATTTTCATACTCTAAGCAGGGAGTGATGTAACGGTAGCCCGTTACGTCTGTGTAACAAATAGGTACATACATCAATTATAATAAATCATTGTTTCATTTAAATACTTGTTAATCGTTATAACATGGAATTCCGAGAGGCTGCGTACTAGATTTATAAGCCAACATGATAAAGCGCGCAAAAACTCCGCCTGCGCATATGCAACTGCTATAACTCTGATTGATTCAAACCTGCATCCGCCGAAAAGGAGAGGAATTGCCAACCGTTAACCCTCTCACAAAATTTAATTGATTGCCCGCGATCGGGCCAAAAAACCGAAGGTCAAGTTCACGAAAAACCTTGAGAATTGGGGAGAGAAATATGAAGGCCACACTTAGCGATTACTGGTGGGAGCGAGATATCGAAGACCGGAAAGGGAACAAGAAAATCGACCCGAACGACTCGTCAATAGATGTTAGGTATCCCAAGGTTTCCTATCTGAGGACTTCAAGATCCTTCGTCACTTTGCCTGGACAGTCGATCCAATTAGGAAGTGTTTTACCGTGTACCGCGAAACCTGTAATTTGACAGTGAACCATTGTAGATAGCTCAAGTGAACTAATAGGCTCTGAACATTTCAGGAAAGTGAGTTAGTTTCCCCCCCGAGTGCCAATAAGTGCTACAGCAGTTGTGTGATAGCTAGTGCATACAGAAAGGTATGAAAGTCGTGCGTTGCGTTAGGTGCGTTGCTCTCTTTAACCTTTTCCCTCGAACAGCCGTTCGACGGCTTTATTTCTCGGATTTAGGAAACGTTGTCGCAAAATCCATCGCGGTGCTAGACAGTCCGGCAAATCACCGGCCCACGTTTCCCAGTGGCCGAAGGGGCCGCGCCGTTAACATCGCGCCCGAGTTCAACGTGTTATCGTCGAAGAACAACCCAACGAGCACGTGAGTCACCGAGTCGCTGAGCAAGCTACGCCCGCTCGGTAGGTGGATTGATCCCGCACGCCGCGCGGATTGCATTCCCGTTTCATCCGACGGTCGCGCGGTTCGATAGGCCAAGCATGCGCGCTGTCGAACAATAGACCCAAGCCACGCCGTCAGACAATAGCGACCACCGTCGCCCGCCTTGCAGTCGGCGCAGCCACCGAGCCGTACTGGCAATAGAATGCGGTAACCGTGAGTAAATGTAAAACCATATGTGCACATGTGACGTCATATTCTGGGGAACACGTTTTTAGCAAAGGTAGAGAGCACGCACGCAATAGTAGGGACGTAGGCCTATAGTTAAGGAGTGAGTGACGCAAATAGTTCCATGGATAACGATAGGAATAAATGTTATTAATGTTGAATTTTGCATCTGCGTTGTACCCTATCAAACGAAGACCCTACCTACCGTTTACGTAATGTTCTCGAGTTTATAGTTCACAAGAGCGATCTCCTTTTGGCGCTTACGTAATTCATTGATGGTTTGTTGAGTTAAATGATGAGCTTTCTGATCGGTGTCGCCATCTTTGGGCGGGTGATGGAATCTTCCGGTGATGAAGGGATTTTATAGTGGAAAGCTACTCTCAGTACGAGCAGTTAGGGTTGCGTGAGTATTGTTGACCTCTGGTGTTTCGGAGTCTAGTAAGACGGACGCCAGGAAAGTGGAGTTGGCGGGATTGTTTTTCGAACCTTGAATCGAGGTTCTACAATGGACCAACTTAGGTGGGTCTCAGACCGGGCAAACTATTAAAACGAGTGGGAGGTCCTCTAACGAGGTGGCGCTTAAGCTTCTCATTTTACGAAGAACAATCTAGTCAGCCCATGGTGGCGATATTTAGTAGCGGTTATTTCCAGCCGGCCACGAACTTGAAAGCTCGTGCGGCTACAATCACTGATTAGTTAGAACAGGGGTTCCCAACCTTTTTGAGGTGGCGACCCCCTTTAAGAATTGTGAAAACATCTGAGGCCCAATGAAAATTTTTAGAAAAAAAAGATGAATTAAATGAACGAAATCGAGTTTTTTTGGTACAGTGACGTGGCCAGAAATTTACTGTGGGAGGGATTTTTGACGATCAATGATACGTTTTTTTAATTCGACACTCACATTTTGTAAACAATGATGTCATGTACATTCGATTTGAGTCGTAACTGAAAAATAGCGGCGCAGCCGAAAAATGTTTCTTTTAGAGGCGATTTATACTGAAAATTTGTTCGTCAAATCGTGTCTTTTGGGGGTGGTATAATTTGCACAAAGTAGAATGAAAACAACATTTTTTTGGTAACATCGCGGCCCCCCTAGACTGGCTTCACGGCCCCCCAGGGGGCCGCGGACCACCGGTTGGGAACCCGTGAGTTAGAAGATGGTGCGTGAGTTTAGCCTAGATGATTCTGAGAACATCATGGTTGTGCATGAGATACTAAGGAATTGTATGTGTCAATGGTGCACCATGGCTCAGTGATTCTCAACATTGCGTGGTAAGATCCAAGGTGCAGGAATTGCAAAAATGGTGCATATAATTTTTTATAGAAGGGGGGGCAAGTGCCCCCCCTTGCCCCCCCCCTGTGCACGCTAGTGATGGATCGCCAATCCAGAGACGGCGGGTTCGATTCCCGTTCCGGTAGGGAAAATTTTCTCGACTCCCTGGGCATAGTGTATCATTGTGCTTGCCTCATAATATACAAATTCATGCAATGGCAGGCAAAGAAAGCCCTTCAATTAATAACTGTGGAAGTGCTCAAAGAACACTAAGTTGAAGCAAGGCAGGCCAAGTCTCAGTGGGGACGTAAGCCATAAATAAGAAGAAGGAAAATAAGTTGTCCCATATTATTAGGATGTAACGATGTCATTATTTGTATGTTGTTCGTTAAATATTTAGTTCCGATTATCATTATATTAAAATAGCAAATCATTTACAATTAATAGAAGCCTTAGAAACTTTGAACCAGCCTAAGCCATATTCACCGCCAAAATGTTCATTTGTTCATCCGCCACTTTTCGTTTGCGCTAAAAAATTAAATGAGTCCCCACTGCGAAATGCGCGCAATTTTACCACACAACGTGATCACGGATACTGGGTTTCTCGCTTTGCAAGCTGTATCTACAGCGTACATCGACCCGTTGAGAATCCTTTGAAGAGATATTGACCTTTCCCCGATTCTTTTCCTCCCATGATTTGAGCAGTCGGTAAGGTGGTTGATTAAGACTGTTCGTAGAATGAGATGCGAAAATGCGCGAATATGACTGTTGGGAGCGGGAGAGCAACCTTCGGGATCGCGAATATCACTTCGTGATTTCCGGTGACGAAATTAATTATATGACGGTTGATCTGAGGATTACCAAATGTTACAAGATCACTTCGAACTGATCTGTGGAAGAGGCAGGAGTGGCCCAAGTGTTCTCGCGCCGTGGTGTTGAATTTCAGGTATAAGTGACTGTGAGAATTGTTCGACCAGTGGATCTTTAGTTTAAACCCTTTCCCTTAGTTAGTTTTCCCAAATAGATTTGTGTGTGCAACAGTCCTAAGGCGGTGTGTTATCGTGTGTGGCTTTGAAGAAATCAAGGTAAATATCTTTGGATGTGGTTTTTTGTAATGGTGAACTGTGACACGTGTCGTGCAATCTTTGTTTAATGTAGATTCGTGGCAAGAGCCGTTTAGACGCCCGACACACCACCATCGAACCATTTGGCCATTTCTGACCCCACCATCAGGCTCCGAAGTTTCCCCGGAGCACGCCGGAAGAGAGCCGCGTCCGTCACCAAACGCGCCCTAGGCAGGGCATATCGGCAACAGTTACAACCAAGCGAACACGTTTTTCCTTCCGTTGGTGACGACCAACGGAAACACCGACGCACGTGCGGCGTCTTTCGCTACCAAGCAGCCATGAGTCGGTAGATGACCATCGGTTCACCCCCATGACGAGCAGCAGAAGCAGCGGTTAGAGCGAACACCACCCTCCCGCCGGCGAACAGCAGCAAGTTCACCGCCACCCCTTACCGTTCATCCATCGAGCGGCGCCGTCATCGTGGTCATCGAGAAAAGGTCGTGAGTACTCACAAATGAATGTTGTTCTGTCCATGCGCATGTGACTTGTTTCCACGCCGCAACATAGTTATGCGTTGCAAAGCGTAAGCACGGCATTTTCTATGCTCGCCGTGAAGTGAATTTCGTAGCACACAACTCCATTGCGTTTGCGGAGCAAACGAGGATTTGCACGTTGAAAACCACACCACAGCCAAGCACACACGATAGGTAGATAGGGACCAGATAGATGGGAAAGGTAGAGAGAGCGTAGCGAAAGAGAAGAGCGAAGAAGAATGAACTAGATTGTGTAGAAAGTTGAATGCAATGTTGGGTGGAATAAATAAGCTTATTGGAATTTCTGTTTTATGGTAGTATGGTTGGGAACATTTCAATAAACCCTCTAGGAAATAAGAATTGATACATGTGCTTTATTTAAGGTCCCGATGTAGTGAAATTGGTCGAAGGTTTTTCATGTTACACGTGTTTCGTCTATAGTTTTCATTGTTCTTTTGTTTTACTGGGGAGGTTGGCTCCGAAACCAACCGGGCAACTTTTTATTCGGACACAGGTTGGTCCGAAGGGAAATTGTAGACTTGGCCAGTGATGAGAAACCCCGTCATCCCTTTTTCGTCATCGACCGAGGGTTGCGATCACGTTTCTGGCGGTCATATTATTAAGTCGCTATTAGTAGCGGAATTTTTGCGTTCAGTTTTAGTCAGCCACCTTACTTCCCGTCCAAATTTGGAAAACTGAGCCTTAATCCCCTGAAGGTCTCAACGGTCGGGCAACCCTACACTTGGTGGATGGTCTCCATCGGGAGTGGCGCTTAAGCCATCTTACTCTATAAAAGGGAAGTTAGCGAGGCTGACGGTTACAAGGAATTCCTGCATGGGACAACGTAGAGTAAAGTTTGGTCATATCAGACCCCCCCCCCCTTCCCATCGTAGAGCTTAGCAGACTTTTCCATACAACCCCCCTTACCTTGCCTTATCTCACCGGTCAGACCAAGGCCTGAGTGCCCTCTGCTGTACGCATGAATCGTCTCCATGCGACTTGGTTCACAGCTGTACGTCTCCAGCTCCGCACTCTACTACGAAGGGTCCCCAAATCGTTCACTTGATCACTATCCAACATCCTGATGGTGTGGATAGGTGTGGATTATGGTAGGTTCTCTCAGCAGCTGATGCAGCTCGTGGTTCATTCGCCTTCTCCAAGTTACGTCTTCTATTTGCCCTCCACTGAAGATGGCACGCAACCCAAGTAACAAAATTAGTTTTATAATGCTCTTGAAGTGTTCTTCAACACCTGTTCTTTAAAACCATGCATAAACCAAATTGCTTTGCAACACGACATCAACTCAACCATAAACCCGCCATAAGATCAAAGAGGCCCATCCTAAGATGCTCTTGGAGAATTGTTTTTAAATTTCTCTTAAAACTTGTTGTACTTCCCAAGTTGTCCTCAAGGCGAATTGATCTCTCCTTGTAGAAATCTTCAAGTGCACGATAAAACGATAATAAATTTGTCAGTGTTGTTGCTGATGCAGCTTTTATGTCGACAAAAAAGTTTGGTGAATAAAATTGAAATTAAAAACACAATGAAAATGACACATTATTGTAATCGGGATTAATTTATTACATAAATTGGAAATATTTCCGGGATGTAGCAAGGATGCCAAATGCCAAGCAGAATTCATCGTATATATGTTGCAAGATACTTCCAAAAATTGCAACGCGCTTCCATTATAACGCACTAATAAAATATTTAAAAATATTATTCCTGGTCATGCGCACATTGCTCATGAATTTTCTCAACATGGCTTCCATTGAAATCTAGGCCGGTGGTCGGTCCATCATCGATGGTTTTAATCAACATCACCATAAGATCGTCTTAAATTTCTTTCAGCTCATGCCAGAGCTAAAAGCATAACTCAAGAATACTAGGATTTATAACGTTCTCAATGCAGCCTGGTTGGTCTCTATCAAGAATGTCTTAAATTTATTTCATCTTATGCAAGGGTAAGAAGTATTACTCAAGAGTAGGTACTCAGGTTTATAACGTTCTTGATGTAGGTTTATGCAAACTCCGCCGAGAACGTCATGGCGTACATGATACGCCAAATTGTAAACAAACAACAAATTATCGCACCGCGGTGGATTTTGTGAACTTCGTGCGATAAATTTAATCATCAGCCCGGTACCGTTGTAAACCAGGCAGACCTTTTTCGGGAACCGGCATCGATGTGGTGCAGCGCCTTATTCCTCCGGTCAGCATTTCCAACAGGTAAGTGATTTTGCAGGTCGATTATTTGACTCCCGATTACAAGGGAATCGACGTCCTGGATGACCATACCAACAAGGGCGTAGCCAGCTTTTCGGCCAGGGGGGGGGGGCGAGCACCCTTACACTGAAAACCACTTTGCAGTAACAAGGAGTTCAAATACTTCATCATTAAAAAAAGTGAAGTAGGTATGAAATATGGGTGATTAACAGGAATGGTTCAATGGAAGAATTATATATGATTATAATCCTGAGGAATTCCTCAAGATATTGCTTCAGGAATTTCTTAACAAATGCCATCATGAATTTGAATTTATCCAGCAGTTTCTCCAGGAATTTCTTTAATATTTTTCAAGGTTATTTTAATGTAGATATTCCAGCAGAAATTAACTTCGGAAAACTTGCAGTAATTCCTTTGGGAATACCTTCAGAAATTTCTTCAATAATTCCTCTAGAAGTTTTATTACGAATTTCACCATGCATTCTTTTGAGAATTTCCCCAGTAATTCTTTACAAATATCATTCTTAATTTCACCAGAAATCCGTTTGAGAAGCTCCAGAAAATATTTTAGGAATTTCTCCGGGAATTCTTTCAAAAATTCCAATCAAACTAAGATTCCTTTCCTTGAGGAATACCCTAAAAAATTTTTGGAGAAATTTCTTCGAAAAATCCTTTAATGAATTCCTTCGGAATTACCGGAAAAAATTCTTTGAAAATTTCTAAAGGAATTCCTTCGGAAATTCCTGGAGGAACATCTTTGGAAGTTGCTAGAGGAATACATACGGATTTTTTTTAAAGGAATCAATTAAAAAAAATTTCAGGAATTTATTTTGAAAATCCTTGAGGAATTCCACCGGAAATTCCTTGACAAATTCTTCAGAAATTTCTTGAGGAATTCCTTCATTTCTAAAGCTCCTTGAGAAATTCCATAAGACATTACTTCGAGAGTTCTTCTACGATTTCCTTTAGAAGATTCTTCGGGAATTCCTTGAGGAATTTCTTTGAAATAGATTTAGAATATTCCTTGAGGAACTCCTTCGGAGTTTTCGTGAGGAATTCTTCCGGAAATTCCTTGAGTAATACCTTCAAAAATTCTTGGAGGAAATCATCCGGAAATTTCTGTGAGAATTCCTTCCCAAATTCCTGAAGCAATTCTTTCGAAAATATTGAAAAAAATCCACTAAAAGTCTCATGAGATATCCCTTCTGAAATGCCATAAGGAAAAAAAACTTCAAAACTTCCTTGAAAAAATATTTCGGAAATTCCTAAAGAAATGCTTTTTGTATTTTTTTATTTCCTAGAGGAACTCATTCGGAAATTCTTTGAAGAATTCCTTTAACCCTAAAAGGGATACCTTCATGGTCTCAGTTTCGTCACCTCGCTGAGTGTGTTCCATCAAAGACGAGCTCTGAAAGGCGCCTGGGGTCCAATGGACCCCAGGTAACCCTTTTAGGGTTAAAAATGCCTTGATAAGGAAAATTCGGAATCGGAAGTTGTTAAGAGAGTTTCGAAATTTTTTTTGACATATGTCTGAAATGTCTTATGGAATACCTTCGGAAATTTCGTCAGAAATTGTTTGAGAAGTTCGTTGAGGATTTTTTCGGATTTTTTATAAATCTTTACGAAATTCCTCAAGGAATTCCAGCAAAAGATCGTTGAGAAGTTTCTTCGGAAATTCCTCAAGAAATTGCTTCAAAAATGTATTGCGGAGCTCCTACGAATACTTGAGAAACTTCTCCAAACATTCCTTCAGAAACACGTTTGGGGATTACGTGAGAAAATCCTAAGGAAATTTTTGGAGGACAACCGTCAAAAATTTTTGGAGGAATTCATTCGGAAATTATTGGAGGTATTTCAAGGCAAATCCATAAAAAATTTCTTTGGGAATTCCGGGAGGGATTTCTTTGGAAATTCGTAGAGGAATTCCTTCGGAAATTCAGGAGAAAATCCTTTGAAAATTCTAGGAGAAATTCCTTTGAAAATTCTTGGAGGAATTCCTACGGAAATTCCTGAACAAACTCTTCCGGAAACTCATGGAGGAATTCTTCGGGAAAATCCTGGAGGATTTCCCTCGGAAATTCTTGGAGGAATTCCTTCGAGAATTCGTGGAGGATTTCCTTCGGGAATTCCTGGAGGAATTTCTTCGGAAATTCCTGGAGTAATTCCTTCGGAAAATCTTGGAGAAATTCCTTTCTGAAATTTCTGGAGGAATTCCTTCGGAAATTCATGGAGGAATTCCTTCAGAAAATCCTTGAGCGATTCCTTCGCAAAAGTCCTGGAGGAATTCCTTCTGAAATTTATGAAGGAACTCTTTCAGAAATTCGTGAAGGAATTCCTGGAGAAATTCTTTCGAAAATTCCTGGTGGAATTCCTTCGGACATTCATGAAAGAATTCCAGGTGAAATTCCTTCGAAAATCCATGGAGGATTTCCACCAGAATTCACTGCAGGAATTCCCTCGGATATTCCAGGAGGAATTCCTTCGGAAATTGCTGGAAGATTTCCTTCGGATATTCCTGAAGCAATTCCTTCGGAAATTTATGAAGGAATTCCTTCGCAAATTCCAGGAAGAATTCCTTCGGAAATTGCAGACGGAATTTCTTTGAAAATTCCTGGAGGATCTCCTTCGGAAATTCCTGGAGGATTTCCTCCGGAAATTTCTGAAGAAATTCATCCGGAAATTCATGGAGGAATTTCTCAGGAAATTCCTGGAGGAATTCCTTTGAAAATTCGTGGAGGAATTTCTTCAGAAATTCGTGAATGAATTCTTTCGGAAAATTTCTGGAGCAATTCCTTCGGAAATTCATGGAGGAACTCCTTCGGAAAATGCTTTAGGATTTCCTTCGTAAAATTCATAGAGGAATTCCTTCGGAAATTCATGGAAGAATTCCTTCAGTATTTCCTGGAGGAATTCCTCCGGAAATTCCTCGAGGAATTTCTTTGGAAATCCGTGGAGGGATTCCGTCGGAAAATTTCTGGAGGAATTCCTTTGGAAATTCATGTAGGAATTCCTTCGGAAAATTCTTTAGAAATTCCTTCGCAAAGTTCCTGGAGGAATTCATTCGGAAATTCATGGAGGAATTCCTTCGGAAATTCCAGGAGGACATCCTTTAAAAATTCCAAGAGGAATTCCTTTGAAAATTCCTAGAAGAATTTCTTCGGAAATTCTTGGAGGAATTCCACCGTAGAGGAGTTCCGTCGGAAAATTTCTGGAGGAATTCCTTCGGAAATTCATGGAGGCGTTCCTTCGGAAAATCCTTTGGAAATTCCTTGTCAAAATTCCTGGAGGAATTTGTTCGGCAATTCATGGAGGAATTCCTTCGAAAATTAATGGAGGGATTTCTTCGGACATTCATGAAGGAATTCCTTCGGAAATTCCAGTAGGAAATCCTTTGTAAATTCCAAGAGGAATTCCCTTGAAAATTCCTGGAAGAATTCCTTCGAAAATTCCTGGAGAAATTCCTCCGGAAATTCCTAGAGTAATTCCTCCAGAAATTTGTGGAGGAATTTTTCCGAAATTTCCTGGAGGAATTTCTCCGGAAGTTCCTGGAGGATTTCCCTCGGAAATTACTGGAGGAATTGCCACGGAAATTCCTGGAGGAATTCTCTCGGAAAAACATGGAAGAATTCATTCAGAAAATCTTGAAGGAATTCCTTCGCAAAATTCCTGGTGGAATTACATCGGACATTCATGGAGAAATTCCTTTGGAAATTTCCAAAGGACATTTCCAAAGGAATTTCTCCAGGAATTTCTGACAGAATTTCTGCTGGAATTTCTGAAGGAATTCTTCCTGGAATTTCAAAAAAAAAAATCTTTCAGGAATTTCCAAAAGAGTTTTTCCGTGAATTTCCAAAGTAATCCCTCCAGGAATTTCCAATGGAATTCCTCCGGGAATTTTCAAAGAAATTCCTTCAAGAATTTCCAAAATAATTGCTCCACGAATTTCAGAAGGAATGCATCCAAGAGATTCCGGAGGGATTTCCGAAAGAATTAGTTATCCCCGCTTTCCTTATTACACTCTCGGTCTAAAGCAATGTTCAACAGCAAGCCGTAACCCTCTGTGAGATTCGTCGCCTTGATCAATCGTATCAGATTATCCAGGAATCCGTATTCGTTCATAATTTGCCACAGCTGTTCTCGATCGATTGTACCTATTTATCATACGCCGATTTGAAATCGATGAACAAATGATGTGTGGGCACGTTGTATTCGCGCCATTTCTGTAACACCTGATGGATGGTGAACATCTGATCTCTTGTAGCGCATTCACCCATGAATCCAGCCTGCTATTGAAAAATCCTTTAAAAAATTATCATTCCCCTGTACTGTTCAAGAATATCTTTCGAAGAATTCCGTCTGGTAATAATTCCTTTCGGGATTTTTTTTCAAGATTTATTAATTTTTCCTTATTTTCTTTAGAAAGAAGATTATTGAAGGATTTCATACAATGAATAAGAATTCCCCCAAAGGTTGTTGCTCCAGTATCTCCATAAAACACATTCCTGCCCATGCATTTCTTGGAAAATTTCTTCAGACTTTCCTTGAGTCTGCTTCAGAAGTTTCCCAAGAAAGTCCTCAAACGATTCATCTCGAAATTAGTCCACACGTTTCTTTCAGAAATTCTTCCTGGGATGCTTCAAGCGATTACTTAGAATATTGTTTCAAAGGATTTCTATGGAAGTTCATGCACAGATCGAAAAAAAGAGTGCAAACTTCTGTAAAATACGATGCACATGATTGGAGCGTGGCATATAACGGAAGTTTACTTGACATATCATGTGAAAGTCATAAAATATCATGTAAACTTCCATTATATGTCATGTAATTCAGCATGACTCTGACTATTTACATGACATATAACACAAACTTACATAATATATCATGTAAACCATCGTAACAATAAGTTTACATGACAAAAATTATGTTTACATTAAGTGTAAATATCATTATTTTTATCAGTGTGCATGTATTCTTGTATGTGTTGCTTTAAACATTTCTGTAGAAGTTCTCTTCAGAAATATTATCAGAATTCTTCTCAATCGTTCTACAAACTTATCTAAAAGTTTCTCAAGGCCTTCCTCCAAATATTTCTTCAACAGATGAATTCCAGGAGAATTTGTTTGACAGAGATTCAGAGATTCAATAAAAAAAATCTTCCAGGGGGTTTCTCCAGAAATGCAGATTGCTGTTCCATGAATTATTGTTGACTTTTTTCCAGCATTCTCTTCAGGTCTTATTTAAAATGTTTAGAGATTCCATCAGGCATTTTAAAATTTTCTCTGAAAAAAAATGGATTCCGAAGGTTTCTTCAGAAGTTTCTCCAGGGATTGCTTAGGGTTTATTCAAAGCTTACTTCAGCGATCCTTTCATATTTTTCCAGGCGATACTCCAGAAACTTCTCCAAAAGTTCTCTTAGTAATTCCTGTAGAAATTACCCCAGAATCTATTCTACGGCATTTTTTCAAAGAATTTATCAAGAAATCCTTCTATTAATACCTGCATAAGGTTCTCATAATGGAAAAACTTGTAATTAGAAGGCACGAAATATTGCTAATTGGCAAATTGAGAGATGAAATTTGTGAAAAAAATCGCGTTCTGGTGGGATTCGAACCCACGACTCCGTATTCGCTAGACCGGCGCTTTAACCAACTAAGCCACAGAACAGGTAATGGTTCTGCGGAATAAAAAGCCAAACTGACTCCGAAGCCGCACCGTGAACACTCCTATTTCGCAAACTCATCTCTCTTTTCGGCTTAGATGCCAATCCACAACACACTCCTATTTGTGCCCACTAACTACAAGTGCGAGCGAATTATTTATATGAAGCCGAGACTTACTCTCGCACTCCGCATACCTAGCCACCAGGCAGTTTGTTTTGCTGATGTCTAACTAGTATGCGTCGAGAGCTCGGCACGGTCGGACGCTCAGACGACCGAACTGCGCCAAGTGACGCAAGCAAGAATACAATGATACATATTGCCCATTTTACTGGCATTTTACCAGATTAGCTGGTATGTCTGAAACATACTGGAAAAACTTGTAATTAGAAGGCACGAAATGTTGCTAATTGGCTAATTGAGAGATGAAATTTGTGAAAAAAATCGCGTTCTGGTGGGATTCTCATAACCTGCCAGGTATTCTTGCAAAATTTAAGAAATTCATTCAGGAGTACTCTAAAACATTTCTCCATGGTGTTTTTTTTTGTTTCTCCAAGATTTTCTTCAGAAATTTCTGCTTTAGATTTTTTTTTCAGGGATTTTTATGTAATTATCCCTGTTTGGGAAATTCTTCTATCAGAGACATCTTCAGGACTTCTTCCAAGGATTCCTCCTTTCCTCCGAAATTTATTGACGGATTTATACCAGAATTCCACCAGTACCTTTATCTGCTATTTCTATATGAATTTTGGCAGACTTTTTCAGACATTCTTTCGAAAATTTCTCTATGGATTACTGCAGAATGCTTTCTTCAGAAAATCATCCAGGTTTATTTTTAGAATTTCTTGCAGAGATTTGAATCAATCCTACATTAATATTGAAGGGACTGTGGGTAATATTTCTGACGAAGCCTTAGGAGCAATTCCCAAACAAAAATCGTGTAGGAAATTCTGCAGCAATCTCAAAAGGAATTTTTGTTGTGGGCTTCGTGGCCGTGCGGCTAGAGGCGTCAGTCATCTAGGCGTTTCGTAAGCCTCGGAGAGTGGGTTCGATTCCCGCTCCAGTCGGGGAAAACTTTTCGTCAAACGGAAAATTCTCCACTTGGCCAATGGATGTTATATGTAGGGGAGACTGGGAAGACTTGATCCCTTTTTCTTAATTTACATGAAACTTTAAGAAAAAAAAAACTAAATCCGATTTAGGGTGACGAAGGGTATTATCGGCAGGTTTTTGTTCTCTTCGTCATGACGGGTTTTTGTGAGTCGAATTGCCTAAAATTTGGGCATATAACTCAGCTTGGTTGGGAAGGATTTGAGGCCAACTCTGAGGCCAACAGGTTTAAAAAAAAAAACCCATGACGAAGAGAACAAAACTGCCGCAAATACGTAAGTTCCCGTATGTACAAAATGGCAGGTAAACATCTATTGTAAGAACACAACAGAAGGCCTTTTAATTATTGTTAAAGTTTTCAAAACTGTGTTTTTATAGAGGCATGTCTTATGATGTATTTTTCAAAAATGGGTGACACTTGATCCCCCTTTGAGCACATGGTTTATTTAAAGGAAAAATAATTCCAGAGTCTTCCTTTTCATTTTCTTTTCGAGTTTTCTTGTATTTTCGATGAATATGGAGTGTTTGAAATTGTAAGATTTCCTTAAGTTTTTAAGGATATGCCGTATTTTGAAAATGGGGAGACTTGATCCCCCTTTTCTTGGTTTGTATTAAAGTAATACAGTGACCGGCACAAAAAAAAGATCCACCAAGTGATTGCTGTTTCCAGTGAAAAATACATGCAAAAATAATAAAATATATCTTTCAATGAATGCACTTCATTCATTTTACATTGTTTTAGTGATCTGTGTTGATAAATATTTGATTCTTGAGGAATAAAATGATTTCTGATAAGATTGGGAAAATTGCTTAAAAATTGGGTATGACAGAAAAAAAGATCCACTTAGCAATTAATTCGAAACTTCAAAATTTCGCCAAATTTTGACAAGTTTTTTCTTATTTATTTATTTATTTATTTATTTATTTATTTATTTATCTTCGACATAATAAAAATATCGCACAGATAAAATTAACTTATCTACTAATTCTTAACTTAAACACATTCTGCGAAATTCCAAAGTCAAACATTGAGGCTACTTCATTGAAGCGTGTACAACAAACGTCTAGAGGGTTGTTCATTCCATATGTAGTGCGGTGAAACGAACGGCGAAAAAAATCTGGCTGACGAGTTTCTCGGGACGGGGCATTGAATCGAAGCTTCTCAAGTATGTCTGCGCAGTCGACGTGGCCCGACAGGACATCAAACACAAACATTCGCTGAAGAAATGCACGTCTGCTTGACAATGTTGGAAGATCCATTAGCATGCATCGATTTTCATAGGGCGGCAGGTTCATCCTATCTCTCCAGTTTAGCGACCTTAGAGCGTACCAAACCAAATGTTTTTGAACCCGTTCAATTCGATTAACCTGGACTTCATGGTATGGGGCCCATACTTGTACGCAATATTCCAAAACACTGCGCCCAAACGAACAATACAGTGCCTTTAGACAGTATACGTCATAAAACACCTTGGAGTTACGTTTTACAAACCCCAGCATTTTTTTTTTTTTTTTTTTTTTTCCTCCCCTGTTGGGGAAATTAAGCCACTGCGTCCAATAGGCTGAACTTTTGTGGCATGTCCCGTTTTGATATTCGCATCTAGCCAGCTAATTACCATGTGTCAAGTAATCAGCTACTGCCACGACGCGTCGTCTCCCAGTCAGGTGCAATGGAATTAATAAACTCCAAGACCTTCCCAGGTTTTGCAGACCAGATCTCACTGGGTTGCAAGCAACCACTATTTAGAAATCTTTGCCTGCGCGTGTATAAAGCACCACAACTGCAAAGCAGATGTTCCGAGGTTTCACGTTCCGTATTACAGAAACGACAGATATCACTCTGAATATGGCCAATATTTTTCAAGTGATACCTGCTCGGGCAGTGTCCAGTTACTAGGCCAGTGTATGTACATAGAGCTCTCTTGTTGAGCTCTAAGAGCTTTTTGGTTTTAGAAGCATTTGGTGTTATAAATCGTTTTGACTGATTGCAATTTTTGACGTCCATCCAATTGGATATCACCCTCTGCTCAGCCCAGCGTTTCAGGTCAATTTTAATTGTACAGTTTGATATACCACAGAATGGTTCTGGACCAGCAAACTGTAAATTGGAACCACTTTTAGCAAGCTCGTCTGCCATTTCATTTCCTTCAATGCCACAGTGACCTGGAACCCAGTATAAGTTTACTGAATTCTCTTGGCACAGCCTGCGCAGTGAAAGAATGCATTCCCAGACAAGCTTTGAAGTACATTTGTAAGCGCACAATGCTTTTAGTGCAGCTTGACTATCTGAGAAAATACAAATATTTGCGTATCTGTATTTTCTCTCAAGGCAGATATTTGCGCATTTCAAAATAGCAAGAATCTCTGCTTGAAACACCGTAGGATAGTGTCCCATCGCCACTGAAATTTGTATTCCAGGGCCGTAGATTCCCGCTCCCGTTTTTATTCCAACTTTTGAGCCATCTGTGAAGAATTTGATTGACCCTTGACGAACAGTGGGACCTCCGACTTCCCAATCTGCACGAGTTGTTTCGTGCAACTTGTAAGGAACATCATGGTTCTCCACAGGTTTCATCCAGTCTTTAATCATTTTCATTACTGGCCTATTTTGGAAGTATTGTGAAATGCTCAGGTGACCTACAAGATCACCTGGCATAAACTTTTCAACTCGTTCAAGTCTCAGCAATTCCTTTTCTGCTTCTAATTGCACGTACTCGTGCAAAGGTAGCAGATTGAGAATCGCATCTAAAGCTTTTGATGGAGTGCTTCGCATCGCTCCTGTAACAGCAATGGACGCAAGACGTTGAATTTTCGCAAGCTTTGTTTGTGTGGTAGCCTCTTTCGTTTTTGGCCACCAGACAAACGAAGCATACGTCACTTTTGGGCGGATTATGGCAGTATAAATCCACATTATCATTTTTGGTTTCAAGCCCCACTTCCTGCCAATAGTTTTGGAGCATAACCAGAACGCACTTGTTGCCTTACCGATCACGGACTCAATTTGAGCATTCCAGTTCAGTTTAGCATCCAGTATCAAACCTAAGTATTTGACTCGATCACTAGGATGAATTTGTATCCCTCCAAGCCGAAAAGCTTTTAGGTTGATCTTCCTTCTCCTAGTGAAAGGGACAATTACGGCTTTTGACGGGTTGATGCTAAGGCCCTCCTTAATACACCATGAATGTGTATAGTTTAGGGCCCTTTGCATTCTCTCCGAAACAGTTTCGTCATACTTTCCTCTCACTATTATGACTATATCGTCTGCAAAGCCCACAACTTCGAAACCTTTTTCCTTCAAGCTTCTTAGAAGATCGTCTACAACTAAGGACCACAATAGTGGTGAGAGGACTCCTCCTTGAGGGCAACCTTTCGTTGCCCTTACTGTTATAGAAGAACTTCCCAGCTCAGAGGTGATTTCTCTTTTTGCAAGCACAGTATAAATCCAATGTATGATACATTGGTCGAAGTTTTTGTTCTCCATGGCACGCTTCATAGATGAATAGGAGGCATTATCAAATGCTCCTTCTATGTCTAAAAAGGCGCATAGAGCTATTTCTTTTGCTGAAAACGTTTTTTCCACTTTTGTTACTAGCGAATGAAGTGCTGTAACCGTTGACTTACCAGATTGATAAGCAAACTGGAAGTCAGATAGGGGATGGTCTTTTATGTAAGAAGAATTGATAAAATCCTTCAAAACCTTTTCCATAGTCTTCAACAAAACTGAAGAAAGACTAATTAGCCTGTATGCTTTGGGATGCGTCTTGTCTCGCTTCCCCTTTTTTAGTATAAAGATAACTTTTACAAGTCTCCATTTTGATGGAACGTAATTCAATCTTAAACTAGCCTTGAACATCTCAATTAGTGATGGTACCAACACCGCTTCTCCATTTTGAATCAGTGCTGGAAATATTCCATCAACTCCTGCAGATTTGAAAGGCTGAAAAGATCTAATTGCATTTTCCACTCTGGCCTTCGTGAAGATTTCATCAGCTAAATCTGAGGTGGTGTTTATTGTCCTAGTTGACTCCGAAGAGTTTATACTAGGACATCCTTCACCTTCCAGAGATATAGTATCATTGGAATCCACACTTAGAACCGAACCCGGAAAATGGGTTTCCATCATCAAATCCAAAGTTTCACGAGGAGTTTTGGTAAAAGCTCCATCATCGCGCTTCAGGTTTCCCAATTCATTTGAATGATCTTTTGCGAGCGTTTTCTGTAGTCTTGCAACTACAGGAGTGCTGTTTATGTTTTCACATGTCAGCATCCAAGACTTTCTTTTAGATTTTCGTATTTCGTTGTTGTACTCAGTCAGGGCTTTCCTGTACTGAGTCCAATCTCCCGTTTGTTTCGCTCTATTGAACATTTTACGAGAAAATTTTCTAAGGCGATCCAGTTTAAAGTTCCACCATGGCACGTCTCTAGTAGAAGACGATTGTATGGTGGAACAACTTCCGTTAAAGGAATTGATGATACTTTCATTTACCCTTTGAGAAAATGATTCCAACTTTTGGGTTGAATCAATAGGTTCTCCCATTGTAAATGAATGCGTATTCAACAATTCTACATATTGATCCCAGTTTGTCCTCCTGGGATTTCTAAATGCGGTTCTAGAGTAATCTCCACCACTCCAATTGAAGATTATGTGTTTATGATCAGATAGAGAAATCTCATCTGACACGTGCCAGTTTGTGATCTTGTCAAAGATTGCAGCATTGCACAGTGTTAGATCCAAGACCTCTTGTCTGATTACATTTGAGAAAGTAGGTTTATCACCATTATTGCAAATGTCTATATTGTTAGAAGACAGATACTCTAATAGTGACTCACCTCGACTGTTAATATCCGTACTACCCCAAACCGTGTGATGTGCATTGGCGTCACAGCCAATGATAAACGATTTGTTGTTTTCTTTACAGAATTGAACAAATTATGCGATCTCAGGAGGAGGTACCTCAGGAACATCACCAGGAAAGTAAGCTGAAGCCACAGCGATCTCAGTTTTACCTCTAGTGGTTGGTACCTCTACCATGACCGCAACAATGTCCTTTCTGATAAACTCTGTAATAGGATAGCATTTTAACGTTTTGCGTACTAAGACAGCGGTTCTGGGAGAATCTTGTTGCTCATCATAAAATAGTTTACTATTTTGTGTCAGAACACCAAGAATCTTTCGTTTGTTGGACCACGGCTCTTGAATAAGCGCCACTTCCAGTCCTTCTTTTTTAACCCCAGCATAGAGAATGCTTTGGCAGTCACAGCAGCGATGTGTTCTGAAAACCGTAGTTTGCAGTCGATGATTATCCCCAAATCCTTCACAGTAGTCACACGGTTCAGGATTGTTGTTGCCATCATATAATCATACGTCGTCGGAGTGCGCGTACGTCCAAAAGAAATCACGCAACACTTCTTGATGTTGACTTCCATTCCATTCAAGTTGCACCATTTTAACAGCGCATCGATATCCGATTGAAGTACGCAACAGTCAACTAAAGCGGCGATTATACGGAAAATCTTCAGGTCATCAGCATACAGGGATTTCGGAGATTTAAGCACCAAACAAAGGTCGTTGATGAACATAACAAACAGCAGAGGTCCCAGGATACTGCCTTGTGGTACACCAGAGTTTACCCTGAATGGTGTGGAACATACATCTCCAATTTTGACAAACGACATGCGCCCAGAAAGGTACGATAGGATCCATTGTGTCAACCAATCAGGAAGTCCGATTCTTTTGAATTTTTCTACTGCAAGGACGTGCGGTACCTTATCAAAGGCTTTAGCAAAATCAACATACACAGCGTCGATTTGCTGCCCTTTCTCCATCTTATCAACAAAGGTTGAGACGTAACTTACCAGATTGGTTGTAGTCGATCGCTTTTTCATAAAACCGTGTTGATCAACGGAAATGATACTGTTGACGGACTGGTGAAGTACATCGTGCACTAAACTTTCGAAAATCTTCGGTAAGCAGCTGAGAATGGAGATCCCACGATAGTTCTCAATATCGTTGCGTGAGCCAGATTTATGGATTGGTGAAATAGATGCCAATTTCCAAGCCGTGGGGAAACATTTTTCGTTGATCGATCGGTTGAACAAAATTGTCGCAGGAGAAGCGAGTGAACTCGCACAATGTTGAACTAGAAACGGAGGCAGTTGAGCGGGGCCAGGTCCTTTCGAGACATCAATGGATTGTAGCTTCAGCTGGACATCTTGGGTAGAAAAAGTCATCCGAGGTACCGTAAACCGGGGTCAAATTGATCACTCGGGTACTACATTGTAATTCCATACTAGGAACTCTTAAGCGTCGTAATGATCTTAAACTTTTTACGTCATCTGATTCGTAGATGTCTAAAGATGAGTGTAGACTTTTAATTTTTCAGAAAAAAGTTAGTTTTGCCTTATTTTTTCAAGGAATTTGCACAAGGTTGCGACCATTCATTTGTAAAGATTTACATTCATTTGCTATTATCTCAGTTCAGAAGCATGCTATCGAAAAACAATGTATGGATGAATTTAACCTTGTAGTTTTATCTGAAAGTTTGCCGAATAACATTGGGGTCGCAAACGTATACCAAAGTCGTGAGCGAGATGTGAAGGCAACTCTCCACGCGGTGAATGTAAATTTCATTCACGCTGTGGAAAGTTAGTTTCGCAGCTCGCTCACGACTTTGGAATGCGCGTGCGACCCCAATGTTATTCGGCAACCTTTCAGATAAAACTACAAGGTTAAATTCATCCATACATTGTTTTTCGATAGCATGCTTCTGAACTGAGATAATAGCAAATGAATGTAAATCTTTGCAAATGAATGGTTGCAACCTTGAATTTGCAATGTATTTCTCATTTAGCTGAAATCATTGCTACTAAACAATCAATTGCTAATAGGACTTCCCGTGAACTCTCTGTTTTAACATTTTTGTGGAGCTTTGGTAGAGATGTAATGCAGCTAATCAGAAAATGAAATAGTTATAAAAAGTTCATTTAATGAAGAAATAGTCATTTTTTGTGATACAAATCACTTATTTTAAATGAAATTGCCTACCTTTAGGCGTTTAAGGAGAAATTTCAAAATTTAATTTTGCATTTAATGTATTAAATTCACTAGTTGTAAGATTTTAAACGTGTTTTTCGGTTTCAGAAGAGCCAAATTAAGCGGAGAAGGAAATTTTCCTTTCCAACCGATGCTTAATTGTATACTGATAAATTTCGCCCCAAAGTGGCATTTCCAATATTTTGATATTTGAAGTTATTTTACTTAAAGTTTAAATTTGTTGAACAAAATTCTGTCACATGGTTCCATGGAGATCCACTGGGTACTGGTTTTACAGAAATTCTTTTGGCAATATTTGAACAGGCACTGATGTTATCCGCAAAAGTTGTTTTAAAGTGATCAATTTGACCCCGGATTACGGTACATTCACGTCGTGTTGCGGGATACTGCTCAAGTACGTTTCAGACAAAGGTGGTGAGTTGTTACTTAACACGCTTTGAAAGAAAGACGAGAACAAGTTTAAGATCATTACAACGCTTAAGAGTTCCTAGTTTTATTTCATTTCGTCAACCGACGTAGACTAGTACATTATACATATACATATTTTTTTTCTTATTTCTTAATATTATAATTATGATATACATTGAAAAATATATTTAAAAAAAATGAATTAAGTAGTGTTTTGTTTTTTAAGTGTTCCTATTTCTAATGGTACGAAAATATGTTTTCAAATTTTGCCTGGACATGGTAAAGTCAATCGTTTCGCAATGTTTATTATAAGCAACCATCATGCGATTTATAGGCCCAAATTTGGCGTAGTTTGTTCGGTGGTGGTTACTTGCGAAAATATTCCGACTTCTTAATTGCCGAGTAGGTATATAAAAATTTAGTTTTGATAAGATTTCAGGCGAGTCTATACGATGCGAAACGATATCGTTTACGAATGAAATCATTGCGATTTCACGCCGCTCTTGCAGAGTTTGTATGTCAATAAGCATGCAGCGTGCTTTGTAAGACGGAAGTGGAAATGATGTCCAGCCTAATTTACGAAGAGCAAACAGTAGAAATTGTTTTTGCACTGATTCTAATCTTTCTTCGTGCGTGGTTGAAAAAGGAGACCATACAGTGCTGCAGTATTCTAAAATAGATCTAACATAGGCAATATAAAGTGTTTTAATTTTATATGGGTCATGAAAGTTATAGCAGAAGCGCTTAATGAACCCTAGCATATTATTAGCCCTGTGAATGATTGTGTTGTAGTGGTCAACGAATGTAAGTTTAGAGTCTAATATTACTCCTAAATCCCTAACCCTTTCACATTTTTCCACATTCTTATTTCCTAATGCGATTGAGACTTTCGGTGTTGTTCTTTTTCTGCTAAATGATATTAGATTGCATTTTTTAAAATTCAGTTCTAATAGGCTTTTGTTGCACCATGTGTAGAATATGTCTATTTCATTGCGGAATACATTGATGTCTTCATCATTTCTTATTTCCAAAAAGAGCTTCATGTCGTCGGCATAAATTAACACTTTTAATTTCTTGAGGATGAAGGAAATGTCGTTTACATAAATGATAAAAAGAAGAGGTCCCAAATGAGAACCTTGTGGTACACCGGAAGTGACTTGAATTGGTTTTGATTTGTATTCATCAAATTTAATTATTTGTTGGCGGTCAGTCAGGTATGATTCAAGCCATTTCAGGTGACCTGGTTCAATTCCAATTTTCTGCAATTTGAAAAGCAGCATTGGTATGTCGATGCGATCAAATGCCTTACTAAAGTCCGTATAAAGAGCTTCCACGTGATTTCCATTATCCATTGCATTCAGTACATAGTCAACAAATTGAAGCAAATTTGTTGAAGTTGATCGGCCTTTAAAAAGCCGTGCTGCATGTTAGTTATTCTGTTTTTGATTTGTAGAAATAACTTCTTGTTGACAATTGCCTCAAATAGTTTTGGAATGCAAGAGATAATGGCTATGCCGCGATAATTACGTACGTCTGGTTTACGACCAGATTTAAAAATAGGCACTAAAAAAGAGGTTTTCCATACTTTTGGGAAGTGTGCAGTATCGAGTGATATTTTAAAAAGCCAAAATAAAGGAGCAGTGAGCTCCTTAGCTAAATTTTTCAGAAATATTGGAGGAATTTTGTCAGGACCATGTCCTTTAGAGGCGTCCAAGTTTAAAAGTGCTTCAAAAATTTCATTTGGTTGAATTTGATTCACACCAACATTCCTAATAAAATCTGGGTAGAAAGTAAAGTAATCGCGGTCACGATCTTCTTCCGAAAAAGTTGTATAGATTTCCTGCAAAAAATCCGCAAATAGATTGCAATTCTTTTCCGGGTTGTCTCCAACTTTTTCGTCAAGATGCATTACGGATGGAAAATTGTCAGATTTAAATTTGCTTTTTACGTAATTAAAGAAGTTCTTTGGGCAGGACTTTATTTCGAGTTCAGTTCTCGTATTATATTCTTCAAATGCTTTATTAATTTCAAAATTTAATTGGTCGCATATGTTCAAATATTTAGCTAAATTTTCATCAGTTTCATATTTTTTGTAAATTTTGTGTGCTTTTTGTTTGCGATTTTTCAGATTTTTGATTTGTTGATTATACCATATTGGATATTTTGAATTTATATGACGACGTTTCGTTTTTATTGGAGTTTCTTGCCCAATAATTTCATTTAAAATTCTGTAGAATTCTTCTACGGCAGATTCGGCATTTCCTTCATTCTTCAGAATAGCTTGCCAATCTACACTACTTAATTTACATTTAATGTTTTCGTTCTTCGCTAACACTAGTTTACAGCATTTTTGAACTCGGTAAGCTGATGATCATTTTTGGTGTAGAATCATGCCCTGAGTTCGAAAACGCGAATGAAAAAAATTACAGTAGAGCGGAAATTTTTTCGACTTTCCATACAAGGTTGATGATTTGAAATCGATTTTTGTTCTATTTTTAAGCAAAGTCGATCACTTCAAACATTTAATTCTTCGTAATCAATTCTTCGATTGAGCCGAAATTTTTACTGCAATTCGCCTACATATGATATGTCAACTAAACGTCGAGAAAGAATTTTTAAGTTGTTTTTTTCTTATTGAAAAAAATACATTTCTTCAAAAAATTTTGGGAATTTGGCTAAAATTTGAGAAGATCGTCCCTAAAGCTCGCCGATATCTTGAATTTCATCAATCTGGCGCAAAACCTGTATGCAGATGATCGAATGGTATTGTATTCAGCTTTCAATTGGTAAAAAAAGATTTAAAATTGGTTGAACAAAACGCAAGTTATTTGCATTTTAGTAAATTACATATTTTGAAAAGTTATAAAACTCAATATTAAGCTAAAACTCAAAAACTGTTCTACTTAAAATTTTTTGAAAGTCGGTTTCGAAATCAGCACTAAATTGTGCTTCAAAAATTTTGGTCGTTGACAGAAGTTCACGACTTTCATTTTATTTTGTAAACTTGTGTAATTTGTATTCAAACACTTCCTCATATTCGCAGTCGTTGGGGATCTTATGCTCATGTATGAACAAAGAATATTCGATTGCTGTGTGGAAAGCTTCATTTTTCCATAATGGAGACAATGATTCGCTAACACAGAAGTCGTCAAAGATATTCGTTAATAAAAAGTCAAGGTAGCAATTTTGGCGGTTTTTTATGTGATTGATTTGGTTTAGACCTAAATTTGCAGTTTTGTCAAAAATAAATTGCAAGGTTTCATTCTCCCCAACGACTGGGAGTAAAATACTTTCATTTTCAGAGTCCAAAATGAAATCAGCATTACGTTGATTAAAGTCCCCATATATGTGGACCTTAATCTCGGGAGGAAGTTCAGACATGATTTGTTCAGCACATTGAAAAAAGTTTTTGTATGTAGTTTTGTTCGCATGGTCTGGTGGAAAATACACTGAGGCGAAAATATGTGTTTCACCTGCTATGTGAGATTTCACCCAGACATGCTCAAATTCTTTAAATTTAGATGTGTTCATGATTTCTGAATCAAAATTGGCCGAAATAGCCACGAGAACTCCTCCTCCTGATTTCCCCTGGGACTCATGAAAATTTCGGTCGTTTCGGAATACATTAAAAGCACTTCCAAAAATTTCTTCGCTTCGAACACTTTCATCCCAGACTACCGAGAAGGATGAGCCTAATATTTTTTTTTTGGATTTCTTGTATTTTGGCTGGACTTTTCATTCGATTGAAATTTTGACAATAAATCAAAATTTCGGTCAAGTTGTTTTTTGTCGAAGAAGTAGTTGGAAGTGTGTCGGTTTGTGAAATATTTAAAATACATTCAGATTGAGCATTACCCGTTGATGGTTCGTCATGAATTTCTGCTTCCAAAGAAGGCGTCGTTGTTTCCGAAAATGTGGGATGGGAGAGTAAAATTTGTTGGCACTCTCGCGTAGGTATGGAATTACAATGTAGTACCCGAGTGATCAATTTCACCCCGCTGATCAATTTGACCCCGGTTTACGGTACAAGCAGATGGAGGTGATCATTGCGATACACAAACATGAGAGTGTTTTGAGTTATCAAATAATATCGAATAATATAAAATAATCCTTAATAATCTTCACAATATGTGCATTTCTTTGCATTAGTCGACCAAACCTCATAAAAAAATTTCAAAACAATACATTCCTGTATGTCTGCAAGCTGAATTATTGTTGTATTGAAGATTAATAGCATTCATTCTTGCTTAAAGATAGTTTCTGGAGTTTAGGGAAAGTTTTACCTATTATATTAACCATGAAAAATAAACTCGCCGCATATCACCCTAAAATTGATAAAACTCATGTCAAAATAAATTTCACAAGTCAAAAACATCACAATAGCATAAACCAAGAAGCAAAAATTGTGAAAATTTGGCGAAATTTTGAAGTTTCAGAATGAATTGCTAAGTGGATCTTTTTTTCTGTCATACTCAATTTTTAAGCAATTTTCCCAATCTTATCAGAAATGAAAAGAGATGTTGGTGCTGAAGGAGGGGTTGAAAAATGGAGAGAACGTGCGGAAGCAATGGCAACAATACAGTCGCAGCCAGATCTACAAGATGAGCCCATTCGTGGACGAAGACGGAGTTTTGCGAATGAACAGCCGAGCTGCGAAGTGCTCTTTCCTGTTTCCGGACGAAAAATTCCCGATAATACTTCCGGACAACCATCCGGTCACCAAAATTCTCCTAGTGGATTTCCATGAGAGGTACCATCATCGCAATTATGCTACTGTAGCCAACGAGGTGCGTAGACGGTACTGTATTCCACGACTTCGTCAAACACTTCGCAAGATGCGATGTGGTTGAGGATCGCAGTAACCCGTGCGCGAATACGGACGTCAAAATTTTTCGCGGCGTGTTTTTTCTCTTCGCTCAAGAGTTTATCGAATTTCGGCTAATGACAGTGTAAAATTTATCAGAAAGAAAATTTTAGTGAAGAAATAGTGCGAATTCTAAACGGTTTGCGCAATTACGGTTGCCGAAAGTACCATTCGTATTTTTTTTGTGCTTTTTTTATAAGCTGGTGATAGTGTTTTCGAAGTGGGAGTTATTTAACCGTAACCGAAATCTACGGGTTGTTGTGGAAAGGACTGCCCATCGGAATGTGAACAAGGATCTACACGACGAAGCCAAACGGTCGAAAATTTCCAGTTTGTCGACAATAACCGTCAACGGAGGTAAAACCTGGATGATATCAGGATCTGCTGGACATCGAGATCTCGTTAAACAAGCTGCAGTCGTCCGAGGAAGTCTGTAGGAACACCACCCCCGGAAGCCAGACCATCATTTTTCAGACATCCTCGAGTAGCATCTGTGCGGCCCGAACGAGTGCGCTGCGTAATACACCGCAGCATGCCGCCCCCAAGCGCAAGCGTACCAAGCTGGAGGAATCGGACTAGCGCAGTGTGTCGCACTTCTCAGTCAATTCGTCCGCCAAGGGAGACATCATGTCAAACAAGAAATTTGGTGAGTTCGTTCTGGTTTGATCTATTAATCATGATCCTGGCAATTTCTTTGGAACCATCAAACCCAACAATAATAGTCGCATTACTTAAGTATAGTGAATCATTGACCATTTCCTTACCAAAAATCCAACTCCCTGCTATTTACGAGGGCGTCGGTGAGTCGCTGGCCTCTCGTTAAATAGATGTCCTTCCATCCTAACTAACCCTTCCCAGTGGCAGGCATCAATTGTGTTTCTTTTCGTTTCAGAGAGCGATCAATGGCGCTTAAGCCTAGGCTTGTTATAGCCAGGACACAGTGAAAATGCCTGTGCCCCATCCCCGGAAGCAAAAAGGCCCATGGAGTGACAAAATCTTTTAGCTACGTCACTCCCAACGTTGGTGTTATACTAAAACACTTACCCTCACACTCACACATCTACATGATCTACTCAAATACACTAACACAATCTGAATATTGTCGCTTCACTCGCTTATACTGAATCTCAAATTAACCCATTCCAAATATCCAACTCCTTGACACCTATGGGGGCGTCGGTGAGTCGCTGACCTCACCTTAAGTAGGTGTAATATCATCACATCCTTTCCTATCCTCGTAACGGAGAAGATGGGCGTGGCCGGCAATGGAAGTTTTCATGTATTTTTTACTTCAACCTCTGATTGGATAGCTGTTCCTTCCCAAACAGCATTCCATAAGCAATTAGAATAGAAGTATTTAAAACTTTAATGACAACTTTCAATATGCAATCTACGAATTACTCCGTTACCACGCAACGCAACGCAATTTTCCCAATCTTATCAGAAATCATTTTATTCCTCAAAAACCAAATATTTTTCAACACAGATCACAAAAACAATGTAAAATGGATGAAGTGCATTCATTGAAAGATATATTTTATCATTTTTGCATGTATTTTTCACTGGAAACAGCAATCACTTGGTGGATCTTTTTTTGTGCCGGTCACTGTAATTATCTGACACATTTTATCGTTGAATAGACTAGAGTTCCAAGTAAATAGAGGCTTCCGAATAGAATTTTATTTTTCACATGTATAATGTGTGTGTAATCCAAGAGGGATCAAGTCTCCCCATGTCACTGTTGTGTATACTAAGCTGAATAATTTAAAATATGTTAACAACAGCCTTATTTGGATAAATAAGTTGGAAAGTATTTTATTTAAACTATGTGCTGTGAAATTTTGACACGATTTGGTTCAATTTTCACAAAGTTATTGGGATTTTTCGGAATCGCCTAAAAGATTTCTGAAGGACTGAAAACAAACCATCAGCCGTTAAAAAATAATACAATGTACAATCGAAATCACTTGTAATCAAAATATAGTAGTTTGTCCAGGAGTAGTTTTGGAAAAATTATGCTAGAAGAAAAATGTTTTTGATTCCGAGCAAATATGGGGGGAACAAGTCTCCCCAGGGATCAAGTCTCCTCAGTCTCCCCTATTGTCCGTTGTCTAGTGTGCTTGTTCAGTCTGTACAACCTCTGGTTGAAGACGGTGTAGTGTCTTTTTATTTCTTTTCTAGTTCTTGAATAAACCTACAGAAGAGATCCTGAAACAATCTTTGTAGGATTTGCTTAAAAAAAGTTTCGATAAATTACTGTTCCATGAAAGAACTGTTGAAGAAATTCCGCAGTGAAATCCCTAAATAAACCCCTCAAACTCTTAAAGTTTTTGAATATATTTAAAAAAAAATCCCTGACAGAATATTAGAAGAAATCATAGCGGGAATTGCCGACAGAATCTCTGAAGCAATTTTTAACGAAATCTCCAATAATAGTTTTGTAGAAATCACAAAAAGTACTTTTAATGAATTTTTAGAAGAATTCAAAACAAAATCTGGGAAAAAACTTCCTAGTAAAATTCCTGCCGGAATTCCTCGAAAAAACTTGGGGCGGAATTCCTAGAAAATTTCTGAAGAAATCCTTCAAATAAATTTCTCAAAGGAGTCTGAGGTATGTTTTCTAAAGAAATCTGAGGAGCAATTTTTGCAAATAATTCTGAATTTTTGATTAGCTGAAGGAATCACTGAGAGTTTGATGACGTATTTCTAAAGAAGTATCTTTAGGGTACTTAAAAAAAACTCTTGAGAATTTCTAAATAAATTCATGTAGAAATTTCTTGGATTTTTTTGGATAAACTCCTCAAAGAATCCGTGGGGAAATTCTTACAGATATCCTTAAAGGAAATGTCGGAGAAATTTGTGGAGAATACATGGAGAAATATATTGAAAAAAATCTCTGGATGGATTCGTGTAGACGTTCCTAAACATATTCCAGCAGGAATCATCAATGGATTTTTTAAAGCAATTCTTGGTGGTCTTGATGAAGAAATACCTTAAAGATTTCTGAATAAATCTCTGGAAGAATTAAAAAAAAACTCACAGGTAAAATTTATGAAATAATCTTTGAAAGAATTTCTGAAGTAATCTCTGTAGAAATTTTTGAAATTATCCCCGGAGAAATGGTAGAATAGTTTCCTAAACGAAACCCTGGAAGAATTTCTGAAGTGGAGTTTCTGCAGGAACTCATAAAAATCTACATGAAACATTCCTGGATAAAATTCTGGAGGAATCCTTAAAGGAATTCCTGAAGAAATTTTATGAAAAGATCCATGGATGGAATCCGTGAACAAATTTATGAAAGTATCTCATGTACAATTTCTGAAGAAACAGGCAAATTTCTTAAAGAATCCCTGGAATTTTTGAAGGAAACTCCGGAAGCATTCCCTTGGAAGGGATCTGTAGAAAATTTTCTACAAAAATCCTTTGAGAAATTTGTGGAGCAATTCTGAACTTAAGATTTTCTAAAGAAATGGCTGAAAGCATTTCTGTTGTTATCCCAAGATGATTTTCTGAAAGAATTCTCGTACGAACTTTGAAAGTATTCATGGAGGAATTTCTGAGGAAACTCATTGAAGTTTTTCTTGGGGTGTTCTACAACCGTCTGGAGGAAATACTAAAGAAAATGCTTGAGAAATTTCTTAGGAAATCCTTAGTAGATGTTCTTAAAAAACTTTCGGAGCTACGGAAAAAACATGTAGAAGCCTTTTTGGAAGATTGTTTTCAAAGATTGTCTGAAGGAATCCATGGAACAATTCCGGACGGAATCCAAGGAAGGTTTTTTAGAAGAGTTCTTTAATTAATTTCTGGGATAGTATTTTGAAAACTTTAAAGAAATTCTAAAGAAAACTTTAAGTGTTTTGAGGAATGATATAAATTTCCTTGGGCTTTGTGAAGTTTTCTTGTATTCTTTGAAAACTTTTCTAAGGAATTGCTTTAAGAATTTCTGAAGGATTTTTTTTTGCAGGAAATAATGGAGAACTGCATGAAGATATCCATTAGGTTGTCCCAAAATTGCACATGGTCAAAAAGCTTGGGGGCTCACCCTGCAAATGATATTTAAGAGTGTAAGAAACAAACACCATAATTCCAAGAAAAAAACTTGTTGAGTATACGTGATTTTTTACTTTGTATGTGTTTTTAAGAAGTTCCTATGTGACATTTTTAGAAAAATACCTTAAAATTCAAATTTCACCAAATAGTGAACAACTCTAAAACGGATAGAAAAAACACCATGCTGTCTTCGGCAAAGTTTTTCCTCATAAAATTTTCTATCTTTTTATGGAAATTGTTTAAAATTAGCATTAGGTTCAGATAGTTTTTATGATGGGTACAATGCACAGTATATCAAAAAATGATGAATTTTAGAAAATTCAAAAATTCAGTATTAAAATGTTACCTGCAAAACATGTCGTTAATAATTTTTTCCAAGAAGTTTAAATCCATGTCAAGCTGTAAAAAATATAAAAATAGTGGGTATTGCCAATATTTGTACGGTAAAAAATATTTGGATGGAATTTATAACGAAAAATGGCCATTTTTCAAAAATCTCACCGGGGCGACCTCTAAACGTCATTTCTGAAAGTTGCCGTCATACAAAAGTTTGTTTCTAACACCCTTAGTTATCATTTGCAGGGTGAGCCCCCAAGCTTTTTGACCATGTGCAATTTTGGAACAACCTAATATCCATGGACTGTATGATGCTTTTCTGGAAGGATCTCTCAAAGAATTTTTACATGAATCATTAAAGGATTTCTGAACTCATGGATGAACTTCAAGCAACTTTTGCAACATTTTCCTAAATAACTTTTTGATAAATTTCGGAGAAACAGCTAATGAAATATCGGAATTAAATCCTGTAAGAAACTCTAGAAATCTCTGGAAAAAAGTTCAGAATGTAAGAAAGAACGGAGGGTCTGTAGTGGTCTTCTAAACCGGGTAGCAACGTGCCTTAGTGAGCTACGTGTATATCGCAAACAACATGCATTTGTGAACACCTTAAAAACTTCAATGAACCATTTTTACTATGATTCGTTTTTCGTTTGACCTAGAATGGTTATTGAATAGAATTCTTCGAAAAATTAATACCCTAATTACCCGATTGCCATTCAGCTAAACTTCCCTCGAATGCAAGTCGAACTTTTGATAGCATCACCGGCGCAGGCAGCCACAGTCCAGTCCATCTGCCCATCCCGAATCCAGACACTCACTAAAAACTTTATGAAATAAAATTCCCATGAGAATTCCTAGCCCCAAATGGTGATGGCGGCAATGCTGATGACGGGATGATGGAAGTAGGTAATACAAACTCTTGCCGCGCGCTTGGAAGCTGTTGTGGATGATGATGATGATGATGAATTTCAGCAGTTATCTCGCTTGAGGAAATTTGGCCACTATTTGGCGCGGCTGCCGCCTGCGCTCCAACGGGGAAAACCCCTTCTCGTTTTCATTGTTACTCGTCTTCATCAGTCGGATGGAAACTTTTTGCCGTTTTGCTTCCGACGGCAGCTTTTGCCCATCGAAAGGAACCGGATGCCGGGGGAAAAAAAGCTCAGGCAAACTTTTCACTTTAGCGAAATGACTTTGCCGCGAGAAATTTCTTTAATTTCTGGAATGCTTGTATTCTTGGCGAGTTTAATTGCGCTGAAGTGGATTTGAAATTTAGGGAAAAAAAAAAGTAATCTACCATGTTGTGAACAATTACCAGCTTTTTTCACTTCTTTGCCATCAGGTATCAGTAGGGAGGCTCCAGTGGCACGTCTCCTCCAGTTGGGAAATTTGTGCCTTACACAAGTGTGTCTGTTAACCCAGGAGCGGTCGCGTCGTGTACTGAGTACACGCACCATGAAAAATACACGCTTGTGGTACACAGCGTAAGCGCGGCGTCGCTGCAGGTAGTCAAAGACGCGACTGCTCGAGGGTTAAGGCTCAATCATCAATTATCAATTTTCGGAAATAGAATAGCAGTTTTGTATTGTGAATATTTTGAACTCAAAAAGTGTATGAGGGGGGTCTGAGATGACAAAAAATTAGTCTGCTTAGTTTATGGACTGGAAATCCTGCAAGATTCGAAGATGCTATAGATTCGAGTAGAACCCAGTCCCTTGCATTAGTCAATCCTAGTCGAACATTTGAAAAGGGCCTATCTGCTTTGCGTAAACAAACATGATTTTGTCTCTGCAGGGCCCATCTGCATCCACCCACGCACATCAACAACCTTATCAGAAAGAGCGTTCTTCAAGCTTTCTGTTAAGGGTGTTGATGTGCGTGGGTAGATGCAGATGGGCCCTACAGAGACAGAAACATGTTTGTTTACAAAAAGCAGATAGGCCCTTTTCAAATGTTCGTCTAGAATTGACTTCATTCGACCGCCCAGGCGTTGAAGTCTCCTCCAATGACCACATGACTTGATTCTATTAGTGCGTTGCATAGCGAATCTAGCATGGATGAGATCTGGTCTACCACCAGGTGTTTTGGTGCCCATCGGTGCACATCTGACATTTTGGTGCTGAGCTGCACTTTCTGGCGACGTGCCCCTTCTCTACACATTTCTTGTAAAGTTTGCTCCTGTCGGGGTCCTTATGCGCCTAGGTTTTGATGACCAGAAAATCACCCTTGTCACGCTTTTTCACACCTTCTTGCCCCTATCCTGCACCAGTTCTCGTCATTCCATTCGAGCTTTGTCCACGGCTTCAAGGGGTCAACTTGCTGTTGGCCGGTCCGCCATTTGCTCTGTAGTTCAAGCACGATTTGTGAGATCCCAGTGAGCGCTTGGGATTGATCGTGCACCCGCCTGTGATGACCACTGCCTGCTGTGCACCTCCGTTTTGAGATGTGCGAGTGCCAGCTGTCTCGACCTCATCCAGTCCTCCACTATGCCCATTGCGTAAGCTGTTGTCAGTTCCTCTTCCTCTTCGACTCGTTGTACTTATGCCACGAGAGTAATATCTTCGGCAAAGCTAACCAGCTTTACGCCCGGTGGAAGCGTAAGCTTTAACACGCCATCATACGCCGCGTTCCATAATATGGGCCCGGATGGAACCCTGAGATACCCCCGCGGTGATGCTGTAGCTCCTCTCGTCTTTCTCGGTGTCATAGATTAGCACTCTATTTTAGAAGTAGCCATCTTGCACCGGCATAGGTTATCCGAGACTCTTATGTGGTGTATGGCGCACTCGATGACGGCCCAGCTATCACTGTGGAACGAATTCTTCAAGTCCAGCGTGATTCCGCTTCGCTTTTTTGAAGGACTATCTCTCCTGTCTTGGTTACTGCCCTAATAACCTCCACCGTCGAAGGACGGATGTTTAGCTGTGTACAGTGTGTAGCCTGCAGCAAAGAACATCGACGACTCGCTTTAGTGAGTCCACCAAGGTAGCATGGGGGCTGTCGATAAACCACGTGGTCATGAGGGGGGGGGGGGGGGGGTTTCGGTCAATGACCATTTTGTATGGACGAATAAAAAATTGTGTATGGTGTAATGACCACGTGGGGGGGGGGGGGGGTGGCTGGGTTGAGAAGTCCCAAAAAAATGACCACGTGGTTTATGGACAACCCCATGCTGGCGCTTAGTCAGCTTCCCGAGTTGCCCTTTTTTTAAATCTTCAATCAGTTCAATTTACAGCTCTTTTGTCCACTAGGGCACTGCGTGAACGGTACCATTTGGCAGCTGGACTTACACTTTCATACAGCGCCTATTGGTATTCTATTTTTATTCTACTATTATATCGAACTGGTTGCCTTTGCGCTGCTGTCACTTTCTACCCTGTCCATGATAGAATGGTGAGCACGAGTATGTTGATGTGTGGCTCTTGTTCCTTTTCCAGTCCGATTGGGGGTCCATTATGAGTTGCCGTTAGACGATATGCAGGTTTCCGGGTGCGTTGGAGCATATGCTCTGAAGAGGGTCAGGTATCAGCTGCTCTCGGGGGGAGGGGCAACTGACGAAAAATTGCAAGTGCCGGGGCTGGTATCGAACCCATGACCATCCACTTATGAAGTGAACGTGTAGCCGCAGAAGCGGGTGAGGAAGCCGTCGGTGAGGAGTTGTCTGGCGGTGCCGGCAAGGCCATGCGAATACGTACCCCGAAGGTCGGCAGTAATGCTGGTAAGTCGGACCCTAACCACCAGGTGTCCTGGAAAGTTGGGAAGAATGGGCGTGTAAAAGCTGGCCCATCCCGGAAGTATGGGAACAAGGGCTGCGACGGTCGGTAGAGCTTCAGCAACTACAGAGTAGGGCGAACCAAGGGGAGGACCCCCCTTAGATGGAGGTCGAGCGGAAGAGAAAGAAGACAAAGCCGCAGGTAGAAGAAGCTAGGGACGCCAAAGCGTAAAAGAGTAGGAACCAAGCGCGAAAAAGGCGACGTCATCAAGACCGAACAGTCGCAGTACTCGGACGTCTTGATGGTGATGCGAAGCGACGCCATGCTCGTGGAACTGGGAGCCGACATGCGCAGTTTCAGACGTATTCGTACGTGCAATATGCTCCTGGAGCTGAAGCGCGATAAAAAGTGCAAGGGCACCGTCCACAAAACTTTGGCGGACGAGGTCCTTGGCGAAGAGATAGATGTGAGGGCTCTCACACAAGAGGCGTCTCTGAAGGTGAAAAACCTAGCCGAGGTCACCGGAAGAGCTCGTCACGGCACTGCGACAACAGTGCGAGGTACAAAAGGCCACCGCAGCCGTTAGGCTACGGAAGGGGCCGGCATGAACACAGGTAGCTTTGGTTCAGCTACCTGTGGCGGACGTCAAAAAGTCCGTTGAAGTAGGGAGCATTAAGATAGGCTAGTGCGTATGTCATCTGACGTTCCACGAGCCACCGGAGATTTGCTTCAGGTGTCTGGAATTAGGACACAAGGCATGGGACTGGCTGCACGAGTTCACCCATTTGTCTGAACTATACCGGGAAATCCGTGAACATCAGGCATCCAACGGGTGCCCGGCCTTCAAGAAAGCCGCAGTGAACAAATCACAGTGCAGGTAACGTAGCTGAACCTGAACTACTGTGACGCGGCTCAGCAACTGCTTTGTCAAGCGGTTTCTGAATGAAGGACGGATATTGCCATCATAGCGGACCCATACCGAGTACCCGCCGGCAGCGGCAATTGGGTCACGAATGGGTCCAGAAAAATTGCGGCGATATGAACGACGGGTAAATACTCCGTCCAAGAGTTGGTGTCTATTACCTATAAGGGATTCGTGGTCGCCAAGGTTAACATGGCCTTCTTCTGTAGCTGTTATACGCCTCCACGGTCGCCGATCGAGCAGTTCATGCAGATGCTGGACTGTATGAGGGCTGTGCTAACAGGGCGAAGGCCGGTGGTAATAGCGGGTGACTTTAATTCCTGGGCCGTGGAATGGAGAAGCCTTTTTACGAACCAATCAGATCTGTTAGAGGCACTGGCCATACTAGATGTCGACCTGGCTAATGTCGGTACCAAAAATACCTTTGTCGGAACGGTGCGGAGTCGACAATTGATGTTACTATTTGTAGTATTGGCCTTCTAACTAGAGTTCGAACTGGAGAGTAGGCGATAGCTACACTCACTGCGATCATCTGGCGGTTCGCTACAGTATCGACTACAGCAACAGCAGGCAGCGGGTAGAGAAAAAGGCGACTAGGCCAAGGCCAAGCCCTTTCAGGTGGAAGACATCTTACTAGGGGTATTTAGGGGGGCGCTCAGCCGTGAATGAAATCTTCTTGGTTAGACGTCGACGAGCTGGTAGCGGTGCTCTCGCGTGCATGCGATGCAACCATGCCTAGGCGAGTGTACCCAAGAAATGGGAGGCCACTGGCTGACTGGTAGTAGCGGACCTGCGCTGCGCCCGCCTACGGTCTAGGCGGCCAATGCAACGAGGACAATCTGAGAAAGAGCAAAACGAACGGCGGATTGTGTTCGCCGCTGCAAAAGGGGATGATGTGATGTCCAATTGCTCTGCGGTACACGCCAGTAAGCGCAAGCTTCTGGCTAGTGTCCCTACGTCCATACCAAGGTATAGCGGCCCGGCGTGGAGAACAGCGCTAAGTACCGAACGTTATCGTGGTAAGCTGGAAAGTACTTGCAGGCTGATGTGCCGGAGGGTTGCGAGCGCGTACCGTACCGTGTCACATGACGCGCTCTGCGTCATCACTGGTATGGTGCCTATCGGCATCCTTATCAGGGAGGACATGGAGTGCTTAGAAATGCGCGGCACAAGATACATACGCAGGACTCCCAGGATGACCTCCATGGTCAAATGACAGCGCGCATGGGACAGTCAACCAAAGGAAGGTGGACCCATGGTTGATTAGGAGGGTAAATAGTTAGATAGTTCCCCATAGCGCCTGTTAATTCAACTATCTATCCTCGGGATCAACCTATGGATCTACACGGAAAATCCAAACTACCTAATATTTGGGTCGATTTTACTCAAAATTGAGTATATTGAATAAACTCGTTACCCAAAATTAGGTTGTTTTCCCTCTCTGGGTCACCGATGTTGTCAAAAACAAACAAAGATGCATCTACCCAAAGGGGGTCCTTGACCCCAATAAGCCAATTTTGGGTAAATGTCGGTTTACTCAAAATTGAGTTGAATGAGGGGGGGTCTTAGGTTGAATTTACCTACTCTTGAGTATATTTGTTAGCTGGGGGTAAAGGCAATCTACCTAGCGTGAGTTTAATCGATTTACTCAAATTTTGGCTTATTGGGTCGAACTATGGAATTGCGTCAAACTAACTCAATTTTGGGTAGTTTGGCGGTTCCGTGTACCTTTCATTGGTGGAGCTTTCCCACAGACGTCGCTATTTGACCTTGGAGGCCATCCTGGCAGTCCTGCATATTCCTCTTATGCCCCGCATTTCGAAACATTGTATGTCTTCCTCGATTGGGATACCGATACGCATCATACCAGTGCAGTGATGACGTGAAGCGCATCGTGTGACCCGGTACGGTACGCGCTCGCAACCGTCAGACACATAAGTTCATAAGTATTTTCCAGTTTACCACGGTAGCCTTTGGTACTTAGCTTCGTGCCCCACCCTAAAATAATCCCACGATTACTACCTCAACGTTCACCACACGTTATTGTTTTCACCTTCGAGATACCTCTAATGGATGACTATCAACTAATCCGATGCAAAACAACTGCCTATTGTTCACATTAATTGGATCCTCGGCCATCCATCTGCGAGATTTTCCTTATCGATTCTAATGCGGCTCATCTCCCCACACATAGTCATGGCAATCGAAAAAGCACACAAGACAATTTATTCACCACTTTATTTGGCCCGTTTGCCGCTGGTTACTCGTCTTGTTCCAGCACACAGCAGAACACACGCACATCTACTAACCGAAAGATTGAGCTAAGCAGAAGATTCACTGCGATTGGCTGCAATAACAAACGTTCTGCAAATGAAGCAAAATTTCTTCACCCGAACTAATCTCCTGGCCAATTAACGTTGATTGAATTAATTTATTTTCCCATGCTTCCAGGCCCGGGTCTGACTGAGTTTTTCGCCAGAGGGGGGCGCATTCCAAATCCGAATCCTGCCGGCTGTGGTCCGGGAGACGACGACTGGATGAAGGGGGTGTGAGTTTGGCGGGTAAAGATGAATGGCAGATCACCACTTTTCCCTGGCTGATGCAGCATTTCGTTGTGCGGCCAAAAGACGATTGTTCGTGCGCATCTTTTGGGTTTGGCAAAAGGTTTTTGGGGAATGTTGAGAGGATAATATGCACCAGAAATTGAGTCATTTACGTATCTATTCCTTTGAGCGTAGCGTTTCAACCGAGAAGCAGGCATTCTCAGTTTAGTATTTTACGAGCACCAAATTAATTTTCACTATTCAACACCACTTTGCAACCAACATCACTATTATCATGATTAACTTAATTGGCTTTTTTCGGTAATATGGATACTACTCAAAGTAAGAGGCAGTACCCAAGCAACACACATGTTATAAAAGAGTTACGACAGCGCAAGTTTTGGTTGTATAGAAGTTTATTTGACGTAATTTTAACATTGTGTTTATATAACGTAAAATAAACTTCTATACAACCAAAACTTGCGCTGCCGTAACTTTTATATAACATGTGTGTTACTTGGGTAAGGAAAGTAAGGAAAGTAATGAAAGAATACGTTGGATAGATACGCAAGCGAGCGGTAAGAGAAATTAAACAGAAATTGAAATAAACAGAGGGCCATTGTTGAACAACACAATCACAACGACGATCGTTCTTGCCTAACGTTCTCGAGTTGAACGGCTTAGTAGTTAGATGAATACTACTACCCCTAGACAGTCAAAAAGGTTGTGGTCGTGATCTGTTAAATGTTGCTCGGCGAGATTTTCGGTTCTATCGATCGGTGGTATTGTCTATCCGGTTGGAATCAAGACCGACATTCAATCAAAAATTATCAATTTCTTGGTCCACAAGTGTCGCAACTGTTTCGCATCTAGTGCGCTGTGTTGCTGACAACAACGGGAAAGATGCGCACTACTTTTGACATGATTATAAAACGTCGCGAGTTGGGTCGCGTCGCGACTTGATTGTGCGAAGTCCGGTTTGGTGGCGGCCCGACAATACTTGTTCAGAGATTCATGTCGAGCGAACTTTGCTTATTGGATTTGTTTTTCGCGTTTTCATCTCGCATGCCCCTATTGTACTGCAATGATCTGTTTTGCGAACCGAAGTTTTATTAGTATTATAGTTCAATGAATGGGATGAAAATCCTTGGAACCTCAAGACATTTCCTAGTGAGAATGCTTAGGAATTTTTAAAAAGAAACTTTCACTTTAATTTTGAAAACATATTATTTTTGCTTTGCTCATTAAAAGACAAAAGAAATTTCTCAAAATAAAATATGAAAAATGCACAAAATAAACTTGAGAAAACTTTTTTTGCCTTTCTGGTACACCAAGGTGTACCGAAAGGCTATATGTTCACTCCAAAAATGAAATCTTGATAGAACCCCCGGAAGGCCAAGTCTTATATACCAATCGACTCAGCTCGACGAGTTGAGATGATGTCTGTGTGTGTGTGTGTGTGTGTGTGTGTGTGTGTGTGTGTGTGTGTGTGTGTGTGTGTGTATGTATGTATGTGTGTGCGTGTGTGCGTGTGTATGTGTGTATGTGTACAAAAATGTCACCTCACTTTTGGATAGTAAACATCATCCGATTTCAACGCTTTTGGTTTCAATCGACGCGGAATATTGTCTCATTGTTTCCTATTGAAAACGGTTTGAATCGGTCCAGCCGTTCCGGAGTTATGGCCATTTAGGTGTTCCGGACCGGTACCCCAGGAAGGGGCCAGGTATGAAATTGCAACACGGCATTTTCGATTATCTGATGAACAGTAAGCAGGAAAATAGTCGCAGACTATATCTGAACCGGTAGGGTTCCGGAACCGGTTTCGGGTGTCCCGCCGGAAGTGGCCAAATATAAAAGTGAACTAAACCCATGCATGCGACACATCAAATTGCAGCTTTTTGTATAACTTAATAAACAGTAGACAGGAAAATAGTCTCAGACCATATCTGATCCGGAAGTGTTCCGGAACCGGTTCCGGGTATCCCGCCGGAAGTGTCCAAATATAAAAGTGATCCAAATCCATGCATGCGACACATCAAATCGCAGCTTTTTCTATAACCTGATGAACGGTAAATAGGAAAATAGTCGCAGACTTTATCTGAACCGGTATTGTTGCGGAACCGGTTCCGGGTGTCCCGCCGGAAGTGGCCAAATATAAAAGTGAACCAATCCCATGCATGCGACACATCAAATCACCACTATTTCTGTAACCTGATGAATGGTAAACAGGAAAATGGTCTCAGACCATATCTGATGAGGTAGTATCCGGAACCGGCTCCGGGTGTCCCGCCGGAAGTGGTCAAATATAAAAGTGATCCAAATCCATGCATGCGACACATCAAATCGCCGCTTTTTCTATAACCTGAGGAATGATAAGCAGGAAAATAGCCTCAGATCATATCTGAAGTGGCCGGAAGGGGCCTAATTCATACATGCGACACATCAAATCGTGGCCTTTTCGATAACTTGTACGATCAGCAAGAAAATAAGCTAAGCCCACATTAGAAAGTACTGATAGTGTTCCGGAATCGGTTTGAGGTGTCTCGCTGAAAATGGCCGAATGTAAAAGAGAACCAAAAAAATATTCGCGACACATCAAATGGGTTTTAATGTATCCTGATGAACGGCTACCAAGAAAAAATATCATGCTTGGGAAAACTAGTAGTGTCCCGGAATCGGTTCCCGGTGTCCCTCCGGATGTGGTCAAATATAGAAGGAAACCGCATGCGCTTCAACAAATTCCGGTTTTTTTCGATAAGCTGATGAACGGTTTTCAATCAAGAAAATCAGCTCAGATTACGATAGAAACCACCGGTAGTGTTGCACAACCGGTTTCAGGTGTCCCGACGGAATTGGTCAAATGCAAAAATGAACCATGTAAATTTTCCGGAACCAGTTAAGGGTGTCCCACTAGGGTGGGGCTAATTTCAAAAAATCTCTCCGATGTACGATTTCCCAAGTGGAAAGTGAACTACTTGTCGAAATAAGTGAGCTGTACAAAAATGAGCGATTTCGGTTTATATTTAGGGGTGGCGCAAAGGGTTCAAAGAGAAATTTTTGCTATGACAAACTTTCAAAAAAACATTTCAAATTTAATTTTCAAACTGAATTTGTCTAGACTAAATCGATGATTCTAGAACCCAATGGGGCACGTTCGGTGTAGTACTAGATTTGTAGTAATGAGCTGCATTTCAGTATGGTGAGAAGGTCAGTTCTCTGTTTCTGCAATGAAATTGTGCAAAAAGCGTGGGTATTATGTTTCCTTGCCTAATTTGATGCTGTTTGAGCAAAACTTTGGATAACTATGATATTTATGTTGCAAGAAATGGAGAAAACAACAACCCTGTTGTCCAAAGTTTTGCTCAAACAGCATCAAATTAGGCAAGGAAACATAATACCCACGCTTTTTGCACAATTTCATTGCAGAAACGGAGAATTGACCTTCTCACCATACTAAAATTCAGCTGATTACTACAAATCTAGTACTTCACCGATCTGACCTATTGGGCCAAATTTGTGCTCAAAATTGTGTTATCTCTACTAGTTTCTGAGATATAGACTGTTTCAGAAATTATAAATACACTAACGATAACCTGTCATTTCAATTTGAGCACAATATCCAAAAAAGTTTCTTCTAGCTCTTATAGTAAACATGCTAACGAAGCAAATAATGCCAATTTTGTTGATGGTTGTGGTAAAAGTTAAAAAATAGGGCTCTGTAAACTAGATGATTAAAATTTGAAGTTGCACAAAGTGGTCAAAAAATGGAGCATAGTAGAAAAGAAAAAAATCTCACAGCTAAAATGTTTAATTTCCAAGCACAATGCAAATTGCTGTATCGATAATAAAAGATATTTCTCGATTGGTAAAAGTAATTTTTACTGGAATATTTGATCAAGAACCACCATTACGGGCCTTCTCAAAACAAAAATTTTTGTTTCAAATTTCTCAACAACACCAGTAGCAACAAACGTTAAGCAAACGAATGTCTTAATTACTGTTTACTGTGTTCGTTTTTATGGTATGACAAGCTTTGCCATCTGAAGGATCGAATGAGCTGAAAAAATAAGTTTGTTTAGATTAAACGCGTTCAGGAAAGCTAAGAAACTATGTGGTAGTTCTTATGTTCCGTAGAAAACCTTAAAAAATGAGAAACTTGATTTCCGAAAAAATGTTGTGGAAATGCCTTTATCGATTTTTCCCAAATTTTGATCAAGGCATTCCTTAGACAACTTGTTGAGAAAGCAAATGTGATAAAAGTTCAGATAATTTTTGGTATTTAGTGACAAAAAATGTTGAAATCATTAAAAAACACCTTTGTGCAAATGCAAATTTGAAAAATTAAGTTATTTGTTAGAGAACTCGACTGTTCTTTAAAATATCAAGACAATTGAAAGGATATATAAAAATATGGAGTACAATATGCTATACTATGAAAGAAGTTGGTAAAAATCATTAGAACAGTTCATTTAATTTAATAAACAAAGTGTATTTATAATTTCTGAAACAGTCTATATTTGAAAAAAATCTAGCTTTTTAGTAGTTTTTGGGTTGGATCGGTACTATTCAGGAATCGATTCCGAAATTCCCGCTGAAAGTAACCATTTTATATTTGGCGAACCAAACCCAAACCCAAATCGCGGCTCTTTCGATAACATGATAAGCACGGTTAGCAAGAAAATAGTTTCAGACCATATTTCGGACAACAGGTAGTGTTCCAGAACCGATTCCCGCCAGAAGTGGATAAATGTATAAGAAAACTAATCGCTCTTGATATGGCTTTGGTCACCGTTTACTTGATCTTGTTCGCTTTTAATTTGTGTTTCTCATATCCGTACACAACTTTCTGAATGAAATTTGTTCTTGTCTGGAGTCTGTTCTCTGTGGTCTAGGTTCAATCCTAGTCGACGCCGTCGACTATGCCATTTCAGACCCCTAGGGTGTAAATATACAATAGTATGGACCAACGTTGTGCGGGAAAATTAAAATTAAATCGCATTAACTCAGAAAACAGTTTTTTCAATCCTCTTTTGCATTTAAAATTACTCGCACTCTGTAATGTGGCTTAAATTTGTATGGGATTTAGTATGTGAAATTTCATATGCTTGCATTTAAATTTGATTTAAAATTTTATAGCAATCTTGTAAACCTATGATAATTATATTTATAATTGAATGTATAAGTGGAGCGGACCTGGTGTGATGGTTAGAACGCTTGACTATCACGCCGAGGACCTGGGATCGAATCTCACTCCCGACAAACTCGCAAAATGTGAGTTCTTCCTTTGGAAGGGAAGTAGAGCGTGGGTCCCGAGATGAACTAGCCTAGGGCTAAAAATCTCGTTAAATACAGACAAAATTGAATGTATAATAATATAATAATTATAATTATAATTGAATATAGCCTAAATTGTGCAGAAAAAAATTTGACGAAGTCAGATATTTATCCACAATGCCTACACGTTGAACATAACATCGGAATATGTGCCATAAAAAAAATTCACAATTTGATGATGGCTTTGATAAAATTCTTGCTTTTTAAAATAAAGTATTCTCAGGATTCACGAACACATCGGCTTACGTCTACAGAAGGATCATGAGAGCATATTCGACGAGAAAGGCGCTATCACCACTAGGTGGATTAATTTGGGTTTTTATAGATACGGTACACCGGGGCAAGATGAAACACAAAGTTTTGAAATAGTTTTCAATACTATTTGGGAATTTTTCTTTCGCAGAAAGATTGTTTGAATAAAAAAACTACTTAGGCTGACACAAATTTCGATTTTCTCTAATGTCACCGCCCCCTCGGAAAATTTTGGTCGGAATCCGACATTTTGAGGGGGGGGGCACAAATAAATTATTCAAGAAATTTAAACTTTTTAAAATGAAATTAGAGTCGTCGAGAAAATTTCTTAACAAATCGGATGAATTTTTGACGATTTTGCCTAATTGTTTGGGTAATTTTGCATCAAATGCACTTATTATTAATCATCCTCTCCCTTAACGAGTCAACGAGTAAAGTGACAAAAGAAGAAAATGAGATTTGTTCCGGCCTTATGTGTTAAGGCATTCAAGCTGTTTACCATCATTGGATAACATCATGCTAATCCGCTGTTTCAACTTGCCCCGGTGATTATAACAAAATAGGTTATTACTTGGACTAGACCGGTGTACTTTTTGTTACATTTTTAGTTATTTTAACATTATCCTGCATCTAGTTTATAACATAATAAGTTATAGAAAATTTTCATAACATCATAATACAATGTGTTATAAACTTGATATATTTTTCTAGTCGAGGTTTTTGCACAGCAAAAAATATGAAAACTAAACAGCACATAAACTGAAGAGCTACTGACAATTGTGACGGAAATTCTGTAAACCACGTGCATTTGGTGTCAGCCAAGTAGTACGCTCAGATATCAGCCAACCAGGCGGCTTGTTTACAGATTTTAAGGCATATTTGCTTGAAATTTACATGCATCTGCTGCAAATCATGTCAGTAACTCTCCTCACGAGGTCGCTCTGCTTGATCGCAGCTGTGATGGTTTCCTCTATTTGTACTCGCTACAGCAGCCGTTCGTTTACGGTAGAAGCTGTTCAACTTTGACTGTCAAGATTTCATAAGCCGAGATAGCCGAGACTACTCAAGCGTGCTACTCACATTCCAAGGATCTAAATTCGAATCTTATTCAAATCCATGTTATTTTCTTTTTTAACATACGTCTGTAATGTAATTTGAAGATCGCAAACATTTTACATGAGAAAACATACTTTTTTATATTTTTCTTGAAAGATGCTCAAAATTGCCCAATACCATATAATCGCTAATGTCAAATAAAGCCCAGGATGTGTAGAAAATTTTTGCTGAAGATCGCAAAGCAAACCGTTGCTTGTGACAATTTGCAGGGCATCTGAGGCTACACTTTTACATAATTGGTTACATACTTTCTTAATAACTTTATGCTTTTATAAGGAAAAACAAAAACTTAATTTCTCCCTTATAAAATCCCATACAAATTTCAATCGCGATGCGCAAAGTGTAGGCATAACTGATCGCGCTCAAATTTTGTACCGACACTCATGACCTGCAATGGAATAAAAAAAAACCATGATCTGAAAAAAAAACGACTTCTATGACCCACGCTAAGTGTACATGCTGATCTAACGCTATTGCTTTGTATGCTTAGTGTGTGTTTTATGGGCGCAATATTCTAGTTGTCTCTTGTTCCCCAAATATCATGCTTCTGCTATCGGATGCGGAGAATCCCATGACTCCCAGATGCGTATATTCTGCACACACACATATACACAATGCTGAACCAAGGCCCTTACTCTTTTATTCCATCAGCCAGAGTTACGAACTCTTTAAGCCGGATATCAGTTTGGAATGTGTTATTTTAGGAAGAAACCCCTCTGTTCGACGCTGCCAAACAGATTAAGTAGAAGAAGTATTTGGATGATCCAATGATCCATATTCAACATCCCCGCTTGTGTGGAAACCAAAAAGATAAAAACATGCAATTTATGCAAAGTATCTAAGCTTGTTAGGTTGTTCTTCTTCGACATTTTTTATGATTACAAATAGGTACTGCTTGAAAACCACAAACAAGTTTAGTTCAGCCATCTACTCCGTGTCAACCACACAGTGCAAAACGTCGGCATTCAAAAATAAAAGCAACCCCCGAAGAAACAACCAACTTAACTTTCATATGTGGGAATGGAAAAAGAGACACTCGGAGAGCAAAGATAAACTTTATGACATAACAAGATTATCGCCTGCCTGTCTGGGAGTGGCGAGACCAGAGCACAGCTTAGTGCTTGAGTGGGATACGGTGCGGTGGCTGACACCCTCCACGAAAAAATAGAATAACATTCAAAAAATAACATCCCCCCATGTTAAGGACCAAGTAGTGCGACCAGAGTCAAGTTGGATTAAGCTTCCATAAGCTTATTTTTATCTTGCTGCTTTTGACTTTCAAACAAAACTGCAATTCGTTTCGTACCCCGAAGGGTTTTTCTGTCTAACCCCGTGGCAGAAGGCGACCCCGAGAATTTGTCGGGCACCCGAAGCTAGATGATAATACCTATTTTGAAAGTTGCATACCCTAGTATATGGTCGGTACGTGTGGTGGAGAGGGTGGGATATACGACGGTTCATGCAACAATAAGCTTAAATCTACTTAGCTAGTTCCTTTGTTCTCTTGGTTACTGGAAGTCTGTCGCCATGGTTTCATTATGAAAATTGAAGCTGACGATTGCAATCTTTCAATCTCAGACGTCTCTGGTGGTGGCTGGAATTTTCATTGCGGCTTGGTGGCATGGTCCTCATAAATCCACTTTTACTAGCAAAATATACATAATGCTGAATAGTAAAAGATCTTTATACTATAAATGGTGGCGCCACCGCTAGTATATGTTTAAATATGTATTGCTTCATTTTCATTTGCTTACATTAATAATGTATGGACTAATAAAAATGTATTGAAACAATCTCAAAATATTTTTCAATCAGCGCTTTCGATTCTTCTTTGAACCCACTTCTAGATGAACATTTGAAAAGGGCCTATCTGCTTTTTGTAAACAAACATGTTTCTGTCTCTGTAGGGCCCATCTGCATCCACCAACGCACATCAACACCCTTAACAGACAGCTTGGAGAACACTCTTTCTGATAAGGGTGTTGATGTGCGTGGGTGGATGCAGATGGGCCCTACAAAGACAGAAACATGTTTGTTTACGCAAAGCAGATAGGCCCTTTTCAAATGTTCGTCTAGACTTGCGGAAATAAAATTACGTGTAACTGTAGACAATCCTCCTCCTCGTCCACCTCTTGGAACGCTGCATCTACCTATAATTACGGTTGCATCATAGAATAAAACGAAGGAAAAATCTTTGAATTTACCACATCCTTCCAAAAAAGTGGGTTTAAAAACTGTCGAAGAAAAACGAGGTAAACAATAAAAGGAAGGCACAGCTTTCAGTTTTTTTCCTTCCATATAACAAAGCAATTGTTTTGGATGGAAATTCGGTTGAATTGAGCTCTCCATATAAAACCATTTACAATTAACAATGATTGGGATAAGGGCGAACATTACCATACGTCTTTTCGTTACCTTGCTTCGGAAAGGAGCTAGTGCACATCGCACTCTCAATGTTAGCTGCGTAGCCTTGCAGCAATGAATTGTGGTTCCTACAGCAATCTCTTTGGAGGAATTCCTTCAGGAATTTCACAGGGGGTTCCAACAAAAATACTACTAGACATTCCTTCAGGAATTCCCCCTTGGATTCCACTAGCAATTCCTCCGCGGATTCTTCCGGTTGTTCTTCCAGGAATTCCATCGAGGATTTCTAAAAGGATTCCTCCGGGGACTCTACCTGTAATTCTTTAGGAAATTTCTTCTGGAAATCTTCCTGAAATTCCTCCGGAAACTCCTGCATTTTTTTCAGGAATTCTCCCAGGAATGAGTCGTAGAATAACTGCATTTTTTCAGGAATTCCTCTAGCGATTCCTCCGGAAATTTTTGTAAAGATTCCTCTAGGAATTTCTTTAGCGATTCCTTCTGCACTTCTACCGAGGATTCCTCCAGGAAATTTCCTCTGGAAACTTCTCCGGAGATTCTTCCTGGGCTCCAACGGAAATTCCTCCAAGGATACTTCCAGGAATTTATCCGAGGAATTGTCCAGGAAACTGATACGGATATTCCTATAGGTATACCTCCAGGGATTTCTGCAGGGATTCCTCTGGAGATTCTTCCAGGAATACTTCCAAGGACTCTTCCTGAATTTCTTCCGGTAATTTCTCCAAAAAATCCTCCGGGGATTAATCCAGAAATTCCTCCGGGTACTGTGCAGCAATCTTTTCTGGGATTCTCCAAGAAATTTCTCTGAAAACAACTCCTGGAATTTCTCCGGGAATTCCTCCAGAATTACATCCAAAGATTTCTCCAGCAACTCCTCCTGGGTTTCCATCAGAAATTACACCGGGGATTCCACCAGGAATTGTCAACGGGGATGGTTCCTCAAACTCTCACCGGGGATTTCTACAGCAATTCTCATCAAGAATTCCTCCAGGAATCCCCATCTGGAGTTATTCCCACTGAAGATTTCGGGATCTCCTCCTAAATTTTTTTCGAAATTTCTTCAGGAATTCCTCCTAAAATTCTTCGAAAATTTCTCTAGAAATCTCTCCGGGGATTCCTCCAAAAATTCCTCCGGATATTGATAAAGCATTACTTTTCGGGGGTTCTTCCGGTGATTTTTCTGGAGATAACTTCAGGAATTCTTTTGGGGATTCTTCCAAGTATTCCTCTAGGTATTTCTCCAGGAATTCCTCTAGACATTCCTCCGGAACTCAACCGGATATTCTTCCAAGAATTTCAACGGTGACTTCGACAGGAATTCCTCCTTAAATTCCTCCGGAGATTTCTGTTGGAGTTTCACCAGGAATTTCTACGGGGGTTACTCCAGGGATTCTCCCAGAAATTCCACCGGGGATTCCCCCAGGAATTGCTCCGGGAATATCTCCAGAAATTCCTCCAGGGATTTATTCATGAATTCCTCCTGGAATATCACTGGTCATTCCATCGAGGGCTATTCCTAGAATTCTTCCGGGAATTTATCCGGGGATTCATCCAAGAATTCATCCGGGTATTCCTCAAGAAATTTTTTCGGGGACCCTCTCAGAAATTCCTCTGCAGATTGCACCAGACATTCATCCAGAAATTCCTCCGGAAGATTCCTTCAGGAATATCACCGGGGAATCAATCAAGGATTCCTTTCAGAAATTCCAGGAATTCAGAGATTCCTCCGTGTGACCGTTCAATCGTCACAATAAAATATTTGGTGGCAAGGCCAGTTGAAGGTTGAGAAAAGAAATAAAAATATTGTTATTTATGTTCGTGTTGTCAAACCCTAAATGTCTAAATGTCAAAATATTTGTCTGTCTCCGCTTTTATAAGTGTTTGAGTGACGTCTATTTTGTCATTTAGTAGCCCCATGGTTGATGTCTTTCTGAAATATATTTTTTGTTTTGTGTTTATTCCGACAGTAGTTTATTTATTTTTCTATTTATTTACTTATTCATTTATTTATTCATATATTTATTTATTTTCTTATTTATTTATTTTTGAGTTAGTTTATTTATTTATTTATTTATTTATTTATTTATTTATTTATTTATTTATTTATTTATTTATTTATTCAGATTTTTTATTTTTCATAGTTTTTTCATATTTATTTACAAAATTTAATAATATATGCGGAACAAGTATATAGGGACTTTTTATTTGTTAAGGCTAAGCATGCAGCCAATTTGTCGGAGTAAATGTTTAAAGTAGTATGGGACATCAACCATTCTAGTGTGTAAGTTTTGTTCTGCCTGTGTTCCCGAACCGTCAAACTTCGTCCATCATCGTGTCTGCTATCATCGTCATCGTCGTCATGGAAGTATGATCGTCAGCTATGAGTTATGATGGGGTATGTTCGGGGTTTATGTGCTGGCTCATGGGAGCTATAAATAGTTGCCGCGGAATAGAGCCAGGCCTCTTGTATTTTTTATCGTTCCGGAGGAGTGACGAAAAAGTGTCGGTCCGCGAGTTAGTCCGTCAACATACTGACCGCGGTAGTTCCTTGTAGTTATTCGTTACATGTTTGATGTACGTTCCAAACTAAAACCTAAATACTAATAAAACTACAAATTAAAAGGTGTTAAAATTTAAAACCACAGTTAAATGCCATAACCATATAACATCTAAAAAGTTAAAAGCTAGTACGGATCATTGGAAATACACCACTAACGGTTAGAAAGTGCACCATAGACGATACAGTTAACTCTAACCGCGTTAATTTTCCGGTGATCTCCAACGTACGCCAAGTGAACAAGCGAGCCAGTGGTGGACAATTAACTGCAGTGAATTGTGTAGAGAACAATATAGTGTGGCCGGCCGGACAAAATAGTGAATTAAATGGCATGTCGACGAATCTGTGGTTGTCCGGCCCCTTTTTGGTGCAGGCTCGCTTGATTGGCCACCTTTGAAAACGCGCGCGCACGGTACCACTCCCCGGAACTGGAACATGGCCCTACGTTAAAATCGGCCTTACCGACACGTGTACAAGTTCTCGTACCGCTTATGAGAACCGTGAACCCCTGAAACCCCAAGAAGAAGAAGAAGAAGCAAAGTGAAGAAGGTTAGAAGGAGAAAGAAGAAGATTCCACGTGATGCCAGCCAACGGAAGTTTCCTGTGTCGTCGAGTTCTATGCATGCCAACGGAGTCATCGATCGGCCGCAACGGTGAGCGCTAATTCTGCAAAAATAAAAGTTTAACCAGAAAATTGCAATTCAGCTTTTCCTCTATTTTCTTTAATAAATATCGTTGTATGGCCTTCTCAACCTCAACTGTCCATTGCTTTAATTTATTTTCTTTGTTAAGAATCTTGTTCCGCCATTTTGAATTGTATTTGTCCGCCTTGCCACCAAATATACACGGGAAGATTGTCCGGGAGAACCATCGTAAACGACCCTGAGAAAAGTAGGTTGACAACCACTGCTCCATTGATTTTATATGGGACAGGGGTTCCCAACCTACTTTCAGTGAGTATCAATTGGCGCCCAACGCAAAAGTTTTGAAAAAGTGTTTTGCTTCAAGGCCTGAAGTAAAACCCTTTTTCGATCGGTCTCCCGGAGAATTTCAATTAATTTAATTAATTTCAATAATCGCGTGGTCGTTAAGTGGAATTAGTGGACTCAAATACTTTATTGCGAAGGTTGTGGAAAAATCAAATTGCGGATTGTTGCGGATGATGATAACCCACTACATAAATGCAATTATTTCAAGTGTTGAGTTTAGTTACAAACCAGAAATTTGAGCAACTTAGTTATTAAGGAGTTCTTTCTGGAGCTTCGTTCAATTCAACTAAATCAGTGTTGCATTTTTTCCATCTACCAACAAAAGCTTATTTTTTGCAATTTAATCAAAGGAAACTGTGATAACTTAGATTATTTATTTATTTTTTTTGTGTTTCCTGTGATATATTTATTGAGATGTTATTTATTTAAATATTTAATCATATATTTATTCATCTATTTTTGTATTATAGTGTCTTTGTAAATATATTCATATATTTAGTAGAGGCATTTATTTACATTATTTATTTATTATTTTTCATAGTTATTCATTTACATTATTTATTTATTTATTTATTTTGATAGTTTTTCATATTAAATATCTCAATATTTTTTTTAATTAAAACCAAAAAGCTAAAATGGCTTTAGCTCGCCCAACATTCGATCAAGCTAGTGAGCTTATCATTAAATGGTATTATTCCATGAGAGTAGATTTTCTGGAAGTCGATGAACTGGAGTGGGAACTTGAATCTCGATCAATAACAATAGACGACAGCCTGAGCTTAACTCAGAAACGAAAATGGTTGAGAGATAGCCTTAAACTTGAAAAACGTAGTTCAATGTCTTGCTTAGTAGGTATTTTAAAAGGCGAGGTCAAAAACGAAATTGAAACATGCATTCAAAAGTTTCTAGAATTGAAGGAAAAGTGGGAGTTAATTGCCAATGATGATGACAAAAATTGCCTTGGGGCACGTCTGTCCCATGTAGGAGCTCGAATGGTGGTGATCTTAACATCGGCTAAAAATTCACCAAATTTGCACAGTAAGTTACAAAACATGCTAGTGGAGCTGGTTGGAATTTTAGAACAAGGGTTGAATGATCCACCACTAAATGAAACGGTAGATGAATTAGCAAATCCGGTAGAAAATAATACAAGAGTTAATCAAACGAATGCAAACTTAGCTGAGTGTGATTTAACAGTAACAACACCGCCTCCTCGAATGACAGTCTTGAGTCAGGAGGACCTCGACTGGATTCATTCTTTGCAAAACAGAATTGTGGATTTGGAGTTTGAGCTGCAACGCAGGAAAGGAAGAGATGTGGGAACTCAAACGTCCGACGAGATCGCTCCGCTTCGGGAACCTCCCCGTATGACTTACTACAATCCTAACCATAATTTCGGTTCGTTTCCATGGACCAACCCTCGTCCTCAAAATCCTGTACCATCTGTGGATCATTTCAAACAATCACATGGAGCGGATTCATGTGGCACTCGATTGAGTAACGCCCATAGTAATCCTCCTATGAACACAACTTTTCCAATTTCATCCCACCATTCAAATATCAACAGACTAGGGAATGATCCCCCTAATCAACAGACATCCCTTCCATCAAACCCCATCCAGCAACCAGTTCATGATCAATCGCATTTCCAGTCGTTCTCTAATCCATACCTTCCTAACCAGTATGCAGTACCATATCAGACACGTCACACTTTACCTGTTTCCAAATGGAATATAGCAAAGTATAGCGGAGATGATCAAGGTCTCAAATTAAACGAGTTCCTGGAGCACGTTCAGGCACTTTCCCAGGCGGAGCGTGTCTCGGAACGAGAGTTATTCGAGTCAGCGGTACACTTATTCACCGGGTCGGCGTTGAAGTGGTACATGTCCCAACGATCGACTGGAAGACTGATGAACTGGCAACATCTTGTCTTTGAACTGCGTAGAACCTACATGCATCCGGACTTGGACGCCTTGATTAAGATGAAAATCTATCAAAGGCGCCAGCAAAAGTATGAATCTTTTCATGAATTCTACTTTGAAATGGAGAAATTGTTTCGAACGATGAGTTGCCAGATCCCGGACTTCGAAAAAATGCAAATTCTCCAGCAAAATATGCGGGTGGATTACAAACGGCAAATGACGTTTCTACCAATCGCTGATCTAGAAACACTGGTAGCGGCTGGTCAAAAGCTGGATGCTTTAAATTTTTCCGCCTATAACAAGGTCTTTGGAACAGACAAAACTGTTCAAGCGATCGGTAACAAGGATTCAGGCGGGAAAAAGAAGCAGAAAAGCAATATAAGCCAGTCTGATCCTCAAGTCTCTGGCCAGATAGCAAGCGTAGGACAGCCAGGGCAGTTCAATCCTAACCGAGGTAATCGTAGCCAACAAAGGCCTACTCCAAATCAGGATACTAAACAATTTCCCCCAAATCACTCGCGTCCCGAGCCTCAAAGCTCACAAGCTCGAAATCCACCCAAAGAAGCGGCTCCGTCCAATTCTCCGATGCCTGGTCCATCAGGGACCCAGCCACGACCATCGCTTACGTTAGATGACGTGGTCAACAACCATACTCCCCCTCCGAACCACTTGAAACACTTGTTTCAACTGTGGCCGATTCGGTCATCACACAGTTATGTGTAGACAGCCTCGGGGTACGTTTTGTAGTACGTGTGGTCTTCGAGGCTTCCCCACAGATTTCTGTCCGTTCTGCATAAAAAACGGTTCATCTGCGAACGAAAATCGCCGTCCGCAAGGTCCCCAAGCGTAAAATCGTCAAAACCAACTCAAGAACGCGACCTTCCACCCTTTTGGGAGTCCGCTCCAACCGATCTGTACACAGATACAACAGTAGTGTGTCAAATTACATATCCCTACGAGAATGACAATCGCCCTTATGTAGCTGTGAAAATCTATGGCCTCCACATACACGCTTTGTTGGACAGTGGAAGCAACTACACCATTATCAGCGAGAAAGTTTTCTCAAAACTAAACCTAAAACGTTTACACAAACCTCCACTCAATACTTCGCTGAGGTCTGCTAGTGGAGACAATCTTAAAATTCTTGGTGAAGCACATCTTCCATTTTCTGTCCAAGGAAAAGCGCGTATAATCCCCACATTGGTGGTTGAGAACCTCTCTATCGACTGTATTTGCGGTATGGATTTCTGGAGTAAGTTTAGAATTCAACCCACTATGCTGTCAAACGGACAACACTCTATTGTGTCCACCGTGGAAAAACCCGCGAATGATTCATTACTAACCGAACACCAAGTACTTGCTATTGAGGAGGTGAAGAGACAGTTTATTCCAGCACGAGATGGTAGTCTTACATTGACTCCTCTAGCCAAACATAAGATTATTATTAAGGAGGAGTGGAAGAATCAACCTCCCGTCCGGCAGTTTCCATACTGCATGTCACCCAAAACCCAAGAGTTAGTAGCAGTAGAACTGCGAAGGCTGTTGGATATCGGAATTATAGAGAGGAGCAGCTCGGATTGGTCCCTAAACTGTGTTCCAGTTATTAAACCAAACAAGGTAAGGCTATGCTTAGACGCGCGCAGAATCAATGAGCGAACTGTGCGTGATGCATACCCTTTGCCGCACCCTGGACGCATCTTAGGTCAACTTCCAAAAGCAAACTTCCTCTCAACCATCGACCTTTCCGAGGCCTTCCTTCAGGTCCCTCTTGATCCAGAATCAAGGAAGTATACCGCGTTCAGTGTGCAAGGCAAAGGGTTGTTCCAGTACACCAGAATGCCATTCGGCCTTATAAACAGCCCAGCCACTCTAGCTCGGCTTATGGATTCTGTTCTTGGCCATGGTGTACTGGAGCCGTACGTTTTTGTGTACTTAGACGACATCGTTGTGGTCACAGAAACGTTCGAGCATCATGTACAGCTCCTCACTGAAATTGCGCGTCGTCTAAGCCAAGCCAACCTCAGTATTAATCTCGAGAAGTCCCGCTTTGTAGTCTCAGAGGTCCCATTCCTAGGGTATCTCCTGAGTACAAACGGCCTGCGAACCAATCCAGATAAAATACGGCCGATCGTGGAATACGAACGGCCAACAACCATCACCAAGCTTCGGAGATTCCTAGGAATGGTGAACTACTACCGTCGATTTATAGAAGGCTTCAGCGGAGTTACTGCACCTCTAAGTGACCTCCTCAAAACCAAGTCGAAGGTGATTCAATGGTCCGAAGCTGCTGAAGAAGCCTTCTGCCAAATTAAGGAGCTTCTGATTTCCTCTCCTATACTCGGAAGTCCTGACTTCACAAAGGAATTTGTGATTCAGACTGATGCCAGTGACATTGCCGTAGCAGGGATTTTGACACAGCAACAGGAGGAGGGAGAAAAGGTGATTGCTTACTTCTCGCACAAGCTTACCACGCCACAAAAGAACTACCATGCGGCTGAGAAAGAAGCTTTGGCCGCAATTCTAGCAATAGATGCCTTCCGTGGCTACATAGAGGGATACCATTTCACTCTAGTTACAGATTCATCTGCGTTGACTCACATCCTGAAGACCAAGTGGAAGGTAGGATCCAGGTGTAGTCGATGGTCGCTAGACCTACAGCAATTTGATATGACCGTGGTTCACCGTAAAGGTAAGGACAATGTCGTCGCAGACGCACTGTCGCGAAGCCTCGTGGCCGTCATCAACTCACCTGATTCATCCTGGTATTCTACCATGGTCAACAAGGTGTTGAACCAACCAGACGACTTCGTAGATTTTAAAGTGGAGGATGGACGTCTGTATAAGTTCATTTCTAACCGCGATCTTCCTTGCGATTCCCGTTTTGAGTGGAAAATGGTTCCCAAGAGTAGCGAAATCCCAGGTGTTCTGACTGACAGTCATGACTCTTGTCTTCACCCAGGCTATGAAAGGACGCTCGCTCGCATCCGTCAACGGTACTATTGGCCGAAGATGGCAGGAGAAATACGTGCATATGTCCAACAATGTGGCACTTGCAAGGAGGTTAAACCTGCTTCAAGACCTTTGGCGCCTGAGATGGGTCGCATGCGTCGTCCGTGGCAAATTATTTCTGCCGATTATATCGGTCCACTTCCTCGTAGCCGCCGTGGAAATCAACACATACTGGTGGTAACTGATTACTTCTCCAAATGGACTTTGATCCAACCAGTAAGAAGTGTCAGCAGTTCAACTCTCTGTTCCATACTCAAAGAGCAGTGGATTCTACGGAATTCCACCCCAGAGGTAATAATTACCGATAATGGGAGCAGCTTTATATCACGAGAGTTCAAAGAACTGTTAAATCAGTTTAAAATTAAACACTGGTTAAATTCTCGATACCATTCCCAGGCAAATCCTGTGGAAAGGGTTAACCGAACCATAAACGCTGCGATCCGCACTTACGTGAAGGAAGACCAACGTCTATGGGATACCCGAACTGCTGAAATTGAAATGGTTCTTAATACCAGTGTACACGCTTCAACGGGATTCACCCCATATTTTATCACACACGGCTACGAGTTATCTGAAACTGGATCCGACCATAAATTGACAAGACATGAAGACAAGCTGTCGCCTGAGGAGCAAAGCGAGCGGAAGAAGCAAATGTTCACCCGCATGTACGATTTAGTTACTAAAAATCTTGAGAAGGCTCATGAAACTTCTCGTAACCACTACAATCTTCGTCATCGGCAATTTTCTAAATCGTTTGTCGACGGGCAGCTTGTTTACCGAAGAAACATGAAACTGTCCAACGCCGCTGAAAAGTACAATGCCAAGTACGGCCCACAGTTCCTTCCTTGCCGCGTAAAGCAAAAAATTGGCTCATCCTCATACGAGCTGGAAGATTTAAATGGTAAAAATATCGGCATTTGGCCAGCAGCTCACTTAAAACCAGGTTGAAAAGCACTGCTTTAGGTTCGCAAAATGATTCGTCTCTCGACAGGTAAACAAACTCAGCAATCACTTTTCATATATTTTCCGTCATCATCGTAACCAATCATCGTCGTCATTGTTTGTTGTTGTTATTTTCATTCGCCTCCCACGCATTTTTGTCTAGTATACCTAAAAATACAACAGAAAAGCAAAAATTAGCTTAAAAATCTCACCAGGTCAAAAAAAATGTTGTCTATTTTTGTTTTGATCAAGTCAAGTCGTCGTTATAGTTGTTGAGTTCATTGACAGGTGTCAAATACCTAATCAGTAGGGGTGTTCAAAGCACCAACACACAGAGGCATCATTGTCGGAGTTCCGAAAGATGCACGGAAATTAGAATAATCCCATTCACCGAGATTTCAACATTTTTTCACTAGCAAAAGCTAGCGAGTCAAATGAAATTTCGAGTTGAGTGTGCATTATTTGAATTATTTTAACTAAAAGTCTTAGTCACTCTATCCTAGGAGAGTGACAATATGACAACATTAGTTATAGGGTACCCTACCACTGTTTTATTTAGGCTTAGAAAACTAGCATCGAATGGCGAATTTGTGTGTAAAGTTGAGTGTATGAATGAAAGTATGTCAGATGGTGTGAATGAGGGGGTTAATGAATGAGTCTGTATGAAAGAAAGTGTTTGAGTGTGGTAGTATAATAAGCGTTTTGTTGTCCAAGGTGAGCTTGCGATAGTAAATAATGTTAGAGACGTTGCAGAAAGTTTGGTCTCCATAGTAATAATTTAAAATCAACCAAAAGAGTTGAGGTGAGAATTTCTGAACTGTAACTGAACTCAACAACTGAAATGATGGCCTATACATGTAGTTTATTCTGACGCACCATGAACAATCTCGACAGACGAAATATTTGCGATCCGAGCAGTAAATACCCTGAAGATTCACTATTCCTCTGACTTTGACTGTTCCCTGAGTGTTGCTCGAGACCAGATGGTGGACAGGCTCACTGCATTAGATCCTTACAATTCGTTGGAAAGAGCTCCTCTGGTTACTATGAAAAATCATTCACCGAATTTCAACAGGAACTGGTGGAGCAGTAGTCGCATCAATAGTCGGCAGCCCAGGATGAAAAAAAAAACACTTTGTTTTTTTTTACCCCGACTCCGGGAAGATTGTGACCGTTCAATCGTCACAATAAAATATTTGGTGGCAAGGCCAGTTGAAGGTTGAGAAAAGAAATAAAAATATTGTTATTTATGTTCGTGTTGTCAAACCCTAAATGTCTAAATGTCAAAATATTTGTCTGTCTCCGCTTTTATAAGTGTTTGAGTGACGTCTATTTTGTCATTTAGTAGCCCCATGGTTGATGTCTTTCTGAAATATATTTTTTGTTTTGTGTTTATTCCGACAGTAGTTTATTTATTTTTCTATTTATTTACTTATTCATTTATTTATTCATATATTTATTTATTTTCTTATTTATTTATTTTTGAGTTAGTTTATTTATTTATTTATTTATTTATTTATTTATTTATTTATTTATTTATTTATTCAGATTTTTTATTTTTCATAGTTTTTTCATATTTATTTACAAAATTTAATAATATATGCGGAACAAGTATATAGGGACTTTTTATTTGTTAAGGCTAAGCATGCAGCCAATTTGTCGGAGTAAATGTTTAAAGTAGTATGGGACATCAACCATTCTAGTGTGTAAGTTTTGTTCTGCCTGTGTTCCCGAACCGTCAAACTTCGTCCATCATCGTGTCTGCTATCATCGTCATCGTCGTCATGGAAGTATGATCGTCAGCTATGAGTTATGATGGGGTATGTTCGGGGTTTATGTGCTGGCTCATGGGAGCTATAAATAGTTGCCGCGGAATAGAGCCAGGCCTCTTGTATTTTTTATCGTTCCGGAGGAGTGACGAAAAAGTGTCGGTCCGCGAGTTAGTCCGTCAACATACTGACCGCGGTAGTTCCTTGTAGTTATTCGTTACATGTTTGATGTACGTTCCAAACTAAAACCTAAATACTAATAAAACTACAAATTAAAAGGTGTTAAAATTTAAAACCACAGTTAAATGCCATAACCATATAACATCTAAAAAGTTAAAAGCTAGTACGGATCATTGGAAATACACCACTAACGGTTAGAAAGTGCACCATAGACGATACAGTTAACTCTAACCGCGTTAATTTTCCGGTGATCTCCAACGTACGCCAAGTGAACAAGCGAGCCAGTGGTGGACAATTAACTGCAGTGAATTGTGTAGAGAACAATATAGTGTGGCCGGCCGGACAAAATAGTGAATTAACATGAACAATGGCATGTCGACGAATCTGTGGTTGTCCGGCCCCTTTTTGGTGCAGGCTCGCTTGATTGGCCACCTTTGAAAACGCGCGCGCACGGTACCACTCCCCGGAACTGGAACATGGCCCTACGTTAAAATCGGCCTTACCGACACGTGTACAAGTTCTCGTACCGCTTATGAGAACCGTGAACCCCTGAAACCCCAAGAAGAAGAAGAAGAAGCAAAGTGAAGAAGGTTAGAAGGAGAAAGAAGAAGATTCCACGTGATGCCAGCCAACGGAAGTTTCCTGTGTCGTCGAGTTCTATGCATGCCAACGGAGTCATCGATCGGCCGCAACGGTGAGCGCTAATTCTGCAAAAATAAAAGTTTAACCAGAAAATTGCAATTCAGCTTTTCCTCTATTTTCTTTAATAAATATCGTTGTATGGCCTTCTCAACCTCAACTGTCCATTGCTTTAATTTATTTTCTTTGTTAAGAATCTTGTTCCGCCATTTTGAATTGTATTTGTCCGCCTTGCCACCAAATATACACGGGAAGATTGTCCGGGAGAACCATCGTAAACGACCCTGAGAAAAGTAGGTTGACAACCACTGCTCCATTGATTTTATATGGGACAGGGGTTCCCAACCTACTTTCAGTGAGTATCATCCGGAAATACCTTCAGGAATTCCTCCAACAATCCCTTCAGGGATTTCTCAAGGGATTGCTTAAGAGATTCCTCAAAGAATTTCTTCTGAGAAACCTTCAGAAAATCTTTCTAAAGTTCCTCCAGAAATTCCTTCAAGGATTCCTCCAGAAATTCCTTCAGAAATTCTTCCAGGAATTTCTTCAGGGATATCTCCAGGAATTCAATAAGAGATTCTTCCAGGAGGTGTTTCGGAGTTTCCTCCCGGAATTCCTTCAGAGATTCATCCCGGAAATCCTTCAGAGATTCCTCCAGAAATTCCACCAGGAATTCCTACAGGTATTCATCCAGGAATTTCTTTAGGGATTCCTCCAGGAATTCCTTCAGAGATTCCTGCAGAAATACCTTCAGGGATTCCTCCAGATTTGTTCATGAATTCTTTCAGAAATTCTTCCAGGAATTCCTCCAGGGATATCTCCAGGAATTCCTGCAGAGATTTCTAAAAGAATTCCTTCGGATATTCAGGGATATCTCCAGGAGTTTTCAGGGATTCCTCAAGGAATTGCATCATGGATTCTTCCAAGAATTGCTTCAGAGATTCCTCCAGGAATTCCTTCAGAAATTCCTCCAGGAATTCCTTCAGAAATTCCTCCAGGAATTTCTTCGCAGACTCCTCCAGGAGTTCCTTCAGAGATTCCTCAGGCATTCTTTCAGGAATTCCTCCAGATATTCCTTCAGGGATTCCTCCAACAGTCCCTTCAGGGATTCATCCAACAACGCGGTTGATGACGGTTAGTAACGGATAAATGCGAATTTTTCCGATTAGCAAAGGAAGTGTCATTCCCCTGGAATTTCTGAAGGAATTCCAGAAAAATCCTGGAGGAATCCTGCATTCCTGAAAGAATTGCGGCACTTCGTAAGGTATTATAGTCGCTTGTAACGAGAAAAGATGTAAGTCTTATGTTACGTATAATAAATAAACAGAAACAGAATCCCTGAAGTAATTCTTTGAGGAAACTCCGAAGTTATTTCTGCAGGAGTATCTGAAGGAATTCCTAGAGGAATCCCTGAAAGAATTTCTGGAGGAATCCCTAAGTTAATTCCTGGATGAATACCTGGAGAAATTCCTGGAGGAATTTCTGGAGGAATCTTCGAAGAAATTCCTTGAGGAATCTCTTAAGGAATTCATTGAGGAATCTCTGAAGGGATTGTTGGAGGAATCCCTGAAGGGATTGTTGGAAGAATCCCTCAAAGAATGCTTGGAGGGATCTCTGGAGGAATTTCTGGAGAAAGCTCCGAAGGATTTTCTGAAGGACTCTCTGAAGGCATTCGTGGAGAATTCCACGAAGTAATCCCTGGAGGAATTCTTGAAGGTATTCCTGGAGGAATCTCTGATGAAATTCTTGGAAGATTTCAAGGAAAAATCCTTGATGGAAATCCTTGAGGAATTCCTGAAACAATTTCTGAAGGAATTCTTTGAAAAATCTCTGTAGGAATTCCTGGGAATATCCCTGAAGGAATTCCTGGAAGAATTTTTGAAACAATTCCTTGAGAAATCCCTGAAGGAATTTCTGGAGGAATCCCTGAAGGAATGCCTGGAGAATTCTCCAAAGAAATTCCTGGAGAAATCTCCGAAGGCATTCTTGGAGGATTCCAGCAAGGAATTCCTGGAGGAATTCTTGTAGGTATTCCTGGAGGAATTCTTGGTAGAATCCTTGATGGAATTCCTTGAGGAATCGCTGATGATTCTTGGAGATATCTTTGGAGGAATCCCTGAAGGTGTTCTTGCAATTATTCTTGTAGGAGTCCAGCTGTATCACTGTTGCTTTTCATGATCATCATTGTAATTTGTATGGAAAATCATAACCCTAAACCATTTATGCCTAGTTTGGACGTGAGATCAAATTTTCCTCGATACTTAAGAAAGATGAGCTTAAATAATTCTCTTCGGATCTTACCGGAATCGGTTCCGAAATACTTTCCTATGGCCAGTGCACTCATGCGCTGAATACCACGCTGCTTGCCAGATTCTAGATCAAAAATCACGGAATTTGATCCGTCATATCGAGACTACACGAGAAAATCTGTGTGTGTTCCCTATGAGTACCCTCCGGAACCGAACTTACAATAACAATAAAAATGCAAGCTGACATGAAATGTCAAATAAATATGTTGAAAATATATATTCTCGGATACTTATTCAAAACGACGTATCAACATAGGAGTTGCGTGTATTATACATTACATGCATACATTACATACATTTATTTGTTCAACATCATTAAGACAAGACATAATCAACAATAGTACGCCACAACAGCAACCCGAGTAAAATGGTTCTCGAGAGTCATCCGACCGGTACAAGAAGACGTGGAGCGCAGCGAGCTAGGTGGGTCGACCAAGTGGAGGACGACCTGTGGACCCTACGCAGATTGCGGAACTGGAGACAAACAGCCATGGACCGAGTGGAATGGAGGCGGCTACTATGTACAGCAGAGGCCACCTCGGCCTTAGCCTGACCGGTAAGGTAAGTACGCCACAATACTCGGTTTGTGGCAGCCGCTCTCCATCCTCGGTCGCGCCCAATGCTCGCCAAGTCACGCTCCACCTGGTCCGCCCATCGTGCTCTCTGCGTTCCACGCCTTCTTGTGCCAACCGGATCCGTTGCAAACACCAGCTTTGCAGGGTTGTTGTCCGGCATTCTTGCAACATGCCCTGCCCAACGTATCCTTCCGGCTTTGGCCACCTTCTGGATGCTGGGTTCGCCGTAAAGTGCAGCGAGCTCGTGATTCATCCTTCTCCGCCACACACCGTTCTCCTGCACACCGCCGAAGATCGTTCTTAGCACGCGTCGCTCGAAAACTCCGAGTGCTTGTAGGTCCTCCTCGAGCATGGTCCATGTCTCGTGCCCGTAGAGGATCACCGGTCTTATTAGCGTTTTGTACATGATGCATTTGGTGCGTGGGTGAATCTTTTTCGACCGCAGTTTCTTCTGGAGCCCGTAGTAGGCCCGACTTCCGCTGATGATGCGCCTGCGAATTTCTCGGCTCACGTTGTTGTCAGCCGTCAGTAAGGATCCGAGGTAGACGAATAACTCCACCACCTCGAAAGTATCCCCGTCTATCGTAACATTACTACCCAGACGGATCCGGTCGTTTTCGTTTCCGCCTACCAGCATGTACTTTGTTTTTGAGGCATTCACCACCAGTCCGACCTTTGCTGCTTCGCGTTTCAGGCAGGTGTACAGCTCTGCCACCGTTCCAAATGTTCTAGCGATAATGTCCATGTCGTCCGCAAAGCACACAAATTGACCGGATTTTGTGAAAATCGTTCCCCGGCTGTTGAGCCCGGCTCGTCGCATCACACCTTCCAGCGCGATGTTGAAGAGTAGACATGAGAGTCCGTCACCTTGTCGCAGTCCCCGGCGAGATACGAATGAACTGGATAGTTCATCCGAAACCCTTACGCAGTTTTGCACACCGTCCATCGTTGCTTTAATCAGTCTAGTCAGCTTCCCAGGAAAGCCGTTTTCGTCCTTGATTCTCCATAGCTCTGCGCGGTCGATACTATCGTATGCCGCTTTGAAGTCGATGAACAGGTGGTGCGTTGGGACCTGGTATTCACGGCATTTCTGGAGGATTTACCGTACGGTAAAGATCGACCGGCCGTCGATGAAGCCGGCTTGATAACTTCCCACGAACTCATTTGTTTCAGGTGACAGACGACGGAAGATGATCTGGGATAGCACTTTGTAGGCAGCATTTAAAATAGTGATCGCCCTGAAGTTCTCACATTCCAAATGGTCGCCTTTCTTGTGAATGGAGCAGATTACCCCTTCCTTCCACTCCTCCGGTAGCTGTTCGGTTTCCCAGATCCTGACTATCAGCCGATGCAGACAGGTGGCCAACTTTTCTGGGCCCATCTTGATGAGTTCAGCTGCAATACCATCCTTACCAGCTGCTTTGTTGGTTTTGAGCTGGTGAATGGCATCCTTAACTTTCCTCAGCGTGGGAGTTGGTTCAGTTCCGTCCTCCGCTGCACTGGCGTCGTCGTTCCTTCCGTTGCCGTGGGCTCCCGTGCCTACGTTCTCCACGCCGTACAGGTGCTGATCGAAGTGCTGCTTCCTGTTGGGTATCTCAGCGCAGCGGACAAGAACAACCGAGGCGATCGACCGGTTAATTGATTACCATCCCGCGATATGTGATTCGTCGGAAGTAAACTACACGGACTACAGTTTCAACATCGTCTATTTACATTGATGGATTAGTACGGACTGAAATATACATCACACAAGTTCATAACATGTCAGCGATTACGCTTCGTCAATCAAACACATACATACACATTACATCTGTCATATAACATTCATCCTTACCAGGGGGCTGTCACTACTCTACTCCAACACTTCCACCTTTCGATCACCTCACGTCCGTCCGTCAAGAGGCCTCCTTCTTTATCTCTGCATATTTCGGCTCGCGGCACGAAGCCGTTGCGGGATGCGTTGAGCTTCTGATAGAACTTCCGTGTTTCTTGGGAACGGCACAGCAGTTCCATTTCTTCACACTCCGCTTCTTCCAGGCGGCGCTTTTTCTCCCGAAAGAGGCGGGTCTGCAGTTTCCGCTGCGTTCTTCTCCTCCAAAACCGTTCTGCACTCTTCGTCGAACCATTCGTTCCGTCGATTCCGTTCCACGTACCCGATGGTGCTCTCGGCTGCGTCGTTGATGGCTGCTTTCACTGTACTCCAGCAGTCCTCTAGAGGGGCCTCATCGAGCTCGCCCTCGTCTGGCAACGCGGCTTCGAGGTTCTGCGCGTATGCTGAGGCGACATCCGGTTGCTTCAGTCGCTCTAGGTTGTACCGTGGCGGTCGCCGGTACCGTACATTGTTGATGACGGAGAGTTTTGGGCGCAGTTTGACCATCACCAGATAGTGGTCGGAGTCGATGTTGGCACCACGATAGGTCCTGACGTCGATAATGTCGGAGAAGTGCCGTCCGTCAATCAGAACGTGGTCGATTTGAGATTCCGTCTGCTGTGGTGATCTCCAGGTGTAACGATAAGGAAGGCTGTGTTGGAAAAAGGTGCTACGTATGGCCATATTTTTGGAGGCGGCGAAATTAATGAGTCGTAGGCCGTTTTCGTTCGTTTGCTGGTGGGCGCTGAACTTACCAATCGTCGGTCTGAATTTCTCCTCCTGGCCTACCTGAGCGTTCAAATCTCCTATGATGATCTTGACGTCGTGGCTTGGGCAGCGATCGCACTCGCGTTCGAGCTGCGCGTAAAATGCGTCCTTGTCATCATCAGTACTTCCGGGGTGTGGGCTGTGCACGTTTATTATGCTGAAGTTGAAGAATCGGCCCTTGATCCTCAACCTGCACATTCTTTCGTCGATCGGCCACCAACCGATCACGCGCCTCTGCATATCACCCATCACGATGAAAGCTGTTCCCAGCTCGCGTGTGTTGCCGCAGCTCTGGAAGATAGTATGATTACCTCTAAACGTTCGCACCATGGATCCTGTCCAACACACCTCCTGCAGCGCTACGATGCCGAACCCGCGGTCCTTCAGTAGATCGGCGAGTATGCGGGTGCTCCCAATGAAGTTGAGAGATCGGCAGTTCCACGTACCGAGTTTCCAATCGCAAGTCCTTTTTGTTCGCTGGGGTCGTTGCCGTTGGTCTCGGTTCGTATTATTCTGTTGCTGATTTTCCGTTACAATGGTTTTTTACGGCTGGCTCGTAGGACCAACCCCCTACTTTCCGGAGGACCATAGTGCACAGTTGAGCTTAGAGTCCTTCCCTGGCACTCGGACGTAGATCAGCCGCCCCTAACATGGGGATCAGACGCTGTTGTGAGCCGCTTCTCCTGGAGAACAGACGCTCAGGTTTGCCGAAGCAAACCCTCCCTTCCCTGTCAGCCTACGGCCAAAGTTCCCACCGGGGTTGGTTACCCGATCTTCCATAAGGTTGCTCATAGTTTCCGGCCGGTACCGCGTGGAGGTAGGGATAGGAGTTGCTGGGCAGAGGCTAGTGGATCACAATGGGATCTGAATTGCGCAGCATACCCAGCCTTTACCGTGCCTTTGCGTGTATTATACGTCGTTTTGAAAAAGTATCCGAGAAATCCCTTATAAGAGTAACATAAATGGATGTAAGTTTCTATACAAAAACCATCTTACAGTTTCTTACAGTTTGATGATTTTGGCTTCCTAAGAAAGGCAATTACATGTTCTTTCACATGCGTAAAAGGAAATTTGCATATAATTGCCTATAGCTAAGTTATATATGCTTGAAATATGGCCCAAAAAACTATAAAAACCGTTATAACTACTTTAATTTTGGAATCAGCGGGATGTCATGTTCGGCAAAGTTGTGTGTTTTTCCTTTATCTATAACTTTGTAGAACATGAGAAAATTGTAGAATCAATTTTTAGAAAGTTATTGCGCAAAAACCTTTTTCAAGGGGCTGATGAAAGAAAACGTAACGTATCTTGAAAAGTAACGGAGTTACAATCTTGGTGTCTTCGGCAAAGTTGCTCCAAACAACATTTTATACAACTTTTGTGAAAACACCAACCTCGTATTTTGAAAAATTCAAAAAATAAATTTTCTATCTCACTTTTAGGGGGATTAATCATTTTTCACAGAAGCCTAAAAGAAGCTCCTTATTATAGTGAAAAACTTTCCCGAAGACACCATGACGCTAAACTTCATAGTAGAAAAGTTATTAATTAAGCGCGCTAAAAGTACGAAATCAGCCACTGTGCGACGGTGTTTTAAAAAACCCAGATTAATCCACCTAGTGGTGATAGTGCCTTTCTCGTCGAATATGTACTCATAAACTTTTCTTCGACGTTAGCCAAAATGTTCCTGAATCCTGAAAACACTTTACACTAGCAACAATTTTAACAAAGCCATCATCGATTTTCGAGGCTTATTGATGATATACATATTCCGATGTTATGTTCAACAACAAAACAGAGCAGAAAAAGATCAGACCTCTCAGTTGACTGCTTGACCACCTTAACCCTAGTCGTGTATTGGGGTCATTGTGACCCTATTCCATCCACTACGGCAGCGAGGTGAGCGTCAGCTAATGCTTGAAGAAGGTTAACTTTATTCACAATCACAGATCACTTTGTGATCTTCGCCAATGTTTATTTCAGCACACTTTAGGCTATATTTTATTATCATTGGTAACACGATTCATGTAAAATTTGATCTTCCTACGAGGAAAATGCAGAAAATGTAAATTTTCCCAAATTGTGAGCAGTAATTTTAGAAGCATAAGGAGATTTTAGATTGAAAATCTGTATAGGGTTGACGCGATTAAATTATATTTTTATATAAAACGTTGATCCATCCTACTATACATTTACACCGCAGGAATCTGAAATGGTGTGGTTTGAAGAGATCGCTTTGGTCACGATTTCGTTCTCTCGCATATATGAAGACTTTGATCATTTCTTCATTTATAATTTTACCCAACGTTTACATGCTATCAAAAAAGCCACAATTTGATTTATCGCTTTGACATTTATTTTGTTAACCTTTATTATTCCGCTATTTGATGTGCAGCTTGCATGGGCGTGACCCTTTTCAACCCGACAGTTTTAAATTTGAACAAAATTGTTTAACTTGTTGATTAGCGTATCGAGTGAGTTTGTGTAATGTAATTTTTATGTGTTTAATGTTAATTTGTGCCAATTTTAATAAAATATGTAGGCCCTGAAGATGGTCCAATAGCCGGACCGAAACGTCGGCGATGATAAACAATTAATCAACGCAATTTATCAGACTGCAAGCCGAAATTCTCTAGGAAAAAGTTAAATTTTACGTTTGACTACTTCCGGCGGGACACTTGGAACTGATTCCGGTTGTCTCAAATATGGTCTTAGACTATGTTTTTGTCAACTGTTCATCACGTGACCTGAAAAGCCGGAAATTGATGTGATTTGAGGCTATTTTCTTGCTAACCGTTCGGCAAATTTTAGAAAATGCCGCGATTTTATGTATCGCATGCATGGTTTTGGTTCACTTCTATCAAATCACACCCGTAACCGATTCCGAACTACTGTGGCCTAAGACTATTTTCTTGTTGACTGTTCATCAGATTATCAAAAACACCGCTATGGTTTAGTTCTTTTCTATATTTTACCACTTTCGACGCGTTACTCGTCTTGTCACCAGTTCTGGAACACTACCGGTTCTCCCAAATATGGTCTGAGATTATTTGTTGGTTAACCGTTTATCTTGTTACTGAATAAGTCATCGATATGTCGCATGTATTGGTTCTCTTTTACATTTGATCATTTCTGGCGGGACACCCGTAATCAGTTCCGTAACACACTGATAGGGCTTGCGTCTATTTTCTTGCAACTTTTCATCATGTTACCTAAAAAGCCGTGATTTGAGGTATCGCATGCATGGGTTTGGAGTCACTTCCGGCCTGGAACCGGTTGCGATACAGTACCGATAGTCTCTTAAATAGTCTGAGCCTATTTGCTTGCTAAAGTTTATTAGGTTATCAGAAATGCCATGGCTTTGATTCAATTTTATATTTAGCCGCTTTCGGAGGGAACTAGTTTCGGCACTACTGACAGTCCATAATGTGGTCTTAGCCTACTTCCTCAATAACCGGTCATGAAGTTGTCGAGAAAGCCGTGATTTGATTTGCCGCATGCAAGAGTTTTGTCACCTTTTAAATACGGCCACTTCCAGCGGAACACCCGGAATCGGTTCTGAAACACTACCGGTTCATATAAGGTCTGAGACTTTTTCTTGCTAACTGTTCATCAGGTTATCGAAAATGCCGTAGTTTGATGTTCCGCATGCATGGGTTTGGATCACTTTTATATATGACCACTTCCAGCTGGACTCCCGGAACCGGTTCCGGAACACTACCGGTTCATATATGGTCTGAGACTGTTTTCTTGCTGACTGTTTATCAGGTTATCCAAAATACCGAAATTTGATGTGTCGCATGCATGGATTTGGTTCACTTCTATATTTGGCCACTTCCGGCGGGACTCCCGGAACCGGTTCCGGATCACTACCGGTTCAGATATGGTCTGAGACTGTTTTCTTGCTGACTGTTCATTAGGTTATCCAAAATGCCGCAATGCCGTGTATGTGTGTGCGTGTGTGTGTGTGTGTGTGTCTGTATGTGTGTGTACAAAAAAACTCACATCACTTTTTGGCAGTAAACCTCATCCGATTTCAATGACCGACGGTTCATTCGACGCGGAATCTGGTCCCATTGTTTCCTATTGAAAATGGTTCGGATCGGTCCAGCCGTTCCGGAGATATGGCCATTTAGGTGTTCCGGACCAGTACCCTTGGAAGGGGCCATACATAAAAATGTAACAAACACATGCATGCGACACATCAAACTGCGGCATTTTGGATAACCTGATGAATAGTCAGCAAGAAAACAGTCTCAGACCATATCTGAACCGGTAGTGTTCCGGAACCGGTTCCCGGAGTTCCACCGGAAGTGGCCAAATATGAAAGTGAACCAAATCCATGCATGCGACACATCAAATTGCGGCATTTTGGATAACCTGATGAACAATCAGCAAGAAAACAGTCTCAGACCATATCTGAACCGGTAGTGTTCCGGAACCGGTTCCGGAAGTCCCGCCGGAATTGGCCAAATATAAAAGTGAACCAAAGCCATGCATGCGACACATCAAATTGCCGCAATTTCGATAACCTGATGTGGGCTCCGTGGCCGAGCGGTTAGCGGCGTCAGTCGTTTAGGTGTCTCGTAAGCCTCGGAGTGTGGGTTCGATTCCCGCTTGAGTCGGGGAAAACTTTTCGTCAAACGAAAAATTCTTCACTGGGCCACTGGGTGTTATACGTGATGTCCGTTGTCAAATGTTAGTATTGTTCAGTCTGTAGAGGCCGCAAGGTCGAAGACGGTGTAATTGTCTTTTTTTTAACAGTTAGCAATAAAACAGTCTCAAACCATATCTGAACCGGTTGGGTTCCGGAACCGATTCCGGATGTTCCGCCGGAAATGTCCAATTAAAAAAGTGAACCAAATCCATGCATGCGACATATCAAAGCGCGACTTTTTGGATAACCCAATGAAAGGTTGGCATAAAAAAACTCAGACCATATCTGAACCGGTAGTGTTTCGGAACCGGTTCAGGACGCCCCGCTGGAAGTGGTCAAATATAAAAGTGACCCAAACCCATGCATGCGACACATCAAACTTGCGCCAATTTCGATAACCTGATGAACAGTTAGCAAGAAAACAGTCTTAGGCCATATCTGAACCGGTAGTGTGCCGGAACCGGTTCCGGGTGTCTTGCCGGAAGTGTCCAAATATTAAAGTGAACAAAATCCATGCATTAGGCATATCAAAGCGCGGCTTTTTTGATAATGAAAGTTTGGCATAAAAAAAAAACAGACCATATCTGAACCAGTAGTGTTACGGAACCGGTTGCGGGAGTTCCGCCGGAAGTGGCCGTATATAAAATTTGACAAAACTTTTGCATGCGGCAAATCAAATCACGGCTTTTCCGACACCTTGATGACCGGTTATCAAGGAAGAATGCTACGACCACATTATGGAATGTCATTGGTTCCGAAACTAGTTCCGGGTTTCCCTCCGAAAGCGGCTAAATGTAAAATTGTACCCAACCCATGCATGCGACACAGCAAAGCGCGGCTTTTTTGATAACCTAATAAACGTTTGCAAGCAAATAGGCTCAGACTATTGAAGAGACTATAGGAAATGGACGCAAGCCATATCAGTGTGTTACGGAACCGATTCCGGGCGTCCGCCAGAAATGGACAAATGTAAAGAAGAACCAATACATGTGACATATCAATGACTTATTCAATAACATGATAAACGGTTAGCCAACAAATAGTCTCAGACCATATTTGGGAGAACTGGTAGCGTTCCAGAACTGGCGACGAGACGAGTAACCCACCGGAAGTGGTAAAATATAGAAGGGAACTAAACCATAGCGGCGTTTTTGATAATCTGATGAACGATCAACAAGAAAATTGTCTCAGGCCACATGTAGAACATGTAATAATATTTCAGAATCGGTTGCGGGTGTTCCATCGGGAGTGATTTAATAGAAGTAAACCAAAATCATGCATGCATTAGCTGACCAAACTGTTCATGCATTAGCTGACGCTCACCCCGTAGTGCATGGAATGGAGTCATAATGTCCCCAATACACGACTTGGGTTAAGGTGGTCAAGCAGCCAACTGAGAGGTCTGTTATTTTTCAGCTCTGTTTTGCTGTTGAACATTACATCGGAATATGAACCATCAATAAGTTTCCCAAATCGATGGTGGCTTTGTTAAAATTGTTGATTTTCTATATGTGTTTTCAGGATTCAGGAACATTTTGGCTAACGTCGACGGAAAGTTCATAAGTACAAATTCGACGAGAAAGTCACTATCACCACTAGGTGGATTGATCTGGTTTTTCTTGATAAGGTACTTAATAGACTACAAATTACTACAAAGTCTAACACTGTACATCAAACCGTTTTTAATTAGATTTTGTTTTAGATTTTATAAAGGCATTTTAAAAACTTCGCCTGTGTTATAGGGATAGGGATTTTTCAAAACAGCATCGCTCTTCTTCTTCTTCTTCATGCAACATCAAATCACCAATAGGTTCAATTGATTGATGCCCCGAGCAGGAACGAATAACTGACACATAACTGCAGCATACCAAAGTCAGGTATCATACCAAGACAAGGTATTGGCTGGTTATCCAGGTATTGACAATAACTTATTTTGGTATTTTGTAGGTATTGGTAGAATACCTCAACGAGTTATTGGTTTGGTGTTGAGGACTGCTTGAGGTATTATTCAATTATGCAAAAATGGTTATTTATATGGAAAAATCGCCGATTATTATTTAGGTATTACCATACCTGATGTCATTATTCTTGCGTTATGCACAGAATACACACCAGTTATTATTTGAGGTATTTTACCTCTTATGCAGGGCTTCTTAATAACTCATTCAGGTTGTAGGTATTCGGTTTTCCATACCTGAGTTTGTTATTCTTCAGCTATTTTCTCCTGCTCGGGGCACCAAGCGAAAAGAAAAAAAAATTGACATCCATGCCGTTTACATCATCGGCCAATCAGCGACGACGATCTCATCGACGGCACACCGCTCGGATGTCAAAACTTTTTTTCCCATTATGCATCGTTCAATTTAAAGCGCACTTTTGGAAAATTCCCCAGAGAGAACTCTTTAAGGAATCCTCTGAGGGAACTCCTGGAAAAATCTCTACAAGGAATTCCTGGAGCACCTGGGGAATTCTCGAAAGAAACTTCCGGAGGAATCTCCAGGGCAATTTGCGGAAGAATCCCTGTAGAAAATACACAGAGGAATCTTCTGGAGGAACTTCTGGGAGCCCCAAAAGGAACTCCTGAGGGATTCCCTAAATGGAACATTTTACGGAATCCCTAAAGAGGTATCCTGGAGGAATCTCCAAAGGAAATTCCTGGCGGAGACCACAAAGCCAATCTTCGTCGGAATCACAACAAGGAATTCCTGGAGTAATCTTCAAAGGGAGCTTCTATGGAATCCCCAAAAAGAACTCCTGATGGTATCCCCAAAAGAAACTCAATACGAGAATGAATTTCTGGCGGAATCTGCGAAGGCTGTATCACTAGAAGGAAATCCTGGCGAAAGCCCCAGACAGAATTTCCGTCGGAATCCCTAGACAGTGCTTCCCAAACTGTGCGCCGCGGCACCCTGGTGCGCCGCGAACCTTTCCCAGGTGCGCCGCAGGATTTTGGCTTTTGCGACGAAACAAAAAAAACAAACTCTTTATTTGTATTGCGGAACACCTTTAATTTTTGCCTTTCTCGTACACCAAGTGTACTGGAAAGGCTATATGTTCACTTCAAAAATGACTTTTTGATAGAAGGCTCGGAGGGTCAAGCCACATATACCAATCGACTCAGCTCGACGAATTGAGGTGATGTCTGTGTATGTGTATGTGTGTATGTGTGTGTGTATGTGTGTGTACAAAAAAACTCACATCACTTTTTGGCAGTAAACCTCAACCGATTTTAATGACCGATGGTTCATTCGACGGGGAATCTGGTCCCATTGTTTCCTATTGAAAATGGCTCGGATCGGTCCAGCCGTTCCGGAGTTATGGCCATTTAGGTGTTCCGGACCGGTACCCCTGTAAGGGGCCAGACATGGAAATGCAACAAACCCAGGCATGCGACCCATCAAACCACGGCATTTTCGATTATCTGACGAACGGTAAGCAGGAAAATAGTCTCAGACCATATCTGAACCAGTAGCGTTCCGGAACCGGTTCTGGGTGTCCCGCAGGAAGTGGCCAAATATAAAATCAACATAACCCATGCATGTGACCCATCAAACCACGGCATTTTCGATTATCTGACGAACGGTAAGCAGGAAAAAAGGGTCAGACCATATCTGAACCGGTAGTGTTCCGGAACCGGTTCCGGGGGTCCCGACGGATGTGGCCAAATATAAAAGTTAACCGAACCCAAGCATGTGACACATCAAATCACGACTTTTTCAATAACCTGATGGCCGGGAAGTAGGCTCAGACCACATTAGGGACTGCCGGTTGTATTCCGAAACCAGTTCCGGGTGTCTCAACGACAATGGCCAAATATAAAAGTGAACAAAACCCAGGCATACGACACATCAAATCGCCACTTTTCTTATAACCTAATGAAAGGTGAGCAAGAAACTAGTCTCCGACCATATCTGAACCGGTAGTGTTCCGGAACCGATTCCGGATGTCCCACCGGAAGTTTTCGAATATAATAGTGAACCAAGCCCATGCATGCGACACATCAAAAAGCGGCTTTTTCGATAACCTGATGAATGATTAGCAAGAAAATAGTCTCAAACCATATGTGATCCGGTCTTGATTCGGAACCGTTTCCGGGTGTTCCAGCGGAAATGGCAGTTTATAAAAGAGAACCAATCCCTTGCGACACAACAAATAACGGCTTTTCCGATAACTTGATGACTGGTTATCAAGGAAGTAGGCTAAGACCACATTAGGGCCTGCTGGTAGTGCCGGAACTAGTTCCGGGTGTTCCTCCGAAAGGCATCGTACACAAATTACGTAACGCTATAGGGGGAGGGGGGAGTCTAGCTTAGCGTTACGAGCCATACAAAATATTTTTGGTTTTCATACAAGAAGCGTTACATGGGGGAGGGGGGAGTCTGAAATCGCTGATTTTAGCGTTACGTACTTTGTGTACCATGCCAAAGCGACCAAATATAAAATTGAACCACACCTATGCATGTGACACAACAAAGCGCGTATTTTTTGATAACCTTATGAACGTCAGCAAGCAAATAGGTTCAGACTAAACAGGGTGTTAGGCTCGTGAATGCAAACTTTTTAAGAAGTGATAGAGGATCATAAATGGTGAAAAAAATGTTTATGCACATGATCAAATCTTAACCGATACGTAGTAATTGAACTTTACATGCACTTGCATGCCTCAAACTGGCTATAACTTGAAAACCTATTCATTGGTTCCTTGTGCAATTTTGATTGCTCTGGTCAATCATGCAACTATGAATTGTGCGGTCATCTATGCTCATGCTCACTGGTCAAAGTCTTCATATATGCAAGAGAACAAAATCGTGACCAAAGCAATCTCATTAAATCACACCATTTCAAATTCCTGCGGTGTTAATTTAAAGTAGGATGAATCAACGTGTTATGGAAAAATCATAATTTGATCGCATCAACACTAAATAAAGTTTTTCCAATCTCTTTTTGCGTCTAAAATTGCTGTGCACAATTTGGGTTCAAAAGGAGGTAAAATTTTACATAAATCGTATTAAGCGTATAAGTGTTCTCAGGATCGGCCATAAATCATAAGTACATATTCAGCGAGAAAGGCACTATCACCACTAGGTGGATTAATCTGGGTTTTTTATATTAGCAATACTAGTGTCGCTCACTTTTTTTAATCTTTCCTGACTCTTCGATTGTTTCATAGGTTTTCTGGTATCAAACATATCAATTGAAACCACATTTTAAAATTTCAAGTTTTTGATTTTGTTTTTGCTTCAGCTTAACTCTTGATTTTACTAAAACTTGTCCAAAGTTTTTAATTTCAAGAACATTATTTACGTTCTATTCAGAATAATTACAAGGTCTTCGGAATAGCTTAGCGGCATGCAGGTTTGCCGATCTGGTAGTGCGAAGAGCTAGCTTTGACTTTTCCGAACCGGACTGTTTCATCAGTACTGCCGCAACCTCGCTGAACTCGAATAAGTTTGTTATGCTCGGTTTCATCAATGGGGTTAATCCAGGCCCAAAGGGTTAAGTTGAAATTTATGAAAATAAAGTCAATCAAAGCCCAATCTCTTTATGTGTCCCAATTTGCCAACATTTTCCAAAATAAATAAAAGTGTCGCTTTGCAAATTCCGCGAAAAGTTGAAGCTTTGGTCAAGTTCTGTGTAGTCATTTTCTTTCAATAAGAATTCTTTAATTAGTGAAAACGCTTTAGAATTTTTGGCTGAATTGTTGAAATTCAGCAGCTTGTTTTACCTTTACATCTGAGTTTCTTCTTATTCTTAAAACTCCTATGATGAAATCAACATGATTTTTGAAATCTTACAAATATTTAAACTATCTTTGAGAAATTAATTTAAAAATAAAAAGTTAGTTTTCCAAATATTGAATTCTGAAAACATGATATTAGAGAAGTGATTCACGATTTTGTCTTGCACAATGTAAAGTGATAGTTGCCCAAAATTTAAAAAAAAAATGGTAAAAACTTTGGTGCGCCGTGACATTTTTGGAAATGTCAAAGGGCGCCGCGATAGCAAAAAGTTTGGGAACCTCTGCAAGGATTTGACTGGAGTTCCCAGACGGAATTACCGGCGGAATCCTCAGATGGCATTCCCTGTAGAATCTGATGAAGATACTACTAGAGGAATGTCATAAGGAGCTCCGGAATCTCTAGAGGAAACTCCTGGCGGAATCGTCACAGAGAATTCTTTGCCGAACCTTCAGTGGGAAATTCTGTTTGAATCTCAAGATGGAATTCCTGACGGAGTCTTTAGAGGGAATTTGTGGCAGAATCTTCCGAGGGAATTTCAGGTGGAATCTTGATAGGGAATTCTTGGCCGAATCACCAGAGGAAATTTCTTGTGGAGTCTCCGCAGGAAGCTCCTGGCGGAATCTTCAGAGATGTTTCTTTGCTGTATCTTCAGAGGGAATTTCTGTTAGTCATCCGTCCAAGCATGCAATACTCAAATAAATCTCGCGCAACATAAAACTGATAGCGCAACTCATCAACACTCATCAAAATTACTCACCAAAGACGTTTGGTGATTTTACCAACACAGCTCTAGTCCAAGTGGAATCCTTCCAGAAATATTGAACAAATCAAAGCAGACTTTTGCTTTTTGATAAGATCGACCTTATCGGTTAGGAGTGCATGCAGGATCAGCGAGTTGCATTCCCGATGTAATATCCCAATGTTATGTGGAAGAGAGCCAATCAATAGCGACCTTCTACAATATCAGCAGTTGGGCGTTGACGTTGAACTATACGAGATGCGAGAGCGAATTTTTGAAGCGAGACTGCGTTGACGACTGCCCAATGCCGGCAATAGACAGATGTATTCGTTTGCTTTGGACTTTCCCTACCTGGGAGAACGATTCCGTCATGAAACAGCATTCACTACCGGAATCCAGCAGCGCTTTGGCAGGGTTTTCGGCTCCGATGTTGTCGAATACGATGACGATGCTGTAGCAAGTAGAACACGTTTGTTCAGATTGTAGCTGATGGTCCTTGGATTGAGGCATAATCATTGGTTTGGTGTTGACAGAAGCTGCACCAAGGCACAGTTGGGTGTGATGGTCGCCCTTACATTTGCGACAGGTAAATACTCGAAGATGAACACTCCTTAACTTGGTGTCCCTTGCGGAGACAGTTTCGACATAGCTGGTGACGCCGGACTTCATTTTCCTTTTTGAAGAGAATAGGCCGTATGAATAAAGTTAAATAAATACTCTTTACTAAATCTATATAAAGCCTTGGAGCGAATTGCTGTGAAACTTCACAGAGATCTGAGTAAAGAGTATTTACTCAGCTTTATTCATATGGCCTAATATCCCGCATTGGTACAAGGGCTGGTGGTCCAACAATTCAAACAGCAAGTCAACGAAGAATTGCTTCCGACGAACGGGGGTTTGATAATGGTCCAGAAGTAAGTTACAGGCAACCAAATAGTTATTGGCGCTGTGTGCGATGGTTTGCACGAGTTTCAAAGTATCTCCGGACAAAGTTGAACGTAGATAATAAAACCTGATCACTAGAGGGTTTTTTAGACGACAGTGGACAAGTGAAAGGAAGAGATCATGGAAATTCAGCCACTGATCCAGATTTCTAGCAAAAACAGGGAGTTTGACGTCGGGCAACCTTACATGCGACGACATGGGACCTTGCGCAGTTGGTCGACATGGGACCTTGCGCAGGAGTCGGCGGAGTACGAGGTGACGGCAAATTACTTTTATTAGCGGTAAGCAGGAAATATTTCACCCTGAAGTAGGTCGATTTGTATTCAACACGTTGTTTCAGGTTGTTCATCGAGGGAAGACTCGTTCAACATCTCGAGCTCGTTTTGGACTGTTTTGAAGTACTTTCAAATGGTATCGACATGCTCGAGGAAGACCAACATTTCGCGCGCGCTGATTTCCTCCGTGAACTCATCGACAAACTTCGTATTAAGGCAGAATGACGTCAGCAAACTCTTCTACGGGGTCTTCAGCAATTTGATTCTCCGTTTGTTGGACATCGATGGACACGACAAGATCGGATCTGGAAAGAACAGACCGCGTAGCTCAAATTGGCAAGGAGTATTGTGAAGAGTATGCTAATGACCTGATCATAGGCAAATTTTGCCTTGTATGGTAGTCTACGTTGCTCCAGAAAGTTCGATGGAGGCTCAAAGACTTAGTATGGGTTGACCAGGTAGGTGTTGATATCTTCTAAAAGGCGTGGGGTGGGGGGTCTCCGGAGTTCGACGGTAGATCCGGTTCGAAGGACCAATACGAAACAGCCAGCAACAAACTTAACCCTTCAGTACGCGAGCCGTTGTAAAAAGTACAACACTACCAAAAAACCTCGCTCGTCGTATACAGCGAGAGCGTGGTGTAGTTTTAGTGTCATACAGGTGTACTTCGTGAAAGGTTAAATGCATATAGGTAAAGCCAAAAGCAAAGCAAGCAAGGCAAAGCGGCAGAAGGCCACCGAAGTTTCCAATATCCGACGCACCGTACCTGCGTTTGCAATAACCCAAACAAAACACATAATTTGTTGTCCACTAGATTCCTGATAAGAGGGCATAATAGATGTGTCCGAAGCGTCAAATTAAAGCATAAGAATCCGTTTTTAATTGCAACAGACTGGAAACTATTACTCCGAATCGAAGTTGCATAAAATAATACATCAGAAGGTCATGAAAATTGAATGCAATAATGAAAAATAATCCATTCCGATGCTCCAACATAAATACTAAACCGATACAGGTTTCACAATTGCGTGAGCTTCCCTAACATACTAAGGTATTCCTAGATTTGCTTATCATGCAAAGCTCATAAATCTACTTCAACGTTATATCTTCCATGAAAGTCTGCATCACACTATAGCATCGATTCACCAGGCAACACTCCCTCACCGGATCTAGACAAGACTTTAAACGCTTGTCTTGCTGCTCCACCCGATAACGAACTCCCGATACCAAGAAGGTACACCGATGCTCCTCCCAGTTTGGTGCACTTCTGAACTGACACTGGCGGTGCTGTTGGTACTGGCACTAACGAAGACATTGCTTCAACATGGCACACCCCCACGCGCGGAACAACGCAACCAACGCCGCCGGTGTGTCTATGCTTGGTGGTGCAAAAAGCTATCCGATCGGAAATAGTACCGATGCGAATTGTTTCAATATTTACGCTCGCTTTCGAGTGTTGTGCACCTCCAGCAATCTACGTCGTCGAACACCCGTGCCGTCGTCGTCATCTTAACGAGCAGTAGCTTCTGCTAGAAGTGGAGAAGGCATGGACAGTGGTTTTCAAAATTATTTGATCATTTTTTTTACGAAATACTACGTTGTGCCACAATAACAAACAGAAAGCGGTAGTGTTAAACGTCAAAATGAGAAACGATGTGCGTGCCTCTAGTTGGGAAGATAACATCTATGAAAATTTAAAATTATCGTAAAAAGCTAGAGATAGAGCTTTACTGACCGCCCGTAGTTGCGACTCCAGTACACACTTCAACAAGGAACCAATAATGTAATAACTTCTTGGGACTAGCGATGATATTCAGTCGTCTGCGCAAGTTCATGCGGAAGTCGTTATTTTATCAAGGTAATATGGCTGTTTGGCAGCGATTCACATTGGTGCGTGGATTGCCGTTTGATAGGTAGATGTTATATGTATAATTCTATGAAGATTGCGTAATATGATAAATCAATTTCACTGTGCTGTAAAGTTGTAAGGAATGCCATTTGAAGCTTTGTAAATAACCATACTGGTGACCATCAGCTAGGTGTATTGTAGAATTGATTTCCGTTCCGGTCATTACGAAAATCAGTATGGGATGATGTTCAAAGACACTACTGCCTCGGCGGAAGGTGGGCATGGCAGTACAATGAAATCCGTTTCCCGAGTATCCGGGGCACCAGCACCCAGTCAGCCAGCCAGCAAGCAAGCACCAATGCACTGATAGCAATCGATATAGAGTCAAGAAGAAAGCTCCCACTCACGGATGCGCTATTCAAATTGAGTGTTTCGAATCCTCACGCGCGCTTTTCTCCCGCAGCATAATCATCGCCGAGTGTTGGATGGCTGTCTCGAGCTCGTTAAGTTTCGCTAATGGAGGCGTAAAGCTTAATGGTATTAATTGCCTGCCGGTATTCGAACAGCAGCACAGGTACCTACTCACTCTTCTTCTCCTCTGACTGGCGGCGCTGAAGTATGTACGTGTCAGTACACGAAAGCCATTACGAAGGTTAACTGTTCTTCGTACCCACCACAACTAAGACCAGCGCAGCGCTGGCTGGTGGAGACTGTTGCCGTATAATTGACATGATTGAAGTGCCAGTCACCATCCCAACCAATTGTTGAAGGGGACTGCTGAACTTCCGGTAGCGGAAATACTTCAGCTTGCTAACAGTGCCGCTTGGAAGCACTTCAGGCAGTCTACTAATTAGCATAGCATTCCGATAGAGTGCGGCACCAATTTCCGTTATGGGAGTCGCTTTCTTCAGGGAATACTACCTATTTTCAACTGATCCAATGTCAGAGACAAAGGGCAAAAAGCTAGGTTTCTCTTATAAGATTGCCGGTGAAGACTTGTACTTCAATCCAGCCGATGTATTTAAATATGTGACAACTGGCACGATAAAGGCTTCAACTGCGTAATACGAATCCCATTGTGATCCACTAGCCCCTGCCCATAAACTTCTATCCCTACCTCCTCGTGGTACCGGCCGTAAACTACGAGCAACCTTATGGAAGATCGGGTAACCAACCACGGTGGGAACTTTGGTCGTAGATTGACAGGGAAGGGGGGTCGGGGGAGGGGGTTGGTTTGCTTCTGCAATCCTGAGCGTCTGTTCTCCAGGAGGAGCGGCTCACAACAGCGGCTGATCAACGTCCGAGTGCCAGGGAAGGACTCTATGCTCAACTGTGCACTATGGTCCTCCGGAAAGTAGGGGGTTGGTGTCAGGCCCTACGAGCCAGCCGTAAAAACCCATCGTAACGGAAATCAGCAACAGAATAATACGAACCGTGACCAACGGTAACTACCCCAGCGAACAAAAAAGACTTGCGATTGGAAACTCGGTACGCGGAACTACCGATCTCTCAACTTTATTGGGAGCACCCGCATACTCGCCGATCTACTGAAGGACCCCGGGTTCGGCATCGTAGCGCTGCAGGAGGTGTGTTGGACAGGATCCATGGTGCGAACGTTTAGAGGTAATCATACCATCTACCATCTGCGGCAACACACGCGAGCTGGGAGCTGCTTTCATCGTGTAGGGCGATATGCAGAGGCGCGAAATCGGTTGGTGGTCGATGGACCAATGAATGGGCTGGTTGAGGATAGAGGGCCGATTCTTCAACTTCATCATAATAAACGTGCACAGCCCACACTACGGAAACACTGATGATGACAAGGACGCATTTTACGCGCAGCTCGAGCGCGAGTGCGACCACTGCCCAAGCCACGACGTCAAGATCATCATAGGAGATTGAAACACTCGGGTAGGCCAGGAGGAGGAATTCAAACCGACGATTGGTAAGTTCAGCGTCCACCAGCAGACGAACGAAAACAGACTACGACTGATTGATTTTGCCACCTCCAAAAATGTGGCCAAACGTGGCACCTTTTTCCAACACAGCCTCCCTTATTGTTACACCTGCAGATCACCACAGCAGACGGAATCCCAAATCGACAACGTTTTGATTGACGGACGGCACTTCTCCGACATTATCGACGTCAGGCCCTATCGAGGCGCCAACATCAACTCCGACCACTACCTAGTAATGGTCAAACAATGTACGGTATCAAAAATGTACGGTGCCGGCGACCGTAACGGTACAACCTAGAGCTGCTATAACAATCGGATGTCGCCTCAGCATACGCACAGAATCTCGAAACAGCAGACCCGCTTCTTTTGGGAGAGAAAGCGCCGCCTAGAAGAAGCGGAGTGCGAAGAAATGGAACTGCTGTGTCGTTCCCAAGAAACACGGAAGTTCTACCAGAAGCACATCGTATCCCGCAACGGTTTCGTGCCGCTAGCCGAAATATGCAGGGATAAAAGGACGGAGGCCTTCATGGACGGACGTGAGGTGATCGAAAGGTGGATGTAGCACTTCGATCAGCACCTATGGCGTGGAGAACGGAGGCACCGGAGACCATGGCAACGGATTCCTCGGACGTCGTCAATGCAGCGGAGGACGGAAATGAACCATCTCCCACGTTGAGGGAAGTTACTTAAGGACAGACTTGTTAGAATCTCAAAATGGCCGCCACAATGGCCGACTTTGATACCTACTCACGATTTCGAGGGCACAAATCTCAGCGTAAACAAAACCAGCGCAGCTGATCTTTTTATTTTAAGCTTATTACGATTGAGCAAGAACAGACTAATGAAATGCACTGTTGTGTGAATCTTGTTTCTTGAGATTTGTGCGTTTGAAATTTTGATGCACTGTTGAAGCGGGATTTCAAGACGTTTGTCCTTAAGGATGCCATTCATCAGCTCAAAACCAACAAAGCAGCTGGTAATGATGGTATCAGAGCTGAACTCATTAAGATGGGCCCAGAAAAGTTGGCCACCTGTCTGCACCGGTTGAAAGTCAGGATCTGGGAAACCGAACAACCAACGGAGGAATAGAAGGAAGGAGTAATCTGCCCCATTCACAAGAAAGGCGACCTATTGGAATGTGAGATCACTATTTTGAATGCTGAATACAAAGTGTCATTTCAGATCATCTTCCGTCTTCCGAAAGTTATCAAGCCAGCTTCACCGACGGCCGGTCAACAACGAAACAGATTTCCACCGCTAAAACACTCATGCACCACCTCCTCAGACTTCTTGAAATGACTCTGAAACACCCATAAAATCCTTCTGGGATGCACTGAAAATCCATTAAGCTGCCTGAGTCTTCCTGAGACTCTCTGAGACCCCGTGAAATGCCACAGGAAACACTATGAATTTCTCCAGGATCTTTTAGTTACCCTTAAAATCCTCCGAAACCTCATGAGATATCCCTGAGTACCCAGAGACGTATTGAAATTCCCATATCTCAATTAAAATTCCCTGAACCGCCTCTTTAACAACCTTAATCCCGTTCACACACTTATTTCTGAATTGCCTGTTCGGTACTTTTTTGACGAGATTATAACAGCAGTACGATCTCGGTAGTTTCGGTAATCGATTTTACTGAGGTTCAGTAAAACAACTGTCAAAATCGTATGGAAAAGGTAAACAATGGATTTTTGCTGAACGAGTTCGGTGCTTAGCAGTTTTAATCTCGTCAAAAAATTACCGAACTCGGTAATCAAAATTCAGTGTGCAGACATCCACAATCGTCGCTGAAACCCCTTAAAACTCTTCAGAAGCACGCCTGAATCACCTTCTCACCCTGTAAAACGCCCCCGAAAGTTCCCTGATACTTCCCGAAACCCCCTGAGACCTCTCAATACCCCCTGAAACTTGTCGAAATCCCTTAAAAATTCGTTTCAACCTCTCTGAAACCTCCTGAGTCCCCTTAAATCTCTTGAAATACCTTTGTAAGTTCCATCAAATCTTTCGAATTTCCATATATCTTCCCTGAACCCTCAGGAGGGATCAGTGTACGGTTTCAGTAAAAAAGTCTAATGCCAAAGGAGGGTTAAAATCCTTCTAGAGGATTCCCCTAGCCTATAGCGCCCTTTCTCTCTCAAATCTTTCTGAGACCATCTTTTGATCTTCCCATAAACGTTTCCAAGTCATCGTTGTCATCGCCACCTTTATTAGTACCAGCATTAATACGAGGTTTCCGCAAATGGTAGCCTTAAAAGTGTGGCGGATACGATTGCCTGTGACATGACAAGCAAACGCAGGAGCATGTTATGCAGCCGTCAGATGAGGGGCTATCAGACGGCGCTAGCAAGACTAGGCGGATTTTAACCTCGAAAGTCAGCAGTGATACCGGTAAGTCGGACTTCGGCTAGGCGTTCCGGAAACCTGGGAAGAGTGGACCTGAAATTTAACCTGAAAGAGCGTCGTCTGCAAGAGTTTGACGGAAAAGGTGACTCTGAAGGTGATGAACCTAAACGAGATCACTGACGCGGTAGAGCTCGTCACGACACTGCGGCAACTGCACGAGGTGCAGGTGGCCTCCGTAGCCGTTCGACTACGGAAAGGCCCGTCAGGGTGGTCTTGGTACAGCTACATGTGTTGTACTCTAACGTATCCGTTAAAGTAGGGAAGATCTAGGTAGCTAGTCAGTGTGCCAACTGACCATACACGATCCACCTAAGGCTTGCTCCAGATGTCTGGAACCATGACACAAGTCTTGGGACTGCAAAGTCCATCATAGTAGACCCATACCGAGTACCCACCGGTAACGGCAACTGAGTTGCGAATGGAATCGGACAAGTGACGGCGATATGGAGTACGGGTAAATACCCCGTCCAGAATTTGGTGTGTACTACTTACGAGGGCTTCGTGGTCCAGATCACCAAGGTGTACGGATCTACTTCTGTAGCTGTTATGCAACTCCGCGTTGGCCAATCGAGCAGTTCACACAGATGTTGCACTTATGACGACCATGCTGACAGGGCATATATCAGTGGTAATATCGGGTAACTTCAACGTCGTGTAATTGGGAAGTCATGTCAGGAACCTGCAAGCAGATCCTGCGTGAGACAATGGCCATGCTCGATGTCGATCTGGTTATTGTCGGTACAAAAAGTACGTTAAGTTGGAACGGAGCGGAGGGGCTCACCAGCGTTACTTTTAGTAGTCCTGGCCTAACAAGTAGTTCGAACTGAAGGGAGGACGATGCCTCCACTCACAGCGAGCACCTGGCAGCTCGCTACAGCCTCGCTTCCCAAACTCTGTTTATGCGGCGGGCAAGTCTCTTGCAGGCTCGCTAAAATGAGTAGAAATAGCGAGCCAACGACACGTTGGGGCGCCGTGAAACCCGAGTTTGGGGAGCGCTGTACTACTAGGAATGGGATACCACTAGCGTACTAGTGGACTCAAGTGATTGCCAACCTGCGTCACTCGTGCCTACGGGCTAGGTGGCAGATTCAACGAGCACTGATTAAGGAGGATCAAAATGAGCGATGGATTGCACCTTCCACCCCATGTCCAGCAAGCATGTTGGTCTATACCTAGAACCATCAGGTATCAGGTATCAGTAGGTCGGCTCTAGAGGCACGTTCTCCTCCATTCGGGAAATTTGTGCCATCGCCATGAACACGAGCCTATTCATCATTTACCTGACGGAGAAGGGAAGGAAAAAGGATAGGACATGGGAAAGGACAGGTAAAGGAATAGGATCGTCATACTCGCAAAAGCGTACCACAATGGGTTCACATAGCGTCCTGAGAAGAGCACTGTAATAACGCATAAAGCTTAAAGAGAGCCTATAGCTCTTTACCACAGCGGGTCAAGAACAACAGAACGTCTTGAAGATTCAGGTTTCTGAAGTCAGTTTCACTTAATAAGTGTTTCTCGAGTACTCGGAAACGCAATTGCGCAAAAACTGGACAGTTACATATTAAATGATACGAAGTTCCATAATCGGATTCACAGCTATCACATGCAAATGAATCAGCTTGCTGAATATTCGCCATGTGATAACTGAGTCGGCAGTGGCCAGTCAATGCTTTGACCAGCATGCTGCAATTCTGCTTTGACAGATTTGTTAGATACTTTGCCACCCCTAGAGATAGCTCAGTACAATACAATTTTGTTTGACGACATGACTCCAAACTATTCCAGTATTGTTTGTGCTGAGTGGCAGCCCAGGTGTCAATCTGAAGCTTTACCCAACACTTGGATACCGGAATAGCTGGCTCAGGGCCAATGAAGTCATGTGATGCTCCAGTGCGAGCTAACTCATCAGCCAATTCATTTCCAGCGATGGAAGAATGGCCAGGTACCCATACAAGGTGAACAGCGTTTGCTGAATTCAGCTCCTCGATTTGAGTTCGACAAGCGATAACTATCTTCGACCTGGAGTTGGCCGAAGCAAGTGCTTTAATAGCAGCCTGGCTATCTGAACAGAAGTATTTTACTGTGCCCATTACGTGCTGCTGAAGTGCTGATTGCACTCCGCACATAAGAGCAAAGATTTCGGCCTGAAAAACGGTGCAGTGTCTACCAAGTGAATAAGACTGATACAGCCTTAGCTCACGAGAATAAACACCAGCTCCAAGATCACTTGGAGCAAGGACAACTTTGCCCCAATTCACCAAAAGTGGAAACAACGAGGTGTGTGTTGAACTGCGGTTCACAGGAGTTTCCTCTAGTAAACCGAGTACCCATAGACGGTAAGTACAAGAAAGTGCTTCTTGTTTGAGATGAATGTGTAGTGGGGCAACGTCAAAGAGAACTTCGAGCGCTGCCGTGGGAGTTGAAGAGAACGCTCCAGACATCGCCATTAAGCACATCCTTTGGAGATGGCCTAACTTTGATTGGACCGTTTTCATTTCGCTCTTTTGTCACCACACAAGACATCCATAAGCCAATATTGGACGAACAACAGTTGTGTAAATCCATTTGATATACTTGGGTTTAAGACCCCAAGTTGTACCAAAGGTTCGCCGGCATTGCCCGAACGCCATACAAGCTTTCTTGATTCTGAACTCAACATGAGGTGTCCAGGAAAGCTTGGAATCAAGAATGACTCCAACGTAATTTACCTGTTCAGTCACATTGATTTCAGAATCAAAGAGACGTAAAGATCGAACACCATTACGGTTTCGCTTTTCCGTGAAAAGAACAATAGATGTTTTACTCGGATTTACCGAAAGGCCATATTGGCGACACCAACCCTCAACTACCTGAAGAGCGTTTTGCATCAGGTCGAAAAGGGTGCTGATGCACATACCGACTAACAATGTTAGGTAGTCGTCGGCAAAACCATAAGTAGGAAAACCGCTATTATTGAGTTGCCTCAATAGCGTATCTGCTACGAGATTCCACAAAAGAGGTCATAAGACTCCCCCTTGGGGGCATCCACAAACACTCAATTTCCTAATCGCCGCTTGACGCAATGTCGAGAAGAGATGTCGGTTTTTGAGCATTTGGTGAATCCAATTGGAAATCATTGGAGATATACCGTGACCCCTTGCGGCTTCCAATATGGCATCGAAAGGCACGTTGTCAAAGGCACCCTCGATATCTAAGAAAACACCCAAGCAGGATTGCTTTTGAGCGAATGCCTTCTCGATATCGTAAACAACTTTGTGTAAAAGAGTCACAGTGGACTTACCAGATTGGTAGGCATGTTGGTTCACATGAAGAGACACGTTGGCCAGATGAACATCACGGATGTGATGATCCACAATGCGTTCTAAGCATTTCAGAAGAAAAGAGGTCAAACTGATAGGTCTGAAGCTCTTTGCTTCTTCATACGACGCGCGACCCACTTTCGGAATAAACTTCACAGTAATATCCCGCCAGGATTTGGGAGTATACCCTGTAGCAAAACTGCAAACAAGTAGTTGTTTCAAAATATGGTTGAAATGATCAAATCCCTTCTGAAGCAAAATAGGATAAATCCCATCTGCCCCAGGAGATTTGAAAGGAGCAAAGCTATTAAGTGCCCATTCAATCGATTCTAAAGTTATGATACTCCAAGCCGAAGCTAAAGAATCATAACTACAAGAAAAGACGAAGTTCGTTCACTTGAAAATCCTTAGATTTTGCAAGGATTTTGTTCAATCGACTGGCTTCACTCAGACTGGAAACATTTGTACAAAGGTTTTTCCAGCCGGATCGTTCAGCAGACCGAAGAGCTTTCTGGTAGGCCTTGCGAGCCGACCTGAAAGCCTCCGATCCAGCCGAACGTCGTCTGTTCCAACTCTTTCTACATTGTTTCCTGAGCTTCGCCAGATCGGAGTTCCACCAAGGGGTTCCTCTTGTGGTCTTCACAGACCGCAGTGGGCAGGCTTCTTCAAAAGCTTCCATGATGAAGGCCGTTGAAGTATCAACGGCATCATCTAAATCACTTGGAGTGTCAATTGATGGTGAGTATCCATGAAATTTGGCTGCAACCAAATCGGTAAAGAGATCCCAGTTGGTTGACCGGGGATTCCTGAAACGCAAAGTTTGCGAAGTAACATTCACATGTTCAAACAAGATGTAGCGATGGTCAGATAAAGTTTCTACATCTGACACATACCAATTGGTCAGCTCATGACTAATTCTGCTAGAGCAAAGCGTTATGTCTAACACTTCCTCTCTACCAGATACCATGAAGGTTGGGCGGTTGCCTATGTTAAGTAATCCAAGATCTGTACTACTTAAGTATTCCATCAAACTGGAGCCTCTCAAATTGATGTGTGAGCTGCCCCAGATTATATGGTGAGCATTAGCATCACTACCCACAATTAGCGGAAGGCCTTTTGAAGTGCAGTATGCAATGACTTGCTTGAAAGCATCCGTAGGGGATGGTTCATCATGCGGTAAATAAACCGAACAATAAACGTATTTCCTGTTGAGGTTTTCAACAGATACATCGATTGTGATAGCACATACATCTCTGGTAGTTAGTTCAGAGATGAGTGTAGCAACGATTGCGTTGTTGACAAGCACACATGCTCGAGGCATGACACGTGAGTTTGCCATTTCATTTTTACTGAAAGTAGCAAACACCGGATTCACAAGGTTTCCTAGATAGAAATTCTCCTTACGAAAGTAAGGTTCTTGGACTAACGCCACTTGGGCTGTACCATTTTGCATAAGTCTACAAAGATTGATCGTTGCTGTTCTTTTGTGCTGAAGATTTATCTGAGCTATCCTAACCGTAGCCACTACCCAAACTAGGCAAGATTAAACTCTTAACAATCACAGCACAAAAAAGAACAGCAACAATAAAGCCAGGTTGGTATCGATTTGAGTGCGCCAAAGGCGAGGATGCACAGAATACACTGTGTAAAACGCATAATGCGAAACCATATAGGTGAAAATTTAAACTAATTAATAACATCTTCATAATCCCGCCCTTATTCAGTCTCAAGTGTGAGATTGAAGAAGGGCAGCTGATTGTCTCGGAGAAACACAAGGTCCACCGCGCTATTGCTCCGGTTAGCACAGTAAGGGCAAATACTGTGGAGGGTGCCCTGGTACTCCACAGGCTCCGTTTGCGATTAGGTTTTTATTAGACCCCCCTAGCCATTCATTCCTAGGCACGGTAAGCATAAAGCCGCATCACACCATGAATTAGGGGTCACCTGATTAGTGGATTCCTACCACTGGAACAGGCGGTCCGTAGTGCTATTCTTAGCCAGTTGAACTAACCGCTACCGACACTACACAGCTATCTAGGCTGATCGGGAAAGGAAGTTAATATTAATGATCAACTTCATACGGGCCGGGAAGAGCCCCTCGATGATCCTCTCCAGTATCTCTGGAATCGTTACACCTCTTGTCACGATACAGGCCCTAATAGCAGTTTTTTTTTTGTTCCAGTTAGACTGGGTAGTACTGGTTAGGATAAGCCCTCGAAGTGTCTCGCTGGGTTATTTTGAAGAGCGGGTTTAACCCAGGAGCGGTCGCATCGTGTACTGAGTACACGCACCATGAAAAAAGCTCGCATGTGGTACACAGCGTGTGCGTGGTGTCGCTGTGGCTTGCTGAAGACGCGACTGCTCGAGGGTTAACCCAAAGTTCACCAGAGCCTATAGCTCCTGCTCTTCCATGTTGTCCAGCCCATTTGGGGAACCAGCTTTATCGATTTCGATCCGGGGTTTTTGTTGTCGAAACCCAAAAACTGTTACAGAAACCGAAAATAAAGGCTGACAATCGCCCAGGATGGAGATCATTCAATTCGGCCCTCTAAACCACCATGGGTGCTCAGGACTTAAAGTAAGTAAGTTGTAGATTATTAGAAAGCAGGCCAGGACAGGCAGGGATGATAATCCCTGTATCATCGTTTCATAACTTTCACGAGGCCATGATACTTAGAAGCTTGGAAACTTGAAGTATTTCAGCTTAGGGATTAGTCTTTGACGACCATTTTCAAGGAAAATGTCTGTCGAAAAGCAGATAAATTCCTGCACGTTAAAGTCCTTGAATGGAACCACTTAGTCGCAGTCTTTGCATACAAATAGCTCCATTATGGCTTCTCGGAACGGTCCAGAATGTGCCGGAGATGAAACAAACCACTGCGCTGACCGTGTAGAGAAAATGGTTTTCAGAAGGCCACCGACGCGACCTACGCCATTACCAACGCAACTTAACGCACCAGTAGCAGCAGCACCAGCAACGGTTGGCGAAAGTTGTGGCGGACACAAAATATGCAAATAGCATAATTAAAGCTATGAAAGTCTGAAATTGATGTGACCACGCGTGTGAATGTGGCCAACCGGGTGGCGGCAATTGAGCGTTTGAGTCCACCACGTCAGCAGTTCAGTTGCGTTGCGTTACGTTGTGGCCCACTCTGTACAGTCCGTGCGGAAAACAATTAATTTCAGTTTAATTAATTAACGAAATGGCAAAACGAGGCTGGAGGGGTCGAGGAGTGGGAGAAGTTGGGAAGCTACCGTTAGCACCAATTAAAAAATCACACAAAAAACTGTGTAACAGTTTGCTCCTTGCCAGTGTTGGAGGAAAGTTTCACTTTAATATTTCATTTCATAAAAAGCTGAAATTGGTATGAAAATTCAACCGGTATATACAACAACACAGAACACCGCAGACGACACCAGGCTCCCTCCGTGTGATGGCAGTGGGTGACATTCATAGGGCTGCTGAACTGTAATTACACGTCGTCAATTCATTAAGTTGGTAGGGTGTGAAAATGAGGGCTTCCGTGGAACCGGAGATGGAGGATTCGTGCTCAAGGACCAATTAAAAGTTTGCATCGGTTTCGGTGGTAAAATGGTTGCAAATTGCACGAATTATTGCGTGCGACAAATTGTTTCTGGAATGGCGACAAATGCAAATTATATATTCATAAGATGATAGGTGGATGTGATAACAGAAATTGAAGGTAATGGTTCTATTTACGTGATCACTAATGTTTTCGATCCAATTTAAAGTTCACTACGTACAGTCATTTTATTTTCAGCCGATGTATTCTAATCAGGTAACTATGCCACATTGTGACCATGCGATTGATTTTGCCGCAGAAATCCAGTTAGAACGTCGAATGAGCTCTGAAAGTTTTAATTAAACTGAATCTAATTTCAGATGTGCAAAAAAGCAATTAAATTATCCTCGAGCTGGATTTTTTCCTCCTAACTTTATTCTCTCCAACTGCCTGACGGTTGAATCGATGAAATGGAATAGTTCGCCAGCAATCTGCGGTGGAGTGTGGTGGATATTTTAAGATAAAAAAAACTCGTTTTATCTCAAACAGTAGTTCTGTGGTCATTCTTCTAGGATTGACGTGCCACAGGATTATATCCTGAGTTATCTTTGAAGCAAGGTCGAGATTGAACTTCTTAAACCCTGAAAAGTTTCCCTATCGGTAACAAAGCTAATAAGGGCCATTTTTTTCTTGTTTTTTACTTTTGTAAAACTTTTTACTGGAATCAGGGCAGAAGTCGTGGGACTGCTAAGACCATCATAGTAGACCCACACCGAGTACCCACCAGTAACGGGAACTGAGTTGCGAATGGGACCGGACCAATGACGGCGATTGGTTTGATAGGACTATAGGAGTGAGTATTCATGACAACAAAGGCAACGAAAGCAATCGGTGATGAAATCGTCTGTTTTTGGATTAGGGGCATGGTTGATCTGTATTTCCTATCGAAATATTGGAGGCTGCAGAGAAAATTTCTATTAAGTTGTAGAATGGGAATTACATAAGGGGCCAGTCACCACGTTGGCCCAAATTTGGCAAACTGAGGCCATCGCTCACCTTAGGAGCCGTTAATAAACCACATAGGTTTTGGGGGGAGGGGTGTCTGACCAAAGTCTACGCTCCATAGTCTACGAAGGGAGAGGGGGGTCTGGGATTGCCAAATTTTGGTCTACGTGCTTTATGATTAGCCCCTTACCGGTCAGACTTAGACCTAAGTGTCCTCTGCTGTACATAGGAGTCGTCTCCATTCTACTCGGACCATGGCTGTCTGCCTCCAGTTCCGCACTCTGCGTAGGGTCCGCAGATCGTCCTCTACTTGATCGACCCACCTAGCTCGCTGCGCACCACGCTCTCGCATTTTAGTTAGGTTGCTATTAGGTTGGCCCACACTTATATGAAAAACCAAAATTTTGAAAAATGCCAAGTCTTACCACCTAAAAATGTCGTGTTGGACTCCTAGATGCTACGTTCACAATTTGAGCAAAATCGATTAAGCCTAAGGTGGCGCTCAAAGTGCTTGAAGTTTGTATGGCAGAAATCAAAGGTTTTGGATTTTTGAAATAAATAAGCGTTTAATGATTAAACCCTTTGATGTTATTGTAGGTGACCATATGCTAAACAACTTTGTCGAAGACCGCAAAGTGATACGACGACTGTTAAAAAAAGTTATACATAGGTAAAGGGTATAACTTTTCTCACAGGCGCCGGATCTCTTTGCGGTCTTCGACAAAGTTGTTTAGCATATGGTCACCTACAATAATACCAAAGGGTTTTATCATTAAACGCTTACAGCGCCACCTAGCGGCATGAAATCGAAAACTTAAGATTTCTGTATACATTTAGCCACGTTTCCCATACAAACTTCAAGAACTTTGAGCGCCCCCTTAGACTATGTAGCGAGTTTCTGCAACACTTTTTCTAGATTGATGTAGCTCAAGACGAATTAACTGACAACGACTTTCATAACTAGGGAGATTGTAAGGATCCTGTCAACCTAGGTGCCGTAGCACAAAACGGATAAACTTACGCTGAATAGCCTCAAAGCGCAGGACTTCGCTCTGGTAAAATTTACTGTTGTTGGGTGGTAGTGCGTAATGAATTTTGTGAATTTATTGATCGATTGCAGAGAATTACAAAATTCCTAAAAAGGCGAAACATTAGAACTTTTACTTATACTTAACATTAACATTCTAACTTACTGTAGTGTTTGCTACCACACAACAATATCGCAGTCGGTTTGGGTATGGGCCTCTTCGGTCTAACGGTTTAGTCTGCTAATCTAGGAGCATATAGCATTAGGCATTTCAATCCGACTGTACTTATGACACGGCTTACCTGTCATAGATTAACTAGCAATCTAATTGCACACAAATCTTATTGTGTCATGAACGAAGGGCTTAATCGTTCAGTAAGGAACTAGATTGAAGGGTATTCATTAGTTTAAAGTTACAAACTACATGATTCTATCTCACCATTCACAGCTCTATAGTAGGTGTTTGAGCTTCGAGTTCAACAAGGACAAGAAGGCAAGAATAAGAGGAAGTGGCTCAATCTAGCTGCGACATAGAATGGGAAAAATATGGATTTATCGAATTCACTAAGTTTATCCTATGTCACTTGTTACCTACGATTGTGTTATCTAATATAATTCAAGTTTAACACTTTTTACTCCAAATAGATATAAATGTTGATACTAAATTTACAATTTGCTAATAATCATACAACACGCGTTCGCATAGGATGTATCTATCTAGCTATTGTGCCTCAATGTTCAATTGTTCCTCTCTTGTTGTCATTCCTACTATTTGCGGGCCCAGCTACGGGTAGGTAGCTGTTGTTCAGCGTCGGTTACATTGGGCATAAGGGGCTCGACGGGCACTCACGTAGCGCAACCCACACTCCCCCTCGGAATGCGATCATCCTGAGCTGCATTGCTTCGAACGCCTACGTCCAGCACGGCGAGTTTCACTGCGGGTCGTTCGTAAATACCACGGGAAGTCTGTACTGTAGCACTTCTCACCTGATGGTCTGGTCCTTGTTTTACTCCAATTACGCGGCCTTTTGGCCAGGTATTCCGCGGAAGGTTAGGATCTACGATGATAACGAGATCATTGATCCCGATAGGGTCCACGTTAGTGAACCATTTAGTTCTGCGGGTAATATACGGCAGATAGTCGCGTAGCCACTGTTTCCAAAACTGATTAGCTAAAGCTTGCGACAGTTTCCAGGAGTTTTTAAGCACTTCCGTGCTGTCGGTGAAAGGAACCCAAGAACGTAGGCCATTACTAGATCCCAGCAAAAAATGGTTGGGAGTTAATACCGGGGATTGGTCGTCATCCAGAGGTAAATGGGTCATTGGGCGTGAATTGACCACGTTTTCAATTTCCGTCAATAGATTTTCCAGAACTTCATGGGACATCGTTCTTGAAGGTTTCAGCTTGACGAGGTTTTGTTTAACGATCCGCACGAGTCGTTCCCACGCGCCACCCATGTGTGGGGAAGCCGGTGGTATGAATCTCCAAGACGTATGGGAAGTTGTGAACTCCGCCTGAAATCGCTCTTTATCCAAGTTCTCCATAGCTTCTTCCAATTCCTTGCTAGCCCCTTGAAAGTTAGTTCCATGGTCACTGTATATAACACAAGGTACCCCTCTTCTGGCCATAACGTTTCTAAGGGCCATTATGCACGAATCCGTTGTCATGGTGTGAACTATTTGGAGGTGAATAGCGCGTGTAGTAAGGCAAGTGGCCAACAGAACCCACCGCTTTTCAAGACGTCGTCCGAGGTTGATTACATAGGGACCGAAGTAGTCAACCCCCATATACGTAAAAGGGCGAGCGTAGGCAGCTAGACGGGACAGGGGCAAGTCCCCCATGGCTGGTGGTTGTGGTTGTGCACAGTCGTTTTTGCACCGCTGGCAGTCTCGACGGATCTTATTGTACATTGCTTTCAATTGAGGAATGCTGTATTTTTGCCGCAATTCGTTGATAGTGACGTTATGGTTTTGATGATGGTATTTGTTATGATAGTAGGAGACAACCAAAGCAGTAACATGGTGAGCTTTCGGAAGGATGATGGGGTTGATAGCCTCCTGGGTGATGAACGGGCATGCTGCAGTCCTGCCCCGCACGCGAAGCAAGTCATCCTTACCGAGGAACGGGCAAAGATGGTAGATTGAGCTGCTTTTGGAAATCAACTTAGAGGTTTTCGTCGTCCTTCTGTCTAGTAGAACTGCCACTTCGTCCGCGTAAGCGCTTCGTTGGGCAAGTCGATAGAAGTAGTTTTCACTTAAACTCAACTCTTCAGTTGTTAACGGCCCAAAGCTTCTGTCCTGCTTAGAAATCCTTGCATTCCGAGTAAAACGGAAGACGTAGGCCATGCTGCGTAGAAGTTCGGTCCATTTAGAGAATTTTTCGGTATTGATAACAGGTTCAGGCATTACTGTATGTACAAGTAGATGAGGTCGTAACTCCTCTAGAGTTGCTCCGGCGGTTTGTCGCTTTACTGGCCACTCTGCTTCAACTTTCCGCAAGAAGTCAGGTCCATTTAGCCAACGGCTTGTCTTGCTCATATCTGGAACTCGTGCCCACTTGGTTCCTTCATCGGCGACGTTTTGTTTTGTCTGAATCCATTGCCATTCTCCGACATCAGAAGCTTCCAAAATTTCGCTTATACGGAAAGCGACAAATTGACTATACCGACGATGATCAGATTGAATCCAGCTGATAACGTCGCTAGAATCAGTCCAAAAGTAACGTCGGTTGACCTTCACAGTGAGTGATTGTATTATGCTGTTTGCAAATCTCACTCCGATGACGCAAGCTTGGAGTTCCGAACGAGGGATTGATAAGAATTTTATCGGCGCAACACGAGTCTTTGAGCCAACCAATGCTGTTTCGATTGTGTGTCCTTCCTGGAATCGAAGATACGCTACCGCAGCAAACCCTTTCTCACTAGCGTCGACAAAAACATGCAATTGTACTTCGTTCGAGCTTTCTATCGATGTGGAGGTCCTGTAGCATCGTGGTATTTCTACTTTGGCAACGTCTGGGAGAACATTGAGCCACTGCATCCACATTTCAAACTGTTTTTCTTCGATGACTTCATCCCAACCAACAGAGGTGCGCCAGATCTCCTGCAATACCGTTTTCAGGAACATCAGAAAATGACCAATTAGCCCTAAGGGATCGAAAATCATCATAAGCGTTCGCAATACTTCGCGTTTCGTAGGCCGTCGCTGTCCAGACATCAATTCTGGATCGTATCGTGGTGAGATCTTAAATACGAAGCAGTCGATAGACGTATTCCACCACATGCCAAGGACTTTTTCAGTCGTCAGGCCCTCGGTTATGTTGAGATCTTTCTCCTCTGTTTGTTGTTCTTCTAGAGCTTCTAAAACTCGCGGGCAGTTAGAGATCCAGTTTCTCATTTCGAAGCCCGCTTCGGCATGGATGCTCCTTACGTTTTTCGCTAGGTCGATCGCTTCTTGCTCGCCTTCCACACTTACGAGCATATCATCCACGTAATGTTGGTCGACTATAGCATGGACAGCCGTAGGATGCTCTTCGGCGAATCGTTTAGCGTTTGTATTTTTGACGTATTGCGCAATACTTGGAGCGCAGGACACCCCAAACGGCAAAACCAACATAGTGTAGACACTAGGGTTATCATCCTCATCACTGTCCTTCCAGAAGAAGCACAAACGAACGTCCTGTTTAAGCAGAATCTGCAGATACATCTCCCGAATATCTCCGCAAACAGCAATTCGGAATTGTCGAAACTGCAAGAGAACGGTGAGAAGTGACGTCAAAAGATCCGGGCCCTTGAGTAAAAGTGAATTTAAAGAAACGCCATATGCGGCGGCAGCTGCATCCCACACCAGTCTCACTTTTCCCGGTTTGTTGGGATTTATTACCGGGAATATGGGTAAATACCACTCCCGGGATTGTCGTGCGTTTATCTCATCATCCGTCAACCTTCGAACGTATCCTTTACTCATATAGTCGGCCATTTTCGTTCTTACTGTATCCGAAAAAGTTTTGTCACGTTGCATACGTCGATCCAAACACTGCCATCTTCTGTAGGCCATTCCTTTACTGTTTGGGAAGCGGACGTCATCATACTTCCAAAGCAATCCGGATTCGTACCGCCGCTCCTTTTGATTCGTCTGCGTTTCCAGGATGTCTATTGCTCGCTCGTCTTCCGTTGATTGTAGAATCTTACTAGGTTTCGCTATTCCGAGGCTGTCCAGGGCGAAGTAGTCTTTCACCGCAGCATGGAGATTGTCATCAGACATACTGTTGCACTCGCATACCTCGATTGTGTGCACGTTCACGTAGCTTACATCTTGCTGTGCACGTGAAAAACTACCATAAACTATCCAACCTAAACGGGTCTTGACAGCGATTGGTTCGTACGGTTTCCCTTCTCGACCTTTCAGTGCATGTCCTAGAGAAGCATTGTCTAGGCCAATCAGGATACGCGGGCACACGTTCGTATAAGATGCGATTGGCAATCCTTTCAGGTGCTGGAAACGTTGCAGTAGCTCGGACAGGATTAACGTCTGAGGGCGAAGCTGTAGACTCTGAATAGTGTGTATATTGGTCATCCTGTGTGGTTTCTTCATTTTTTCGGTGGATGAGATCCCCACCTCAACTATTTGCGAGTCGGTTTCCATTCTCTTGGTGCCTCCGGTCCACTTTAAACATAACGATGTACGAGGGCCTTCAACTCCAAGTTCCTCTGCCAAACTGTCCTCCATTAGCGTCAGTTCTGAACCATCGTCGATAAAGGCATACGTCTGGACTACCTTCGAAGGTCCATATAGCAGTACAGGAACAATCCGGAAAAGAACCTCGCTGGTTTGAACTTGATGAACGTTGCAGCTCCCGGTAGTAGTTACTAGTACTCGATCAGATCGATCCTTTTCAGTTTCCTGCAACTTGTTATGCAACAACGGATGATGCAGAAATGTACATCCTTTAACTCCGCAAGGTTTCTGTTGCCTGCAGGATCCATTGTGCTTCCGCAAGCATTTACGGCACAGTTTTGCGTCTCGAACAACGGCCCACTTTGCATCTAAGCTCAGCTCTGCAAACCGTTTACATTTGGCAACTGACGTACAGCTGCCTTTGCATGAAACACAGTCTTGAAAAGTCGGAGGCTCTCTTTGCTTGTCGTGTGATGTCCTCGTGCGTTCAATCTCCGTTTCAGAATGAAGGTTTACAAATCCATCGCTCTTGGATCCACGGCCTCTTCCACCGCTTATCGAAGTCTGCATAACTGCACTGGCATCCTCAGCAATCGAATACAGCCATCCACTGAAGTCCAAAAGGTTGGGTGCTGGGTTATGTCGAGAGTGTTTCGCCCAATCCAACTTCAATGCCGGAGGAAGACGATCCACCAGTTCCATTTTCAAGGACGCGTTGTATACAAAGTCCTCAATTCCGCATGCCTCAATTGTGGCGACCAAGTTTTCGACCGTTAATGCGAAGTTTACCACAGTGTCGAGCTTCTCTACTTGCGGTGATGGCAATGACCTGATTTTCCTTATGGCTGCTTGAACGATAGCTTCCGGCCTGCCGTATAACATTTTCAAGGTGGAAATTACACTGCTCACAATGGACGGATGCAGCAATCGACACCGTACGGCTTCAAGCGCTTTTCCCTTCAGGCATTTCCGGAGTCGAAGCATATTTTCCTCATTGGAAAACCCACACATTTGCGTCGAAGAGTTGTACATGGAGAAAAACAACGGCCAATCCTCCGGATTTCCATAAAACTCTGGCAACTCCTTCGAAACGGCTTGGCGTGCTGCCAACTGACTACGGTTGAGTACGCATACGTTTTCTTCGACGTCACGCGGACCGCATTCGGGGTGTCGAGAGAAGCGAAATGTTGGATCGATTTGACGCATTCGATTCCCATCAGCTGTAGATTGAAACTCATTTACTGGAGCAGTTGTTGGTCCCCGTCGTGTCGGGTATCCTGCGGGAATTTGACCTGCATGCTGTTGTGAAGACTGGTGGTCGAGAGCTTGGTAGAACTGGACTGCTGCTCCCGGTCGATGGCAGTGGACGTTGGAGACCACATTTGATGACGGTTGGCGAAATGTATTCTCCGGAAGTTGTACGGATGGTTGGTAGAACATACTCTCGGAAGCGGGTACCGGTGCTAGAGGCTTCGGCAACTCAAGGAATCTGACCGGTTGCCGAGGTGTTGATCGCTGATGAGGATTGAATCCTTGTAACGTTGGACGCGGTCCGTTGAATTCAGCATACGTTGACTGCCGAAGCGCTTGTACTTCGGGTGCGCCATCTTCCTCGACCAATCCTGAGTCCTCTTCGCCGCATTTGCTGGTATCATCCAGCCATCCTTGAACTTTCGACATATCCATTGACCGCACATCATCTTCGCTAACCACGGTTTCGTCATCGACGCACTCCTCGTCTAGAATTCGGTACTTTTCTTCAAGGAACTTCTGCTCCAGCTGCTTTTGCTCCTCCAACATTTGTAGCCGCAAGGCGACCTTCCGTTGATTACTACGATTGCTGCTTGCCTTACCGGTAGACTTCCTGGTGTTCACCGGCAATACTGGTGGATCAACCGGAGCGGTCTTCGGTGGTTCATGCAGTGGTGTTTCGTTGATGTTTCGCGGGTCGACATCGGGCTTGTCGCGCGCCGGGCAGACCCAACTACGATCTGCAATCCCACTAGTCACTTCCACACAAGAGAAATGATACCACAAATCGCAGCCATCGCACTGCACCATGCTGCTGGTATCACGTTCGTTGCACATCTCACAATGACTAAATCGAGTTATTCGTACGCGCAGATTGGCATTTTCGCGCGCGACCATGGTTACAGATTGGACCGGATAATTCGCGATTGTAGCACTTGACTTTACCTTACGTTTGGCTCCCATGTGTTGGACCCTTATGCTATTACCACCATCAGCAGTTACCTGAGAAGGGGGGAAAGGCACTCCTGTTACCATAGCTGCGTTGCCTCTTGAGCTCGTCACCGATTGTCCTGATCCATTCGCTTCGCGTACTGCGTTGTTCACGATGGCCAAATTACTGAATTCGGTGACCACAGCATCGTTGGTGAGAGGATTCCCTTGAGTTCCAGGTGCGCTACCACTGGCGCCAGCTAAGAAGAGGTGGTTTCTTGATTCTATAGCGGGGTGTAATCCAGATCCAGTCGGAGATGCCTTTTTGGACATGTCTTACAGAATTTTGTAAGATGTTGGGTGGTAGTGCGTAATGAATTTTGTGAATTTATTGATCGATTGCAGAGAATTACAAAATTCCTAAAAAGGCGAAACATTAGAACTTTTACTTATACTTAACATTAACATTCTAACTTACTGTAGTGTTTGCTACCACACAACAATATCGCAGTCGGTTTGGGTATGGGCCTCTTCGGTCTAACGGTTTAGTCTGCTAATCTAGGAGCATATAGCATTAGGCATTTCAATCCGACTGTACTTATGACACGGCTTACCTGTCATAGATTAACTAGCAATCTAATTGCACACAAATCTTATTGTGTCATGAACGAAGGGCTTAATCGTTCAGTAAGGAACTAGATTGAAGGGTATTCATTAGTTTAAAGTTACAAACTACATGATTCTATCTCACCATTCACAGCTCTATAGTAGGTGTTTGAGCTTCGAGTTCAACAAGGACAAGAAGGCAAGAATAAGAGGAAGTGGCTCAATCTAGCTGCGACATAGAATGGGAAAAATATGGATTTATCGAATTCACTAAGTTTATCCTATGTCACTTGTTACCTACGATTGTGTTATCTAATATAATTCAAGTTTAACACTTTTTACTCCAAATAGATATAAATGTTGATACTAAATTTACAATTTGCTAATAATCATACAACACGCGTTCGCATAGGATGTATCTATCTAGCTATTGTGCCTCAATGTTCAATTGTTCCTCTCTTGTTGTCATTCCTACTATTTGCGGGCCCAGCTACGGGTAGGTAGCTGTTGTTCAGCGTCGGTTACATTGGGCATAAGGGGCTCGACGGGCACTCACGTAGCGCAACCCACAACTGTAATTTCCACTCTGCTTGGTTAGCCCAAGGGCTGCAAAACGGTGAGTCGATAAGGAGAGCGTCCAATATAGCTCTGGTCCTCACAAGTTCCTACCTCATGCTTCCACGGGTCAAGCGATGACAAAGACCGCCAGCTAAGAGTTGTGTGCTTAGCTGGTAGTGCAGTCTGGGCACTGTTGTCCTTCTGACTTCAGCTAGATTGAGGAGGTACGATCCGAGTGTCTGTTCACCAAGGAGGTGCGGCTCAAACAGCGTCTGTTCTGGCATCCAGCGGCTGAGTAAGAAACGCTGCACCACGCCCAGCTAGATCCAAGGTGGTAGCCCCATCAGCGTGGTCGTCCCAGTGTTGGTTGGGACGTTAAACAGAACTGGCACGATGGCCCTCCGGCGAGACAGGAGTGTTGGCGTAGGCCCAATAAGCCACCCGTAAAAATCCCCATTGCGAATAACATAGGAGAAAATACGACTCGATACAATCGGCAAAGACCCACGCGACGAAATAAGGACTACGATTGGAAACTTGGAACATGGAATTGCAAGTCACTAGGTTTCGCAGGATGTGACAGGAATCTACGACGAACTACATCCCCGCAACTTCGACATCGTGGCGTTGCAGGAACTTTGTTGGACTGGACAGAAAGTGTGGCAATTCGAGTTCGGGATATAATAGCTCGTCAAGACGCGCGAATAATCCTCATCGATTGAGCAATCTTCTGTTGTAATAACACTATTAAAAAACCACCAACGGTGGTTAATCAGTTAGTGGAGTGCAATAGATTACATAAACAGTGAAGTTTACGGATAATTTGATGTAAAACTAGTGAATATATCACAAAACAGTTAGTGGCTATATCACGCGGTGCTGCTGTTGTGTATAAACACATCCACACACTCGTCGTTTTCAAATTGAATACACAGTGCAGTATCCCGAGTGCTAGGTAGTGTCTTAGAAGAGGCAAAAAACGTTTCAGTGATAAATACGCCGAAGATTAAATTGTGCTGAATACTGCCGGGGAAATGTCCGGTAGGTCTCCTGGCCCCCCTGGGGGCTCAGAGAGGACAATATGCCTCAGCAACGTACCAGAATGGATGCTTGGTCCGGATGATTTAGGCCAAGTGATTGTACTAGTCTTGCGACGTAAACTGGATGACAAAGTGCCTGGTGATCAACAACAAGAAAATGCTGCCTTACCGGACTCCATCATTGTGGGTGCTTCCATAGAGCTCATGGTTGGTGTGAAGGAAGCCAGAACCATAAGCGCTTCTCGCGAAGGTCGCGGTACACGCTACATTCTTCGCACTAGCTCCAAAAGTATTCTCGAGAAGCTCACCAAAATCACGAAACTGACAGACGGCACTGAGGTTGAAATCGTCCATCATCCTACGCTCAACACCGTTCAAGGAATAGTGTATGATACGGACACCATCAACAAAGACGAGGATCTGATTCTGGACTACCTCAAACCCCAGGGTGTTCATGCAGTAAGGAGAATCAGGAAACGAGTAAACGGCGCTTTTAAGAATACTCCACTATTGGTTCTGTCCTTCCATGGCACCACTGTGCCGGATATTGTCTACTTTGGACTACTGCGTAAAGAAGTCAGGGTTTACTACCCTTCACCCATGATCTGCTACAACTGTGGATACTACGGACACTCTAAGAAAATCTGCCAGCAACCCAGCATCTGCCTGCGATGTGCCGTCCAACATGATGTTCCCGATGGCGAACATTGTGTCAATCCGCCAAACTGCCTTCACTGCAAGACTGGACATCAAACGACTTCGCGAGACTGCCCTAAATACCAAGAGGAGGAGAAAATTGTTCGTTTGAAAGTCGACAAAAGCATTTCAATTACCGAAGCAAGACGCCTGTACGCAGAAGAAAATAAACGGGAAACTTTTGCAACAGTTGTACAAGAACAAATCCAACAACAACTGGCTGCCAAAGATCTCCTAATAGCTACATTGCAGCAACAAGTAGCTACACTAACAAAAGAGCTCGCCGCTTTGAAAGAAGCACTGAAATCATTCTCCCACAGTCAACCACCATCACCACACCATCAACAGAATACTACCACTACCCAGAAACCGTCTTCTAAAGCTTTTTCAAGTACACATGTGCAGCAAATTCAACCACCACAAACCGAGCGGCTATCTAGGAAGGACCAATCAGGTATCCCGCCGCAGCAAGAGCAACGAGAAAACCGCAAAAACAACAGACAGCAGTGCACTATCATGACTCGTAGTAGAAGCAATAAACGGCACATGGAATTCTCACCTACAGAAATAGCGCACCACCAGGGCAAACGAACGCCAGCACCGTCGAACAAAACCAGTACATCCATCGACGCAGAATCAAATAATGGACCAGGAACCTCATAAACCAGCATTCTGTCCCACCTACAATAACGACCCTGCACTGAAAATGGACACGAGAACGGACGAACGATCTTCACCCCAAATTTTTGGTATTTTTGATATTTTTGACAACCGCAAGGACATGGACCACGACTCAGGACTACGAATGACGAATACGAACAATACCAATGGAAAACTTTACCCCAGTCGTCCCCCTTTGACAGCAGCTGAATATGATAAAATACACAACCTCATCAGCATTCCGTCGACAAGCAAAATCACTCCAGTTTCTCCATACGATTCGCCAAGCGCGAGGCCTCCCACGTCGACCCTGACCAGGGATGTCCCGGATTTTTCCGATGAGCCTCTGGCGGCAGTCGGCGTGGGCAGCCCACTGTATCGGGCAAGTACCTTCTCACGTTTTTCATTACAAAAACAGCGAAATACCTCCAATCCTTTCGCCATCTCAGGTCAATATAGAATCGACAAAACTGCGCCCCGTGGCGTAATTCGACGAGGGGAGGAAGAGCGTGTAGTAACCTCCCCCCTCCCTAATCCGGGAGTGGATGTCTGGGGGGAAAGAGATGAGGTCATTCACCAGTGCCTTGCATCCTTTACTTCCTCCTGGAATCCGGTCGAAATGGACTTCTCTCACAAAGCTTCCATACCAACTTCAACTCCAGCAACCAACGTGATCAACGCTCCACCCCATACTGATTCGCCAAGCGCGAGGCCTCCCACGTCAACCCTGACCAGGGATGTTCCGGAGTCTTCCGACGAGCCCCTGGCGGCAGTTGACGTGGGCTGCCCGCAACCACGGGCAAGTACCAAGTCTTATAACTATTGCATAGAACCATACTCTGCCACATTCTTCCACTCCAACACAGCCTCCGGTACTATGCCTAACGTAATCAACAGTAATCTACCCTCGTGGAGCACGCAAAATACGCCCAGATCAACCGCATCCATCAGTTCACCAATAACCGAAGCCCGTTGGAGAGCACATGGATCCAATCAACTACACGATGCTGCTTTATTACACCGGAAAAGTCCATCAACACCTGCATGTTTTGATTCGCCAAGCGCGAGGCCTCCCACGTCGACCCTGACCAGGGATGTCCCGGATTTCTCCGATGAGCCTCTGGCGGCAGTTGACGTGGGTTGCCCACACTCACGGGCAAGTATCATAAACCTTCATCAATGTCAAGAAATATCCTCTGCCACATTCTCCTACTCAACCACAGCTCCCAGTACCGTGCCACACTCGAAAGGAACCACCAGCAGTGATCAGCCCTGCTGCCTACCTCGGAGCACGCAGGAGGCGCTGAACTCAACCCCCAACATTAGATCGCCTGCAAATCCGGATAGGGTGATAAATACGACGTTTGACACCCCAGCATCGCGTTCACCTTCACAATCTTCTTCCGATTCTGAGCCGTGTCCCACCAGAACGAAGAACATCGCGGCCTCTTTTGCAATCCAGTGGAACATAAGTGGTCTCCGCTCTCATCTAGCTGAATTGCTGCTTTTGATTGCAAAGTACCAGCCAACCCTGATTTGTCTGCAAGAAACAAATGCTGATAACGACAGAGTTGGACAAAATTTTATTGGGAAACAATATGAACTGTTGCTAAGTCGCTGCTCTACGCATGGTAGACAAGGGGCGGGAATGGCGATAAAAACAGGAACCCCTTTTCAGCAAATCCATTTTCAAACTAATATTCAAGCCATTGCTATCAAACTGCTTGCGCCGATAACGATAACAATCGCATCGGTCTATCTCTCGCCGAAAGAGAAAAATGCGGCCAAACTATCAGAAGAATTCCTCAAAGAGCTCCCAAAACCGGTCCTGATATTAGGTGACCTGAATGCGCACCACTCTGCCTGGGGAAGTAGGACTTCTGTTAGAGCATCTGAACCGAAAAAAAGGGGTGAAGCCATCCTGGACTTGGTAGTTCAACATGACATGGTTGTTCTCAACAACGGCACTCACACACGTATCGACCCATCTAACGGGACCTCTCAAGCTCTTGATGTCTCTATTAGCTCAATGTCTCACGCAGCCAAATTCAACTGGAAAGTCCTTCTAGATTACTCCAGTAGCGATCACCTGCCAATTTTGATTGACACACATAGCACTACGAGTAAGCCAAAGCATCGACCGAAATGGATTTTTGAGAAAGCCAACTGGGATCTGTATGAGCAAACCACTCTGAATAGTCTAGACTCCTCGTCTCCCCTCACGGTGGAGGAATTTACCAGCAGAATCATTTCGGCAGCAGATACTAGTATTCCGAAAACCACCGGGAATATTGGACAGAAATGTGTTCCATGGTGGAATGAAGAAGTTAAGGTAGCAATCAAAACAAGACGGAAATGTCTACGAGCGCTTCGCCGCCTAAAAGACAACGACCCCCAGAAAATAGTTGCACTCAAGCAGTTTCAGGAGGCCCGATCAATCTGCCGCAACATCATCAACGATGCAAAACAAAAAAGCTGGGAGAAATTCGTAGAAAGCATCAACCCGAACACTCCGACATCTCTTGTTTGGAGTAACATCAACAGACTTCAGGGGAAAAGAGGAGGCAACACGATAACGCTGAGCTTACCAACAGGACATACTAACGACGGAGAGACGGTTGCGAATGCTCTGGCCGACGAATATCAACTGAAATCGTCTGATGAAAACTACACCGAAGAATTCAGGCGAAAACACAAAGGTGATAATTGTGAAGCATTCAAGAATCAGCGCCCAAACCTTCACAAACAATATAATACGGATTTTTCGTTAGACGAACTCATTTGGGCACTTGATCGACGTGGTGGGAACTCTACCGGAGCAGACAACGTCAGCTACATTCTTTTGCAGCGTCTCCCTCTCTCTGCGAAACTCACCCTTTTGAACCTATTCAACGAAGTATGGGATAGTGGTATATTTCCAGCGCAGTGGAAAGTGGGAACTATAATCCCTATTCCGAAACCAGACGCAGATCGCAGCAGACCTGAAGGATATCGACCAATTACGCTTCTCAGCTGCCTTGGCAAACTTTTCGAGAGAATGGTCAACCGCAGGCTTATCACTGAACTGGAGAACATGGGCAAACTAGATGCACGTCAACATGCTTTCCGAGCTGGAAAGGGTGTCGACTCTCACTTGGCAAGTCTAGAATCTCTCATCAGCCTCGATGCAGATGAACATGCTGAAATCGTATCTCTCGATGTTTCGAAAGCTTACGATACGACGTATAGACCTGCAATCCTGCGCACTTTATCCAAATGGCGCTTCTCTGGGAGATTAATGAATATTGTCGCCAGTTTTCTCTGCGACAGATATTTTCAAGTAGCTGCAAATGGTTCTCTGTCTTCATTGAGAAAGGCAAACAACGGAGTGCCCCAAGGCTCAATTCTCTCCGTAACACTCTTTCTTGTGGCCATGCAACCCATTTTCGAAGTAATCCCAGCTGGTGTAGAAATACTCCTTTATGCGGACGATGTTTTACTGATCGTGAAGGGGAAAAAACATGGCGAGCTCCGTAAGGTCCTAAGAAAGGCAGTTGGGGCAGCGGTTAGATGGGCTGCAGAAGTAGGGTTTGCGGTAGCCCCCAGTAAATCCAAGTTGCTACATGTTTGTTCTACACGCCATCGCAAACGTGGCCGTGCAATCAAAATTGACAATGTACCAATCCCGATGGTACGCAGCCTAAAAATTTTGGGAATTGTAATCGACTCCAAGCTTAATTTCAAAAAACACTTTTCGTATATCAAGGAAAGTTGTCGAAAGCGGACTCAAATCTTAAAGATACTCGGACGTCGACTGAAGCGAAGTAATAGAACTACTCTTTTGAAAATCGGGTCTGCTTTGGTGTTATCAAAGCTTTTTTTCGGGATTGGTATAACGAGCATCAACATCACGGAAATGGAAAAAACTCTAGGCCCTACCTATAACGATATAATACGACAAGCAACGGGTTCATTTGCAACTAGCCCAATAATCTCAATTATGGCCGAAGCAGGATGCCTCCCTTTTCACTTTGCTATAACCCAACGCTTAGGTCAACTAGCAGTTCGGTACCTGGAAAAAAAGGAGAATATCAACGAAGTTCCTATGCTCCAAAGAGCAAGAAGTCTGTTGATGGATACGACTGGATGGTCTTTACCTAGCGTCTGTAAGACCTTAAGAAGTACAGACAGAGCATGGTACGCAGCATCTCCAGAAATTGATAACCGTTTGCGACGTAGTATTAGAGCCGGTGCAAACCAAAGTATTGTACAGGCAAATTTCAAGGAATTCATCACCAACCATTACGGCACCCATGAGAAACTGTATACGGATGGATCTAAAGATAACGGAAAAGTTGGCGCTGGAATCGTCTCGTGCAGTAGTAACCTCAGTTTTTGCCTTCCGGACCCATGTAGCGTATTCTCGGCCGAAGCGTTTGCACTCAAAACAGCTGTATCAAATCTACAAGGAAATAACGCAATTATTTTAACCGACTCCGCAAGCTGTATCGACGCCCTGAGAGGAGGAAAATCCAGACATCCATGGATTCAATCCATTGAAAATATGGTAGACGGTCAACCCATCACATTTAGTTGGATCCCAGGTCACTCAGGCATAGCAGGCAACGAGAAAGCGGATGAGCTAGCTAAACAAGGAAGATCCCAACCGCTACTGGATGTGTCCATACCTGCTCAAGACGTTATCCGTACGATGAAGAGCAAAATTTGGGAAAAATGGGAACTACAGTGGCATCGAAGTACAGTACACCTACGACAGATCAAGACAACGCCCACCAAATACCCAGACCGGAAATCCTCCGCCGAACAGAGAGTTCTATCACGATTGCGTATAGGGCACACCCGAGTTACACATGCATATTTGATGACCAATAATCCGCCGCCAATGTGCAATTACTGTGGAGTGCAGGTAACAGTACATCACATGCTAACCGAATGCAGAGGACTAGAACAAATTCGGAAGAGTTGCGGTATAAGTGGATCGCTATATGAAATATTAGGATACACTGCAGAAAAAGAAGAAGCAATAGTTAAATTCTTGATAGATTGTAACCTTTTCAATGCAATTTAGTATTTTTGTTTTGCTTGTAGTATTTAAATTTAATTAATATGACACGAATGCCTCCTAAAGGTAAAGTGTCGCTAATAAATAATAATAATAATAAGAAAGTGTGGAAAAGCGGGCATCGAGCGGCTACCTTCTACCAAAGCTGTGGCACCACCAATGAACTGGGAACAGGATTTATAGTGTTGGGCAAGATACGACAACGTGTGATCGGGTGGTAGCCGATCAACGCAAGGATGTGCATGTTGAGAGTTAAGGGCCGTTTTTTCAACTACAGCATCATCAACGTCCACTGCCCACACGAAGGGAGACCCGATGACGAGAAAGAAGCGTTCTACGCGCAGTTAGAGCAAACATACGATGGTTGCTCGCCGCGTTACGTGAATATCGTTGTCGGCGACATGAACGCGCAGGTAGGAAGGGAGGAAATGTACAGACCGGTAATCGGGCGAAACAGCCTGCACGCCGTATCGAATGATAACGGCCAGCGATGCGTAAACTTTGCAGCCTCCCGTGGTATGGTAGTCCGAAGCACCTTCTTCCCCCGCAAAGATATCCACAAAGCCACCTGGAGATCACCCGACCATCAAACAGAAAACCAAATCGACCACGTTCTAATCGACGGTAAATTCTTCTCAGATATAACCAACGTCCGCACATACCGCAGTGCGAATATAGATTCGGATCACTACTTAGTCGCTGTATGCATGCGCTCAAAATTTTCGACAGTTATCACCACGCGTCGAAGTCGAACGGCTCAACATCGAGCAGCTGCGTAACGTAGAAGTGGCTCAAGACTACGCGCAGCAGTTAGCAGTGACCCTACCAACGGAAGAGCAGCTTGGCGCAGCTACACTTGAAGATGGCTGGAGGGACATCCGATCCGCCATAGGTAGTTCCTCGGCTACAGCACTAGGCTTCGCGACTCCGAATCACAGAAACGACTGTCCCAAGCAACCAAAAGTTCGGATACCACTTGAAGAACGAACTCAGAAGTTTAAGTTTGGTTCAATTCAAGTTTCGTGGAACTTAAATCTCCAAAAAGTTTCCTATGTATTAGTTATGAACTTGGAAGTACATGTACAAGCTTTTGACATCTTTTCAAAACGGCATTAAAGTCGAAAAAAGGTTCAGAAAGAACTTATGTTGAACTTTAAAACCGAGTTCAATCAAATATTAACCGAACTCATGTTGAACTTTTTCGTGCCTTTAAAACTCAAATATAGTTCATTTGGACATATTCCAACAACTTGAAATGTTCCGTTCCGAACTTGTTTCGGACTTGTTTTGAACTTACTACTCAAAGTTCGAATAAATATTAACCGTACCAAAAGTGAACTTCATTTGAACTTCGGCGACAGCGGGGCCGGGAAGAAGTTCTCATTCAATTAAATCACTCGGAAATCGAGCGCAGCAGCCACAGCTTGTGTTAATTTCACAAGTACACTTTGTTCCACTATAATATTTCAACATACTTACTTGTAATCAACCCAAAGCACCCGTATTGTGTGGCTCAAAGGCTGCCCCCGCAGCGGAAAACTGTTCTGCCCAGGATTCCGCCGGAGTTTTTTCGGCTGCGGATAAAAGTCTTCCAGCTTTGCTGGATGTTTCAACCCCGTCTCACTTGTCGCACCAGCGTGCCGGTAATCGACGCGTTCGTTATCACTGAAAACTTATAAACTTTTCTGAATGATTGGCACTGGCACTAATTTATTGCTTTGCACTTGTTTCAATTACGAACCAAAACAAACTGAAAATGTCAAACTATGTAAGTTCACAATAAGTTCCACGTAAACTTCTTTCGAACCTTCGGCTTGAGGTTCAGAGAAAGTTCACACGCGAACCTGATTGAGCTCTACTAAATGATATCAGCACATTGAGTAAAATCCGCAGTGCCTAACAACACATACATGGAGTAGTGGTTAGGTGCCGGCTTTCAACGAGGAGAACCCGAGTTCAATTCTCAGTAAAAAAAAAACATTAAAAAATATTTCAAGGTATTAGTCAATTTGGATTACACATGTACTAATGTCTCATAATAATAAATTACTTTTGAGGACGAAGCGAATTTTTTTCTTTCATTTTTCCGAAGCTTATTTTTAAGCGGAATAGTGTTCCTTTCAGCGGCATAAGTGTACTTTTTATGAACTGAAGCTCGGTTAAATACTTAAAATGTGAGCTGTATAGAACGCTATTCAATTTCCTTTGAATAGCTGATTAAGCCCAAACATGCTATTTTATCCGAACTTTTGGTTGCTTGGGGTGAACAGTTGAAAAACGAGAAGCATGGGCGAGAATGCTGCAACACCGTACGAGAGCGAATGAGGCGCGTTACAAACAGGCGCGGAACAGGCAGAACTCAGTCTTCCGGATGAAGAAGCGCCAGCAGGAAGAACGAGATCGCGAAGCGATGGAAGAGCTGTACCGCGCTAAGGACACGAAAGTTCTACGAGAAGCTGAACCACTCGCGCAGAGGCTTTGTGCCACAAGCCGACATGTGCCGAGATAATCACGGGAATATTCTCACGAGCGAGCGTTAGGTGGTCGAGAGGCGGCGGCAGCATTACGATGAGCACCTCAATGGCGACGTTGCAAGTACCGAAGGTGGCGTGGTAACAGATCTAGGAGTATGTGCACAGGACGAAAGACTTCCGGCCCCTAACCTTCAAGAGATTGAGGAGGAGGTTGGCCGGTTGAAAAACAACAAAGCCGCTGGAGCAGATCAACTACCAAGCGAGCTTCTAAAATACGGTGGAGAAGCACTGGTGAGAGCACTACACTGGGTCATTACCAAGATTTGGGAGGAGGAAGTATTACCGGAGCAATGGATGGAAGGTATCGTGTGTCCCATCTACAAAAAGGGCGACAAGTTGGATTGCGGGAACTACCGCGCGATCACACTACTGAGCGCTGCCTACAAGATACTCTCTCAAATTTGATGCCGCCGTCTATCACCGATTGCAAGAGAGTTCGTTGGGCAATATCAGGCTGGATTTATGGGTGAACGCGCTACAACGGACCAGATGTTCGCCATCCGCCAGGTGTTGCAGAAATGCCGCGAATACAACGTGCCCACACATCACTTGTTCATCGATTTCAAATCGGCGTATGATACAATCGATCGAGAACAGCTATGGCAGATTATGCACGAATACGGATTCCCGGATAAACTGATACGGTTGAACAAGGCGACGATGGATCGAGTGATGTGCGTAGTTCGAGTATCAGGGACACTCTCGAGTCCCTTCGAATATCGCAGAGGGTTACGGCAAGGTGATGGTCTTTCGTGCTTGCTGTTCAACATTGCTTTGGAGGGTGTAATAAGAAGAGCGGGGATAAACACGAGTGGGACGATTTTCACGAAATCCGTTCAGCTGCTTGGTTTGGCCGATGATATTGATATTATTGCTCGTAAATTTGAGACGATGGCGGAAACGTAAATCCGACTAAAGAGTGAAGCCAGGCGAATCGGATTAGTCATTAATATGTCGAAGACAAAGTAGGTACATGATGGCAAAGGGCTCCAGGGAGGAATCACCGCGCCCGCCACCCCGAATTCATATCGACGGTGATGAAATCGAGGCGGTTGAAGAATTCGTGTACTTGGGCTCACTGGTGACCGACGACAACGACACCAGCAGAGAAATTCAGAGGCGCATTGTGGCAGGAAATCGTGCCTACTTTGGACTCCGCAGAACTCTACGATCGAATAAAGTTCGCCGTAACACGAAGTTAACCATCTACAAAACGTTGATTAGACCGGTCGTCCTCTATGGGCACGAAACATGGACCCTACGTGCAGAGGACCACCGCGCCCTTGGAGTTCTCGAACGGAAGGTGTTGCGTACCATCTACGGCGGAGTGCAGATGGAAGACGGGACTTGGAGAAGGCAAATGAACCACGAGCTGCATCAGCTGCTGGGAGAACCAACCATCGTACATACCGCGAAAATCGGGAGGCTACGGTGGGCGGGTCACGTCATCAGGATGTCGGATAGCAACCCGACTAAAATGGTTCTCGAGAGTCATCCGACCGGTACAAGAAGACGTGGAGCGCAGCGAGCTAGGTTGGTCGACCAAGTGGAGGACGATCTGCGGATCCTACGCAGAGTGCGGAACTGGAGACAAACAGCCATGGACCGAGTGGAATGGAGGCGGCTACTATGTACAGCAGAGGCCACCCCGGCCTTAGCCTGACCGGTAAGGTAAGTTTGGTTAGCCCAAGTAACATTGAGAAGCTGACTTACAATGTTTGTTTCATATATCCATTCTGAATGATTTCTTCATGATTGCCCAACGATCCCAAACAGCAGCTCGATAAACGATCCTATAGGAGAGTCTCCCCATTACGATACCTCAGGCGCAAATATTGAATTCCAACCGCAAACATGACAAATGAACTGATGCGCAAAATGAAACCGTGAAAGTGACAACCAGTTTCGGAGCTAACAAAATGCCACCGTCATCGGCGGAATGGATGCTCTTTCATAATCATGCCCAGATTGAGATGGAAATTGAATTCCGGAAGGAATGGAAAACGAGCAGCGCCATCAGCGACCATATAACATACATGTACGTACATAGTTACGCGGCCAACAAGGATGATGATGATGGTAAGTGGAAATGAAAGCTGGAGGACACATTCTGCGATCTCATAAACGCAGCCCGTCGTCGTCGTCGTCGTCGATTTTCCGGTTTGGGGACCACCCGAGCACACAGTCAGATGATGTGTGAATAGCAGCTGCAAATGAGTTTGTCATGATGGTTGCTGGATGATGGAACTCGCGAGGCACGAATATCAAAAGTATATTCATAGCCGGAGAAATGGTTTCGTGTCCCGCTGCAAATTGGAGTAAACCAAACAAACATGTTCCATGCTGAAAAGGAATCACTACACACTGAGGTCGAAAAGTGAAAAAGTGTGGTTGAAAAAATTTAAGGAAAATATGAAAAGTAACAGAGTCATATCAGAGAGAATAATTTAAAGATAATTTGGACAAAAAAGTGAGTCTCCAATAAAGAAGCGGGAATTACATGAGATCATAAAGTACCTACCGTAATCTGGGGGGTAGTTGATCAACGGGGTGAAGTTGTTCACTATGGGATCCACTTCCTTCATCCGCTGAGGATGCTACAATTCTGTTTCAATAGTAGAACTTCTAACGTCAATCAATTTTGTAAGTTTTTAAGTGCCAACTATGTCAGATTTTACACAAAAAATCGACTCTTCTGGATGTGTTTATGACCAAACTTAGTTTGTTCAATAATTTTTCAATTTTAGAATGTTATGACATTGGTTGATCAACTTCACCCCGGATTTTTAGTTTTCAAATTCAATCATTTTGACATTTTTTACAAAATATAGCAGTTAAAATCTTTGTTTGAAATCATATGCTTTGTTCCTGATTTAATTGGAAAGGATTGAGGAAAAGTGATCAACTTCCCACAGATTACAGTACCTGATTTTTGCTTTGAAAAAAGAACAATGATTCTATTGTGAATACATATATCTTTGCTAAGTACGTTCTAGTTACTGGTCGAGTTTACAGTTATTTAAACTACACTTAAACCGCTTTGTATGCCTTTATGCCTGAGCTGACAAAAAAAGTGCATAAATCAAATGAATGCTATAAAGGCTAAGTTCTAGAGAACAGGTATTACTCCTGGGCGTTTGAGATGGAGCCAAAATTTCAAGAAGTTTTCAGAGTGCTTGAAACAAACCGGGGTTCCAGTGGGCTGCAGGGGCGTTTCATGGCATTTCAAAAAGTTTCAGAGGATTTCAGGAACGTATTAAGGCCGTTTTGAGAAGTTTTGGCGGCGTTTGATAGCATTTCAGAGGAGTTTCACCCAAGTAACACACTTGCCCCAGTGTATAATTTGGGCAAGGTATTCAGGTGCGTTTCAGGTAGTTTCTGGTGCTTTTTGAAGGCATTCCTAGGAGTTACAGGGATTTTTCTAATTAAAAACGGAGATTTCAAGGGCGTATCAATAAGGTAATGTATTTTTCAGGGGCGTTTCAAGGCATTTCAGGGGCTTCTCGAGGGGTTTTATGGGTTTTACTGCAGGAGTATCAGGAGTTTAGTACCGTTCAGGGGTATTTAGAAGGAAATATAGGGGTATTTAGAAGGAAATTTAGGAATTTTTAGACCCTTGGATCCCCTCTGAAATACCATGATACGCCCTCAAACCTTCTGAAACGCCTCTGAGACCTCTTTAAAACATTTCTGAGACCTCCAGGTAAAGCCTGTATCCGCAAAATCGGGACACATAAATACAGCTGTATCTCTGCAATAGATACATTAAAATTTCTCAAATTTGGCCTTATAACATCTTAAGATGTGTTCATTTCACCTACAAAATTTCATGTGAATCGATGAAGTACTTTTTGTTGTAGCAATGAAAGAGTGAAATGTGTGCCATTCAATTTTGTACAGCCCCTGGTTTTGCTTGGCAGCGGCGTAATTTTTGAATTTGGCAAAGGAAATGGCTGAAATTTTGAACACAAACCTCTCAATCTACATACACAAAATTGAAAAAAAAAAAACGATGCGCTATCAACAATTTTATAGTCGAAACATGTATTGAGACTGAACGTGATTTTAGCCCCTCAGACAGCAATTAGTCAGCACCCTTTATTGTTGCGATTGTACTATTGTAGCCACTCGGCCATTCAGTGGGGAATATTGTAGGTGGGAATATTACTGAGCACGGGGTCGTTTATTCATTAATAGCACCGTTACGAAAGCTCAACTGGACACTCACCTTTAGCAGGAGCAGGATTCTACACATTAGCTACCTCGTCCGTGCGAGGGAGTGGACACCAACTGAATTCTACGACCAAAGTTATTCAGATTCATGGTGAATACCGTATCTTTCCGATGGACTACCCAGATCGAGGCGTGAATGCTCCTTTTGGGGCACGGGAAGACGACCAAAATAACAAAAAGGGCGTATATGGACTAATGGTGCGGTTTTCTAATAGAAACTAACCACCAATATTTGAACTTACATAGCTATGTTTATTTTGCCCATTCTGGGCCCTACCGAGAGAAACATTTGATCATAAAGGTGTACTTGCGGTTACTGGATTCTGGTGGTGACGAACGGTGGCTAGCTTTGAGGTCGGTGGTGGCATGCATACGGCAACGGGCAGCTGGTGGGCGACGGGGGGCGGTTGGTTGACGGTGGGTTAACGGAGGGGAGATTGTTGGTTGCAGAGGCGTTGCTGGTTACCGAGGGGTCTACGTCCACAAGAGTTTGGGAACCTCTGTGTAGCTCGGTTCCTACCGACGACCGAGGGGTGGAGTCCGCTGACGCCGTTCTGATAAAGGACACTGAATTGCAGTTATCGACCCGCCATGTGTTTTGTCGCTGAATTTCCAAAATGGCGGTGCCGAAGAATGGCCTCCGCTGGGAATGTCCGTTCACCGTAGGGAAGCCAGAGATTTCGGGATGACAGCGTATCTTGGCGTGTCCAGTGCATCGGTGGTATTTCTGTGGGAAAACGAACAATGTCCTCCGGTTTTGGGACCCCGAAGGTCAAAAAGAAAAGGCCCAGAAGTGGACCTATTCCGCAAAATTAGTACACCTTCAATGTATTCTCTCGCTTTTCACTACCTGATTTAATAATGGAAATAAAAGAATTACCTTTTCTTAACACTTGCTATTTCACAATAGCGGCTGAACCTTATTCTTTTGATAGAAATAGAACAATAGCTATATGAACAAAAGGGTGTAAATTATATCACTTTGTTCTTTGTTCCTAACCGTACTTTTACAATTTACCGTACTATTTAACAATTTACCGTACTACTAGCTTTTAAGTTTGACTTTTTCAACTAGTTTTTAGGTTTTGACATTTTTAACTAGTTTTTAAGAATCTAAAAGAATAAACACACAAATAAGTCATATACACCACTTGATTTTCACCATTGCAATTTACTTATTGGAATACACGTCGCGCACTACAATTATCTATGATAGTCACAGATGGAATGATTTGGACTCTGTCTTGAAATCTGTTCTTGGGCATTAGTCAGCAGAAAATGCGATACCCGAGATTTGGCAACTCGCTCACACAAAGTAAAGTCACTCGGAATTTAGGTTGGCAACCCTTCTGCGCAGGGGCGTGATTATGCCGACAAAATATACAGTCTACACGGAGAAATCAAACTACCTAATTTTTGGGTCGATTTTACTCAAAGCTGAGTATATCGAATAAACTAGATACCCAAAATTAGGTTGTTTTCTCTCTTTCCCCCACCGATGTTGTCAAAAACAAACAGAGATGCGTCTACCCAATGAGGGTCCTTGAGCCCAAAAAGCCAATTTTGAGTAAATGTAGGTATACTCAAATTTGGGTTGAATGAGGGGGGGGGGGGGTCTTGGGTTGAATTTACCTACTCTTAAGTATATTTTGTTTTGCTGGAGGTAAAGGCAATTTACCTAGTGTGAGTTTAATCGATTTACTCAAATTTGGATAATTGGGTGGAACTATGGGATTGCGTCAAAAGAACTCAATTTTGAGTAGTTTGGCGGTTCCGTGTATAAAGCGATAGACTGGAAGCTCAAACCGCTGTAAATAAATGACTTTAGTTTCAGGAAACTAACGGACACTTTAATAATAAATACTTGGCTCTGCATTGACAGCTAGGATTACGCCACCAGTGAGGCTGTCAGTTTTGGGATTTATTATAATTTTTTACTTGGGCAAGGCATTGGGTGCCCACTGGCATGTGGGGTTAAGGCGAAGGATATTTGAGGAGGAGCCGAATGACTACAAATATGGAACATACGGTTAGACTATTGAAAGTACTATACCAATGGTCATCAAATTTTGCAGGCATAATAAACACATATTCAACTACCTTCAGTGAAAATGTCATGAAAATTGGCAGAGAAATTCAAAAGTTATGATTAGGTACACATCGCACATGAAAAACACGAAAAACATTCAACCGTTTCAACAACAGTAGCTTTCAATCCGAATAATTCAAGTAAGAAATTGTCTCTATAAGTATCATAACTGCTAACGAAATGTCGAAATTATCATCACAGAACTTTGAACTGTAGCGTAAAAGAACCATCTATCATGCGAATGAAAATTGATCATGGTTGTACAAAATGCTTAAAACTACGTCTGTTTGTTTTTAAACCACAGTTATGAGTAATGCATCGATTTTTATGAAATTCCTGAATTCGATGGGTAATCGGGACGACAGGGGAGATATGTACCTTGATAAACTGACGGAATAATGCCCATCATTTCATATTCTCATGTTCATCCAAATTGGTCGTTCATACAATTACTACGCAGTTTTTCCAAGTTAATATAAGTTACATAACTAAAAAAGTACGCAGAATAAAAAACGTATAGACTTTCTAAAATGGAGTATGAATAATGAAACAAAAACGTTTCCACAATATCATTTACTCAAACACATTTTGATTCAATTTTTATTTGCCTAATTATCTATAGGAAGAGGTGCATTACTGTAGCCGTTATGATTCTTCCGGAACTTTCGATCCATCGGTAAATATGCAGGAGTTCTAACCTGACGATATCAAGAGTGGGATAACGTCAACGATCGGTTATTATGAATCCAGATTACCTTCCACTAGAATAAAGGTTTGACATTGAATTATTTAGAATTTCGAATAAAATTTATCAAATCTTACTGTAAATCTATGCATTCATTGCTGCAGGGGCAATATTTTTCTTCTGTAGGTGGTGGTGCTTTCACATGCAAAATTTCTGAATTACGGAGATTTCAGCTACGTTTACAACGTTGACTGACGGTTAATTGGCTGACGGTCAGTTATAGGGCACTGCATGGAATTCACTCTTTCTCTTTCACTCCTACAGAATTTTGTAAACAACAAGGCCAAGAAACATCAAAATCCCTTACAAAATCAAAACAATGTAGTGCCCTATAAGACCTTCAAACAAAGAAACAAATCGTCACGGTCACCTATGGTTTCTTGGTTACGACTTTTCCATTAGCGTATACGATCTATGGTTACTACCATCGAGTCCGCTAGTGAAGGATCATTAGAACAAAACCATAGCACACTTGTGAATATCGTGACCAATACCAAGCCTGGAGCCACCTTAAATGTCTCTGCGTTCCCCTTAGCATGCCCCTGACACCTTTTACCCCACGAACCCCCTGGAACGCTTTTGAGACCTGCTAGTATCTCCTGAAACCCCTTGAGCCCCTCTGTAGCACCCCAGAGACCATCTGGAACCTTGAATTGAATCCTCCTAAGATCCCTCAACCCCTTTGTAACGCACTTGAGACCTCTAACACGCCCCTGAGGCCCCCGGATACTCTTTAAAGCGCTCTTGAGCTCCCGTAACCCACTTCAGACGCTCCTGACACCCCTTGAAATGCCCCTGAGACCCCTTAGACGCCCCTGATATCTCTCGGAAGGCTTTGAAACCCCCTGAGATTCCATTCAAAGGCCTCTGAGATGTCCTGGTATCCCTTGAGACCCAGAGGCACATTCCTGAGGCTTCCAACCCCCCTCCCAACCCCGAGACCCTCTGAAACCCTCCGAAACGGCCCCAAAACTCCCTGGAACGCTTCTTAGACCTCCCGAAACCCATCTAAACTTATTGAGACCATCAGAAACGCCCCTGAGACCCTCTGGAACGTTTCTGAGACCTCCTAAAGTCCCTGCGATCCCTAAAAACCCCGATAGATCCTGTAGAATCCCCAAAACGCCCCTGACTCGGTAAAGGCAGGATGTGTAGCGCAATTCAGATCCCATGAAGATCGATTAGCCTTTGCCCAGCAACTACTATCCCTATCTATACGTGTCACTGACCGGGTTGCGAGCGACCTTAGGGAAGATCGGGTTACCCAACCCCAGTGAGAACTTCGGTGACAGGGGAGGGGTGGTTTGCTTCTGCAAACCTGTGCGTCTATTCTCCAGGAGGAGCGGCTCACAACAGCGTCTGATCCTCATGTTACTGGCGGTTGATCAATCTCCGAGTGCCGGGGAACGACTGTGAGCTCAAATGTGCACAATGTTTCTCCAGAAAGTGTCAGGCCATACGAACTAGCCGAAAAAAAAAAACATTGTAGTATAAAATCAGCAACAGAATCATTTTTTTTGTCTGCATTGACGAGATTTTTAACCCTAGGCTAGTTATCTCGCGACCCACGCTGTACTTCCCTTCCGAGGGAAGAACCCATATTTTGTGAGTATGTCGGGAGTGGGGTTCGATCCCAGCTCCTCGGCGTGATGGTCTTGTGTTCTAACCACCACACCAGGTCCGCTCCAACAGAATCATCCCAAGCAACACACATGGTTACAAAACAGTGACGGCAGCGTATGTAAGGGTTGCACCGAAGTCACTGTGACTTATTGCGCAACCCTTAGATACGCTGCTGTCACTGTTTTGTAACCATGTGTGTTGCTTGGGATACGAATCAAGACCAACGACAATAACCCCAGCGAACAAAAAGGACTTGCGATTGGAAACTGGGTACGTCGAACTGCTCTCAACTTCATTGAGAGCACCCATATACTCGCCGATCTACTGAAGGACCGCGGGTTCGGCATTGTAGCGCTGCAGGAGGTGTGATAGACAGGGTTGATGATGCAAATGTTTAGAGGTAATCACACCATCTAGGGGCTGTCCATAAACCACGTGGTCATTTTTTTGGGACGTTTCAAACCCCCCCGCGTAGTCATTAGTCCATACAAAAAATTTTATTTGTCCATACAAAATGGTCATTGGCCGAAATAAGAGTACGATTACTGCCCAAGTCACGATGCCAAGATCATCATTGCAGACCTAAACGCTCAGGTAGGCCAGGAGGAGGAATTCAAACAAACGATTGAAAAATTCAGTCCCACAAGCTGACGAACGAAAATGGCCTACGACTTATCGATTTCGCCGCCATCAAAAACATGACCAGCACCTTTTCCAGTCTCTCTTACAGTTACTCCTGAATCCTGATGACCACCGCAGCAGACGGAATCGCAAATCGATGTTCTGATTGACGGGAGGCACTTCTGCGACATTAACGACGTCAGCATCTATCAGGGTGCGAACATCGACATTGGCCACTACCTAGTGATGGTCAAATTTTCATTTTGCAGCATTTGGTGGGGCAATGAGAGCGCAAGTCAGTCCAAAACCGATGATAAGGAGGGGTAATGGCTGAATAGTCTTTGCTGACCACATAAACGCCATGGGATAGGAAAAGGGTATTTTGGTGTGGGATTAGGGTGTTGGTACAGACTTGACAATATCAATGCTATTCAGATGCAAAATAATTTTAAGGCTCAATAGTGAATCGCATACCTTCCAAAACCAAAAAACAATAATTCACAAAATACCAAGCAAGTCATAGAAAGAAAAAGCGCCCGATTGTTTATTTTGTCAATTATAACAAACAGAAACTTCTACCCTCTCCGACTCGCCAGTCACCCCGGAAAAAATGTCCCTTCAGTTCTGGAAAATATATTATCCCCAATTAAGCCTTTAATCGAATTGTCCGCGTGGTCTTGTAGTACCCCTGCTAGGTAAGAATCAGTCATTGCCATACATATTAAATGCTAGACATGACCCCATGGATAGCATTTGCATATGTAAAAGCTTTGCTGATGTGACTTTCCTATCAGGCAATTCTCTCATCTCATGTTTGTCTTCAAAACCTTGTCAGGCATAGAAAATTGAAGTTGATAAGCAATACATTATAAGGTTCGAATTCCTATAGAATGAGATCATTTATTCGCACTACAACACCATAGAAGATAATATCACATTGGCTGATTACAGTACAAATGCGAAAAATCTCCCTTTTCCCCCTATCCACAATCCGGGGACGCGCCCTGTTGGATTTCGAAAGCCTCGGAGAATATTACAAACCTTCAATGGCATTCCCATACACTAACCCACATTGCCCATTCAGGGGTCTGACTGGGCCTATTATCCTCCCTCAGTTTGTAATATTCTCACCAACTTGGAATTATATTTTCCCGGCACATAAATGACTTCGACAAATGTTCGATATACTATGCAGCGTCATGATCAGTATAACTATATGAGATGACTTGAAGATTTGATTTTTACAGAATTGTTTGCCATTGATTATACATTCAGCTATTCCAATCATTACTGCAAAGGCCATCGACCACATACCTGAAATCAAAGCTTCCTGGAAGATATAATCCAAGCCCAGGGACTACCTAGTGATGGTCAAATTGCGCCCAAAACATTCCGTCATGAACAATGTATGGTACCGGCGACTGCCACAGTACAACCTAGAGAGACTGAAGCAACCGGATGTTGCCTCAGCATACACGTACAATCTCAAGCCACTGCTGCCAGACGTGAGCGAGCTCGATGTGGCCCCTCTAGAGAACTGATGGAGTACAATAAAAGCAGCCATCAACAACGCAGCTAAGACTAACGTTGAGTATGTGGAACGGAGCCGGAGGAATGATTGGTTCAACGATGAGTGTAGAGAGATATTGAAAGAAAAGAACGTAGCAAGAGGGCGGTCATACTGCAGCAAGCGACTCGGCAGAACGTGAAACGATATAAAAGAACGTGGAAACAGTAAACCCGCCTCTTCGGGATAAAAAGTACCGCCTGGCAGAAGCGGAGTGCGAACAAGTGGAACTGCTGTGCCATTCACAAGAAATACGAAAATTCTATCAGAAGCTCAACGCATCTCGCAAAGGCTTGGTGCGGCGAGCCGAAATGTACAGGCGTGATAACGGGAGCATCTTGATGGACGGACGTGAAGTGATTGAAAGGTTGAAGCAGCACTACGACAAACACCTGAATGGTGCGGGGAACGCAGACATGGAGGACAAAGCCAGCGGAAGAAATGATTACGTCAGTAGGGGCTGTCCATAAACCACGTGGTCATTTTTTTTGGGACTTTTCAACCAAACCCCCCCCCCCCGCGTGGTCATTAGTCCATACAAAATTTTTTATTTGTCCATACAAAATGGTCATTGGCCGAACCCCCCCCCCCTCATGACCACGTGGTTTATGGACAGCCCCAGTACAGTAGGGAGCAACAAAAATGAACTTTTGATTTCTTCACCTAGGTTCTAGTTTCTTTCGTAAAGATTAACACTCTCCTGCTACTGTGCGCAGTGCAAACGCAAAAAAGAACTGCAATCGGAAGGAGCGATTATAAATGGTTGATGGGAATGGATATTTTGCGCCCGCCCAATCTCAATCTTTGACCGCTGGCTGGCTGTGAGTGTGTGGTGCGGTTTCTACGCCGAGTTCCCACATCCAACCTCGGTGGTCACCATATGTGGGTACGTACCTACCTACTGCTGTATCCACCACGTACGTACACCGAGCATAACGAAAAGTTTTAATTAATGCCTCTCAGTGAATAGAGTTTACCCTCGTCCAGTTGTGGCAGTGAATAAATGGAGCTGATTTCCAGGATGAACATTTGCGATGAGCTATAGGGCGTCTGGGTGGCCGTGTGAATTTTGTGTCGAGCGATCAGTTTGGAGGTGATGGGTTCTATTCTAAGCAGAAGAAAAAGAATTTGGGTTCTATTCCAGTGTGAAAGGAGGAAACAATTGTGTGGAAATACTCATAAGACTAACTTGAAGACAGATCAAGTTCCTGTGAATGCATCATGAAATGTGATAGCAAAACGATTTGCTACCAGATAACTTTTTGCAGTGGGATTCCTAGTTGGAGCTGCCTTGTACTAGAGTGTTATTTATCATGCGAGGATTTGCTAGCTGATGAACTTCAGTCAAGTCGAGTTTTTATGAGCATTTATTTCAATTTATGAGTTGATTTTCGTTCGTTAACGAGAAAATTCCAACTTTTCAATATGGGCTTTCATTGTTGGTACGTAAAGCTAACATTGATGATTTTTTGTATTAATTTTCTATGCTCTGGTTGTTCTGTGTACTTCTTTACAAACGCGGTGAGCGTTATTGCGCTCTTGGGCAGATTTGAATTTGAGGTTTGGCTTTAATTGAGAGTCATATAACCCTAGCGGTGAGCGCGCGGATATTTAGCAAGATCATGCTGAGGGTGCCGGTTTCGATTCCTGGTCGGTCCAGGAATTTTTTGTAATGAACATTTACTTAAACTCCTTGGCTATATAGTATCTCCGTACCTGCTGCTCGACAAACACATGAAAAACGGTCATTAGTATAGGATGGTTCCAGTTAATAACTCTGGAAGTGCTCATAGGAAACTAAGTTGAGAAAGCAGGCTTTGTCCCGGTTGGGAAACCTAAAAGAGAACTGGTTTAATTCTGCGTGAATAGCATATATTACTTTTCTTACAGTAGGCTCACGTTTCGCCCTCATGACCCTCCTGTCAAAAAAAAGTATGTCTATTCTGTCATGAAAACAATTTTGGAAACATCAAAGCCCCCTCCTGTCTGCCTTCGGTAATTTCCCCCAAGATGAGAAAAGTTTGCTCTTCTCACCCTCTCATTAGAGCATTACCCGGCAATAATGGCAACAAAAGTATACCACGATGAAACTCTTCGAGCTGTTTAATTTCTTTCTTGTCGACTCATTCTTGATTTATGACCGGATGGACGGTTTTTTACGATCGTTCTGCCGTATTGTTGTGCGATATGCAAGTGTTTTTATTCTTTTCATTTGCACCATTGAAGCATTTCCGGATGGTAATCTCATAAATCAAAAATCAATGTCATAACTTCCATACTTGAAGTGAATTCACTTTTTTACGAATTCTATCTTTAACGGGCTTATTGAATAGCAATGAGCATAGAGCTGTTGTTGCAAGAAATAAATTTTACCAACCGTTGTACCCATTAGACTGGGTCAACAAAGTCGATTTTTTGGAACAAAGCTTTTTCGATTCGTTTCAGCGTCCAAAGCAACTGTGCAAAATTTGGGAGCGATTGGTTGCTTTCCCGTATTCCGCATTGCGATTGAAATTTGTATGGAATTTAGTATGAGAAAACGTGCTTTCTTGCATTTTTCTCATAAATTGAAATTTTTCGTCTAAAACAGTCTAACCAATGACGGTAAAGTATAGCCTAGGATATGCCGAATAACTTTGCCGAAGACCACAAAGTGATCCGACACTTGTGAAAAAAGTTATAACGTACAGATTGCCCAGTGGTGCTTAACATTTAACATGTAAAGGAATAACATCAATAATAAAATCTCAATTTTTGGCCTAAGTTACCAGGCGAATAACTTTTTTCACAAGCGTTGGATCACTTTGCGGTCTTCGGCAAAGTTTTTCGGCATATCCTAGGCTATACTTTAACGTCATTAGTTACATGGTATTAGACAAAAGAATTCAACTTATGAGTAAAATGCAAAAAAGGACGTTTTCCCATACTAACTTCCATACAAATTTCAATCGCAATGCGGAATACGGGGACGCAACCAATCGCTCCCAAATTTTGCACAGTTGTTTTGGACGCTAATATAGATTAAAGAAGCTTTGTTCCGGGTTGATACGATCAAATTTAAAGTTTCTCCATACAACGTTGACCCACTCTAGTACCCATACTTCCTCACTTACAGTTCTCAATCAACAACCTCCAACCATATTGACACACATTGCAAACGAAACTCTCGTCGAAAGATTTCCCATTTCGGGAAATGTTTTCCTCCCCACTCATCCGGAACTTTAAGCCGGTGAAAGTGATTTTCCACTCATCTGCCTCTTTCTTGGCGGAAAAGCAAATAAAAAAGAAAATCCGAACTTTACCCGGATTGATGAAGCAATTTAATTAGAGAGTGAATTTAATTTAGCGCTTCCTGCCAGTTGCGTGCCTTCTCCCGAATTTCCAGCTCTTTTCTCCGGTCCGGTTCGTTTGGTGCTTGCTGGTGAAACTCACCTACTGGGGGTAGGGTGACGCAAAAAAGAAATAATTGATAAAACAGATAATTCGTCGTACGTAATTTAGAAATATAATACTCTAGTTGGTGATTTTTTTTGGCACGGTGAAGGCTGGGTATGTTACGCAATTCAGATCTCATTATTATCCACTAGCCTCTGCCCAGCAACTCCTATCCCTACCTCCGCGTGACACCGGCTGGAAACTACAAGCAATCTTGGAAATCGGATAACCAACCCCGGTGGGTACTTTGATCGTAAGAAGGAATTTGCTTCTGCAAACCTGAGCATCTGTTCTCCAGGAAAAACGATTCACAATAGCGTCTGACCTCTTGTTAGGGGCGGCTGATCAACGTCCGAGTGCCTGGGAAGGACTCCACGCTCAACTGTGCAATATGGTCCTCCAGAAAGTAGGGGGTTGGTGTCAGGCCCTACGAGCCAGCCGTAAAAACCCATTGTAACGGAAAATCAAAAACATAATAATACGATCCGAGACCAACGGCAACTACCCCAGCGAGCAAAAAGGACTTGCGATTGGAAACTCGGTACGTGGAACTGCCGATCTCTCAACTTCATTGGGAGCGCCCGCATACTCGCCGATCTACTGAAGGACCGCGGGTTCAGCATCGTAGCGCTGCAGGAGGTGTGTTGGACAGGATCCATGGTGCGAACGTTTAGAGGTAATCATACCATCTACCAGAGCTGCGGCAACACACGTGAGCTGAGAACAGCTTTGATCGTGATGGGTGATATGCAGAGGCGCATGATCCGTTTGGCCGATCGACGGAAGAATGTGCAGGTTGAGGATCAAAGGCCGATTCTTAAAACTTCAGCATAATAGACATGCACAGCCCACACTCCGGAGGACTGATGAAGACAAGGTCGCATTTTACGCGCAGCTCGAACGCGAGTACGATCGTTGCCCGAGCCACGACGTCAAGATCATCACAGGAGATTGAAACGCTTAGGTAGGCCAAGGGGATGAATTCAGACATACGACTGGAAAGTTAAGCGCCCAACAGCAGACGAACAAAAAACGGCCAACGGCTCGTTGATTTTTTTTTTATTATTTTTCAATCAATTTACAGCTCTTTTGTCCACTAGGGCACTGCATGAGCGATTCCAATTGGAAGCTGTACTTACAATTTGTACAGCGCCTAAATGTGTTCTGTTCTAATTCTACTATATCCAACTGGTTGCCGTTGCGCTGCTTTCACTTTCTACCCTATCATGGTAGAATGATGAGCACGAGGAAGCTGATGTGTGGCTGTTGGTTGTTCCTGTTTCCAGTCCCATTGGGGGTCCATTATGAGTTGCCGTTCACCGTTGTCCAAGTATCCAGGTCCATTTGAGCCATTGGCTCAGAAGAGGGTCAGTGTCAGCTGCTCTCAGGGGGAAAGAGCAACTAACGAAAGTGCCGGAGCTGGGATCGAACCCATGACCATCTGCTTATGAAGCAAACATGTACCCAGCTAACACAAAGTCATATATGATGTTGTATAGGATGCTAAAGTGGAGGCCATATGCGTACATGCTCCCATTTAATCGCATGTAAAGTGTACGTATATCGCCTCCACTTTAGCATCCTATTCAACATCATATACGATCGTGTGTTGGCTGGGTAGCCACTACGCCACGGGCCCCGGCACCCTTAATGATTTCGCCGCCTTCAAAAATATGGCCCTACGTAACACCTTTTCCGAACACAGCATCCCTTTAAGGTACACCGGGGCAAGTTGAAACGGGTGGGGCAAAATGAAACGCAAACTTATGTAATAGATTTCAATGAAATTTGGAAATTTATTCTTCGTTAAACATTGTTTGAATCAAAAACTATGTGTTATGGCAATAAAATTGTTTATCATCATTAAAAATCATCATGTTAACCCGCTGTTTCATCTTACCTCACCCGTTTCAACTTGCCCCGGTGTACCTTACACCTGAAGATTACCACAGCAGACGAAATCGCAAATCGACCACGTTGTTATTTACGGACGGCACTTCTCCGACATTATCGACGTCAGGACCTATCGTGGCGCCGACATCGACTCCGACCACTATCTAGTGATGGTCAAACTGCGCCAAAAACTCTCCGTCATCAACAATGTACGGTACCGGTCCTGCCACAGTACAACCTAGAGCGACTGAAACAACCGGATGTCGCCTCAGCATACGCGCAGAATCTCGAGGGCGAGCTCACTGAGGCCTCTCTAGAGGACTACTGGAGTATAGTGAAAGCAGCCATCAACGACGCAACCGAGGACACCATCGCATACGTAGAAAGGAGTCGACGAAATGAATGGTTCAACGAAGAGTGCAGAATGGTTTTGTAGGAGAAGAACGCAGCATGGGCGGTAATGCTTCAGTAAGGGACCTGACAGAACGTGGAACGTTACAACCAGAAGCGGAAACAGCAGACCCGCCTCTTTCGGGAGGAAAAGCGTCGCCTGGAAGAAGCGGAGTCCGAAGAAATGGAACTGTTGTGCCATTCCCAAGAAACACGGAAGTTCTACCAGAAGCTCAACGCATTCCGCAACGGCTTCGTGCCGCGAGCCGAAATATGCAGGGATAAGGACGGAGCCCTCTTGATGATCGGACGTGTGATTATCGAAAGGTGGAAGCAGCACTTCGATCAGCACATGAGTGGCGTGGAGAACGTAGGCACGATAGGCTACGGCATCGGAGGAAACAACGAAGCCAGTGCAGTGAAGGACGGAAATGAACCAACTCCCACGCTGAGGGAAGTTAAAGATGCCATTCATTATTTCAAAACCAACAAAGCAGCTGGTAAGGATGGTATCGCAGCTGAACTCATCAAGATGGGCCCAGAAAAGATGGCCACCTGTCTACATCGGAAGGGGTAATCTGCCTCATTCACAAGAAAGGCGACCAATTGGAAGTGAGAACTTCAGAGCGATCACTATTTTGAATGCTACCTACAAAACGCTATCCCAGATCATCTTCCGTCGTCTGTCATCTAAAACGAATGAGTTCGTGGGAATTTATCAAGACGGCTTCATCGAAATTCGGTCGACAACGGATCAGATCTTCACCGTACGGCGAATCCTCCAGAAATGCCGTGAAACCAGATCCCATCGCATCACCTCTTCATCGACTTCAAAGCGGCACAGAGCTATGGAGAATCGTGAACGAAAACGGCTTTCCTGGGAAGCTAACTAGACTGATTAAAGGAACGATGGACGGTGTGCAAAACTGAGTAAGGGTTTCGGGTTAACTATCCAGTTCATTCGAATCTGGCCGGGGACTGCGATAAGTTGATGGACTCTCATGCTTACTCTTCAAAATCGCTGTGGAAGGTGTGATGCGACGAGCCGGGCTCAACAGCTGGGGAACGATTTTCACAAAATCGAGTCAATTTGTGTGCTTTGCGGACGACATAGACATTATCGAAAAAACATTCGGAACGATGGCAGAGCTGTACAGCCGCCTGAAATGCGAAGCGAGAAAGGTCGGACTGATGGTAAATGCCTCAAAAACAAAGTACATGCTGGTATGCGGAACCGAACACGACCGGATCTGGGTAGTAATGTTACGATAGACGGGGATACCTTCGAGGTGGTGGAAGAATTCGTCTACCTCGGATCCTTACTGATGGCTTACAACAACGTGAGTCGTGAAATTCGAAGGACATCATCAGCAGAACCCGGGCCTACTACGGGCTTCAGAATAAGCTCCTGTCTTAAAAGATTCACCCACGCACCAAATGCACCATGTACAAAACGCTAATAAGACCGGTGATCATCTACGGACACGAGACATGGACCATGCTCGAGAAGGACCTGCAAGCACTCGGAGGTTTTGAGCGACGCGTGCTAAGGACGATCTTCGGCGGTGTGCAGGAGAACGGTGTGTGGTGAAGAAGGATGAACCACGAGCTCGCTACACTTTACGGCGAACCCAGCATTCAGAAGGTGGACGGAAGGATACGGTGGACAGGGCATGTCACAAGAATGCCGGATAATAACCCTGCAAAGCTGGTATTTGCTACTGATCCGGTTGGCACAAGAAGGCGTGGAGCGCAGAGAGCACGATGGGTGGACCAGGTGGAGTGTTCAAAATATGTAAATTATTCTGAAAAAAAAAATCATCCAGTCAAAACATATTGGAAGAAAAACGTTTCTCCTAAGATTTGGAAATAGTTCCTATTTCCATTGTCGAATTTCCTAGAAGAAACGGTTTTCTATTGTGAAGCATTTGGACCATAGTGATTTCACGTTATTGGAAAAAAAATGTTAAAAAATATGAAGAAACTTTCCCGAAGACAGCATATAGAACTAGACAGTATGTAAAACTAATGATTTTGGTGTAAATATTTTTTCCAGCTTGTAGCGGTCAGGAGCTTTTGTAGATATTTTGTAAATAAGTATGTAAATATTTAAAATAAGATAGATTGTAAGAGAATACAATCTGTCTCAGATAATTCAAATTTGTAAATATCCCTTAGCTTAGGCAAACGAAAAGCATTCATTAACAAACGCTTCCCGAGGTCGAGGCCATTTGTTTTCTGTATAAGGTAGGAAAGGGAAAGCAGCACGACTATCGGTCAAGTTATCCACATAGCGGTGTAGTCACGATTGAACACGAAGGGTTTCGGGAAATGACGTACTTCCGGGTACGTCCGAGATCATTCACTTTCCCTTATCTGAGGCTACAAAGATTCGATCATTTCGTCCGTGATAGCTCAAAGAGTTGGAAGTGTCCGCGTTTGCTTGTTAGTTTTTCGTGTGCCTAGATAGGCCGAAAGTGTGCGTAAAGAACTGTGTGCGATTGTGAGGTGGTAGAGATCTCAAGATCAAGTTTGGCTCCAATCTGAATCCCGCAGATCTGCGCACCCAAGCGCAATAGCTTCCTTCCCCAACGGACGAAGAATACCCGGCAATTGCCAGAGAGCCGGAAGCGGGCGGATCCGTAATCACATCGGTCCGAGAAGGCCCGGGGACCTTCAGGTGGACGAGGTCCACGCGCTGGTACGCCAATTGACCAGTAGGGCGCTGTCAACAGCCGAAAAAGCGCCACTGCGAATCGGCAACCGCCATTGCGGTCACCGAGCCGACGAACCGATCAACGAACGCCACCATCAATCAACCAAGCCGGTGAGTTAACGATCCGGCCTGCAGGTCATCGACTGCCAAGGTTCGTAAGCAGAACAGATCGGTGAGTCAACCTTTCCTTTTTTTTTCGAGAAGTGCGGCGTCCGCTGAGGGCGCCGCGGAGGACCTTTTTTGCCAGTCGAAGACTGAGAAATGAAGCGCCTTTAGAGCCAACCAACATCTTTTTGGTGTGCGGAATTCTACCCGACACCGTCTTGGGAACCTCCGGTTCCGTGAAAATGCGTGCGTGAGCCGCCTTCGCCACCACTGCAGAAAAGGTTTGTCACAGGAGCACAAATACGGAGCTGAGCTTCCATCAAGTGACGTCACGTAGAGCGTAGAGCACTGAGCACAGGTTAGGAGATAGGGAGTGGCTAAAATCGCACACAAGCTAGGAAGATGGAAATAGAGAACGAACACAAACACGCACACTATGAGTAAAGATTATAATAAACTTGTATGTTACCCTAGTAATTAAGCCCATATAAATAGTTTCGTTTCGTTAAAGACCCAAATAAATATGTGTCCTGAGTTTCCTTCCTAGAAATTTGATTGTTTAATTGTATTTTAACATCACTGCGTGGTTTGTTGTAGCTTCGTTTCCCGTCCTCCACATGTCGAGTTTGATTGGGTTGTCTTATGAGTGTCTTCCAGCTCAGTGAGGGATCTGGTGGCGAGACGAGAGAGTCTGCCCGTGATGAGAACTTCTCTTGAGTGAGATCGTAGGGGTTCAGGTGAGATCTCTCACCGCTTCTCTGAGTGTCGTCGTGATTGTGCTGTTATGTTGTGGTAATAGGGATTTCCCGTTTGGCCGTTTTAGATCGTAGCCAGCTGGATCGATCCATAAATCCTTTCCAGGAAATTAAATGGACTCGCCCTTTGGGATTCTCATCCGGGCAATTTGAAATTGGGCGCGTGGTCTCCTTTCGAGGAGTGGCGTATAAGCCACGCGTTTTTATGCGGATCGCCCAGAAGCGGCTACAAATTGGCGCCTAACTAAAGGTTTTCATAGTATTTGAGTAATTTATTGAGTTTCTGATGTAAAATTATGTGAATTTGTGAATTTTGTGGTACTTATGGATAGTTTTAGGTTCATGTATTGATAGTTTTTGAATGATTTAGTGTTTCTTCCGATATTTTTGAGTCTGTGGAAAGTTCTTTGAGTGTTAAAGTAAATTTTTGTGATTATTGAGAATTTAGGAGATATTGAGCTTTGGGAAAGATTGAATGTGTGTAGTGTGACATTATATTTTGTTGTAAAACTATTACGTTGAAAATTATCGTTGAATTTAAGCTTCTTTTCTTATATATTCCTTTTTTGTATTTATAATATTTTGATAATGGCTTTTAGACACCCTTATACGGACCATTTGATAAATGAGGAAGTAGATTATGAGCTAACGATAAGCGGAAAAAGTGAGGAACAATGAGTTTGAGGCAAATACCGGATGTTGACGTACTGGCTTGAGAGAAAATTTGAGCATGGAGTGTATGAGTACGAACCTTATTGATTGATTTTTCAAGTGGTATCGTGCTGGAATAGGTTCGAGGTTTGCGTTTACGGCTTGTTTGGAAGCAGAACATGAAGAAATAGGAGAGTAGAGCATGATTAGTACTGAGGGCAACGTAGGGGTTGGGGGTGAGAAAGATCCAGAGAATGAGAGAAACAAGGCTCTGGAGGCCCAAGTGGCTGAGCTCACCCTGATGATTGAAATAATTCAAAGGAGAATGCGAGGATCTGTTGAGCAGGAGGACAGACGAGGGGGAGTTAAGGTGGTAGAAAGTTTTCAAGGAGAGGAACAGATTAAAATCCAGTTTAACACGTTCGATGATACGAATGACTGTGAGATGGAGCCCCTACCGGAGCTACCGACATGCTCGTAATGTGAGAGATACGATCACGTAGAAGATGATTGTGTTGTTAAAAAGAAGATTCTGGAAATAGGGCGTAAGTTAAATGAAGAAAAAGCGAGGAAAGGCCAGGATCAACTAGGGGTGGCAAGAGGTCTTGGACCGGAATGCGAGACTGCGAGTAACGGAATCACAAAACCAGAAGGTGTGGCCAATACACAAAGGCCGGAAAACTGTGCCATAGTTGTTCAGGAAATAACCTACGATACTGAGAAGTTTGATGCGGTGTTGCCAGTCAAACAAACTTGGTTTCGAAAATATGACGTTCTGGTGTCCGCGAAACGGAGCAGGAAGAGGGAAACTAGGCAGGTAGTTCCGTTGCGAGCATTTTCAGAAAGCGGAAAGAGTCCCAGTAGAACGAGAAATCGTTTGGGTAGGAGGAAGAAGGGAACGGAGAAAAGAACAAACAGAGAAACTGAAAAGGAGTGGCTCATCGAGTGGTCGATTACTTCTGAGAGATGGAGGATTTGGTTTCTGAAAATCTTATCGTCCTACGTTGGATTTGTCGTTCAAATCTCTGGGTTTAGCTCCTGTCTGATACAATGGCTAAGCTGGCTCCGAAGGATATACCATCAATTGACATTGCTACGATTTAGAGGGTTTGGATGGAAAAAGACTTGGTATTTTCCATTGCAAGTTTCTGAAGAAACTTGCCAAGGCAAACCCTCCATAATTTGTCTGGAAATTGTGTTTTTCAAGCTATGTAACTGTCTTGGGCAGCAACGAAGAACCAGTGCTTTGCCTGGTCTAGCAAAAATACTTGAAGAGAGCTTCTTTTCCAGCTATGAACTCTTGGGTACGCCCCAAGAGTTACGATTACTCCGTTGAGCAGTGCTCCGGGTAACGAAAAAACTTACTCGCCACTACAAAGCTTAGCACTGATTCTCGGATCAGCTGCTGCCCCTACAAAACCTTTCACTTACTAGGGGCATCCTTGGACTGTTCAACAGTCCAAGAAGAAGCTTTGTAGTGAGCTAAAGAAAGGAATTGGTTCATTCAAAGTAGATCCATTAAGTAGGAGAAGTTGTGCTATACGCGATCCCCTCGACCAGAAGTCAGAGAGAGCCCTGGAAGAATTCCCGGGCGATGATCTTGTAAACAGAAGCTCAGAGCCGTTGGGTGATGACGAGCAGTACCATTCATGGGAAGTCAAAATCGCGAGTCTGATATTGGGGATTGTCAGATGATGACCGAAAATCAAGACTCAGATGTTTCTCATTGAAGAAAACGATGTTGAACAACCCGAGTCAATCGAGCGATAGCAACAACATCTTCAAAAACTGGCTCTAACTTGAAAGGATCAAATGTACTGCCCGAATGTGGGAAGGATGAGGTCAATCCTCAAGGTCATTTGAAATGATTCGTTTTGCCTTTCTCGTACACTAAGTGTACTGGAAAGGCTATACAGTATGCGGCAGGAAAAAATGCGAAAGTGTTTTTCAACTTCAAACCTCGTTTTCGTCCATTTGACATCAATCAATCTATGTTTCAACGTTCCATGATCTATAATAGGCTAGTTTTCTGAAAAGTTAATTGAAAATTTTCCCATTTTGGTCAATAACCTTTACAGGGCGGTGCCTGAAGCTGAAGACAATCAGAATTTTCAAACCGCAGAAAAGTACACAGGTCGTTAAATTTCGTATCTGATAAAACAAAATTTTTAATTTTCTCTATAATATCATCAAATATATGTACTTATTTTATGTAGTATGTGAAACTACATGGCTCTGGATCAGTGTGGTCCGGTTGTTCATCAAATTTAAGCTAATTTAGTTACTGTTATAGTCATTTTGTTTAATGACCATTGGGCGCGCAGTTTATTGATACCCGCTTATTAGGCTTACATTATCACATGTTAAACATCAAATATGTTCATTTTTATTTGTCAGTGCTAGAATATAGACATTGACTGATACACCGTAATGAAAAAATCTATATATATAAAAATGCAGTGGCATACGTGGGACCGCGCATAACTTGCGAATGGATGGTCCGATTTGGGTCATTCAAGTTTTGTTTTATTAGTTTTCACCCAAGGAAGGTTTATGAGGCCAAAAACATGAGGAAATTGAGAGTTTTGGAAAATCGGGTTTTCATACAGTTTGAATGGGGACTTGGGCGCTTGGCTAGGGACTTTAAACGTCAAAAAACGCAGTAGGCAAGACAAAGTTTGCCGGGGACAGCTAGTAGTCATATAATTCCCATATTTAGCGTGTACTAGTGCCTTGAACTTTTCGCATTTTTTCCTGCCGCACCCTGTATATTCACTCCAAAAATGACTTTTCGATAGAACGCTGGGAGGGTCGAGTCACATATACCAATCAACTCAGCTCGACGAATTGAGGTGATGTCTGTGTGTATGTATGTATGTGTGTATGTATGTGTGTATGTGTGTATGTGTGTGTACAAAAAACTCACATCACTTTTAGGCAGTAAACCTCAACCGATTTCAATGACCGACGGTTCATTCGACGCGGAATCTGGTCCCATTGTTTCCTATTGAAAATGGTTTGGATCGGTCCAGCCGTTCCGGAGATATGGCTATTTAGGTGTTCCGGAACGGTACCCCAAGAAGGGACCAGATATGAAAATGCATCAAACCTATGCATGCGACACATCAAACCACGGCATTTTCTATAATCTGATGAGTGGTAAGCAGAAAAATAGTCTAAGACCATATCTGAACCGGTAGTGTTCCGGAACCGGTTCCGGGTATCCCGCCGGAAGTGGCAAATATCAAAGTGAACCAAACCCATGCATGAGACACATCAAACCACGGCATTTTCGATAACCTGATGAGCGGTAAGCAGGAAAATAGTCTCAGACCATATCTGAACCGGTAGTGTTTCCGAACCGGTTCTGGGCGTCCCGCTGGAAGTGGCCAAATATACAATTGTACCAAACCCATGCATGCGGCACATCAAACCACGGCATTTTCGATGACTTGATGGATAATGAGCAGGAAAATCATCTCAGACCATATCTGAACCGGTAGTGTTCCGGAACCGGTTCTAGTCGTCCCGCTGGAAGTGGCCAAATATACAAGTGAACCAAACCCATGCATGCGACACATCAAACCACGGCATTTTCGATAACCTGATGAGCGGTAAGCAAGAAAATAGTCTCAGACCATATCTGAACCGGTAGTGTTCCGGAACCGGTTCTAGGCGTCCCGCTGGAAGTGGCCAAATATACAATTGAACCAAACCCATGCATGCGGCACATCAAACCACGGCATTTTCGATGACCTGATGGATAATGAGCAGGAAAATCAACTCAGACCATATCTTAGCCGGTAGTGTTCCGGAACCGGTTCTAGTCGTTCCGCTGGAAGTAGCCAAATATACAAGTGAACCAAAACCATGCATGCGACACATCAAACCACGGCATTTTCGATAACCTGATGAGCGATAAGCAGGAAAATCATCTCAGACCATATCTGAACCGGTAGTGTTCCGGAACCGGTTCTAGGCGTCCCGCTGGAAGTGGCCAAATATACAATTGAACCAAACCCATACATGCGCCACATCAAATAGCGGCTTTTTAGATTACCTAATGAACGGCCAGCAAGTGTTTCGGAATCGGTTTTGAGTGGCCGGAAGAGGCCAAATGTAAAAGTAAACCAAATCCAGGCATGTGACACATCAAATCGTGGCTTTTGCGATAACCTGATGAACAGTTAGCTAGAAAATAACCTTACGTCACACTAAAGACAACTGGTAGTGTTCCGGAATTGGTTCCGAGAGTCCCGTCGAAATTGTCAAACCCTGCATGTGACAACTTCAATTAGCAGCGTTTTTGGTTAACCGATGAGCAGTTAACAAGACAATAATGTTAGACCATACCCAAGTAACAATTCAAAATCATTAATAAACATGCCAGTTGATTAAATGTGCTACAAAGGCGCCGACAGTTGTACAAGAGTAAATGTTGAACAAAATGGCAATTAAATGTTTCATGCAGTGAAAACTGCACGTTTATTAAACATATTTCTGCTCATTGAATAACCAATGGTACAAAAGTTGAAACACAGTTGCTTAGGTGTTCGCATCATCTGTCTAATAGTGCTCTAATAAAGATAGAATACAAGCTGCTTCTGACGTATTAGATGCCGTTATTCCACATATGATCATCAATCGAACAAGTAGCTTATTTAAAGTTTAACAACTTTTGCTTGATCATTTTATTCAAGCACACTGATATAGCTTAACAACAAGTTGCTACCATGTTTCTTCAATACAAATGTTACACTTTTATTCAAGTAACGTTGATTAGCAGTGGTACTGTATCACTTAATTATCGTTGTTCGCCCTGCCCCTTTTTATAAACACTATTGCTGATTAGGAGCCTAAGAAAAGCATCCGCGGCTACAAACTTGAAGATCAAACAAACTTCTTGCAGCAGCTCAAAATTTTCACTTTTCACAAAATATTTAATATTCTAACTCACCTTTTACACTACCCGCTCCAACAACAGCAAAATCAGCAACAAAAACACCAGAAAATGCGGCTGAGGTGGATCCTGGACGGCTCCTCTGTTTGGTCTTGGTACCCACTTTGGTGGCACCGGTCAAACCGGGCTCAGCTTCCTTATGTTCATATTTTATAGCTGCTTGGAGATATACACTAGCGTTACACATTCTTCTCCCGACACAGAACAGAAGCGGTGAAAATAAAACATAGTTCACTTGTTTAGGCGTTCAAATTAATCAAAAGTTCGAAGAGATACCAATCTCACAACACAACACCGTGAATTACTGACGGACTAGCAAAATAATTAGCATGCATGCCTTATGATTAAACGTTGCGGTTACAATTATTCCATCATTGATCAGCTTCAATGTTTATGTTTATAATTAGTTGAATAAAATAGTTAAGCAATGTTTAAGCAGCATATGTATTCGACTCAGGGATTGAATATTTATATACTGCTGAAATTTGCCGATTCATGTAATTCGAATTGAAGCAGAGCGGATGCAGGCGAGTGTGAACCCAAAGGTCCAGAGTTCGAGTCTTTCCATTGATGTGATTTGTCTCATAAAATGTAATAAAATAAAGATGTTGGGGGTACATAATCAGAGAGAAATATTCCAGATTCAATACAAACGCAGAAATGTAGAAAGTTAAATCATTTTTGCTATTTTATTGTTACAATGATATTTAAGAAACGTTTAAGAATCGTTTTTGTAGCAATTGTTAAACCATATCTATTAATAGAAATAAATTTCGTGAGTTGTGTCACGGCCCCAGCATGTTTTGATTGTATTATGGTGGAATAAATATCGAAGAAAGCTTGTTATTATGCACTATGCCGCTAATGCACAATAATGGTTTCTAAAACCATTCTTAAATGATTAAACAAATGGCGTCATACAACATTGTTTAATAAACGTTGAAGAAAAGTTTATGATGTTTGTGTAAATTGCTGATGGTTCTAACGTTGAACAAGAGTTTCACAACCTATGAACGATCATTGGATAAACATTCATTCAATCGTGCTTATATAACGGTTGATGTTGAATAGATTCTCATTTTTGGGCGAACAAGAGTTGAAGAACAGTTTTATTTCAAAATTATTCAAATATAATACGACTTGCAGCTTAATAACGTTGCTTTGAGAAACATTTCTTAAAGCAAAAGTTGTTTCTTGGGTATTTTTTTCAGCCGGTAGTTACCCGGAATCAGATCCGGATAGTAAAATGTAAAATTTAACCAAACCCATGGATGCGGTACATCAAATCACGACCAGTCTTGTAAACATTCGACACTTTTTACTACCTTCATTTCGTTGCCGCAGTCGGGTGTCAGTCGGCTTTGTTACATTCATGCGCTATCGTTACCTCTTACTAGAAATCCTCTACATAGAGATAAGCGGAAGTTACATATGTCGATTCGGCAACACTGTTCCTTTTGTTTACATCAGCTGCCAAGACTTGCTGCAAAGCTAGATGTTCAAACTTTGTGCGTGACTTCGTAGTGGTTCAAGTTGTTTTGTTTACATTTTCTAATTATAATAGATTTTTTTTTAAATTTTGAAAAAAAAATAGCGGAGCAATCGATGAAATCTGAAATTTATTGTAAAGTGTTAAGCTAAACATATCGGCAGAACTGAAGCAAGAAGCAGCAATGAAAGTTTTTTCGAGAAGTGCAGCAACAAAAGTTTCGTCATAAGCTTGAGCTTTTGAAAGCAGAATTAATTAAATTCTATCTTTTTACTAAACTTACATATACCGTCAATTTCTCGATATTAAAAATAAATAATTTTAATTTATTTAGCTCGGATTGCAATACCGTTCAATCGACGCCTTCTTACGAACGATCAGCCTGTTCATTTGGCTCACACTTTGACAGTTCTTTCTGCACGATTGGCTTACAATGGCCGCCTCCGCAGATCTCTATAATGTAGGATTACTACCTCTTACCTACACACAACACGAGCAGTAGAACGAAGATCAATAAATATAAGAAAGGGTCAAATCAATGTCATCTGACACGATGACATGTGTCTAATTTTAGCTTCACGCATAGATTTTCAGCCAATTCCGATTATGAATGTTAATATTAGTTAATTATTGCATGTTGCATTGAATACGACACACATCAGATGGGCAACATAGCTCTTATTATGGAAGAAGACAGGAACAACAAAAGCCGAACCGTCTCCCGAAGCCGCTATCGTGGTGAAGTGCATTCGTTTGACATTTTTGTTTCGAACAGTAGTTTGATTGCTTGTGTTGCGAATGTCGGAGACAAAGGAGGCCGAATATCGACGAAAAGGTTCAAATGACTGTGATCTCTAACAAGACTAATCATGACTTATCGACAACCTGATGAAAAAATAGGGTCAGACCACATTAGATTCCCGGTAGTGTTGCGGGTTCAGCTGTGGCTTCGAAAGTGGTTAGAAGTAAAAGTGAAGCAAACCCATTCATGCGATATATCAAATCGCGGTGATTAGGTAAAGGTGAATAAATAGCAATAAAATATTCTCAGATCATAATTGGGACAACCGGTAGTGTCATGACTCATGGTCCATGACTCATGGAATCAGATTCGGCTATCCTACCGGAAATTATCAAATGTAAAAATGAACAAAACACATACATACGACACATCAGATCGCAGATTTTTTGATAATCTAATGAACGGTTAGCAAGAAAATAGCCTTAGATCACATTAGAGACTAGCAGTTGTGTAGCAGAACTAACGTTCATGTGAAAAATTAAATCGTGGCTTTGTTTAATGGCCTGATAAACATTAGGTATGAACAACAGTGACGAATAGGTGAGAACAAAATATGAGAACAAAATATAGACAAAACTAAAGCGATCTCATCAAATCGTACCATTTCAGATTCCTAAGGTGTAAATTTATAGCAGGATGGGTCAACGTTGAATAAAAAAATAAGAATTTGATCGCGTCAACAGAAGATGGTGGCTGTTTTATGGAATTTTGAGCTCTAAAACTATGTATAATAAGTGTATTTGGTATGGGAAATATGTCCGGAGTCCACCAGAGTATCCAAGATAGCGGTCCAAAGTCCAAGATAATGGCCCAGTATTCAAGTTAGTGCCTATTTTATAGGATTTTTAATTCTTGCATTATGGGCATATTTTGTATGAAAATATGTCCAGAATTCTAAATTTGTAATCAGAAAACCCAAGCTGTGCGCTATTTCACAAGGTCTGCAATATGACTATAGTTTGAATGGGGAAGAATGCCGGTCTTCGTCCAAAACTGGTAACCAGAAAATCATAAACGACATGCCAAAATTCAATACGGCGATTATTTTATGTAATTTTAGGTGCAGAGTCCAAAAATGAATACCAGAACATCCGAGATGGTGTCTCAATGTTCAAGTTAGTTTAGTTGGGGTAGATATCCGGAGTCATAAAATGATGACAGGAAAATCTAAAATGACGTTTCAAAATTCTGCGGATTCATGACACTTGTTTGGTTTGAGTTTTGGATCGTTGTCTTATATTTCCTGAATATTGGATGTTATGCTAATATAAAATGTATCCATATTGAGTAGATTTAGCAAGCAGTTTTCATTTTGTATTTATGTCAATGTCATCAACATGTCGCTCGAGTTTTGTTGAAAGGATATTTTAAAGCACGAGAAAGGCACCATCACCGCTAGGTGGATTAATTAGGGTTTTTTAAAAAGAAACGTGGGAATTTTCCAAAATTTGCGAATGATTTTAGTTCGTAGTTCACAAAGGTAAACTTATAGTTAAATTAGTACTTAAAATTAATGTCTTATTCAAAACATGTACAGAAACTTAGCTTAATAACTATCCTGGTAGGGCCACCGGTCACCATATAGCGTCATCCTTCAATGTCGTCCGTCTCATCTCTCGTTATATGGCCCATGGACCATGGTGCAATGATTTGACCAGCATGCTGAAATTCTGCTTTGGCAGATTTGTAATATACTTCGCTACCCTTGGAGATGGCTCAATTTGGTTTGATGACGTGACTCCCAACTGCATATTCCAGTATTGTTTGTGCTGAGTGGCAGCCCAGACGTCAATTTGAAGCTTTACCAAACACTTCGCTTCCGAAATTGGTGGCTCAGGGCAAATGAAGTCATCGGCCATTTAATTCCAGCGATTACAGAATGGTCATGTACCCATGCAAGGTGAACAGCTCCTCGATTTGAGTTCGACAAGCGATAACTATCTTCGACCTAGAGTTGGCCGAAGCAAGTGCTTTAATAGTAGCCTGGATATCTGAACAGAAGTATATGACTTTGCCCATTATGTGCTGCAGAAGTGTCGATTGCACTCCGCACATAAGAGCAAAGACTTCAGCTTGAAAAACGGTGCAGTGTCTACCAAGTGAGTAAGACCGATACAGCCTTAGCTCACGAGAATAAACACCAGCACCTGCTCGACCTTCGAGAAGGGAGCCATCAGCGTAACATACGATGTCGTCTGAAATACTTCTCTCCAAATATCTAGATGTCCACTCTTCCCGGGAAGGGAATTTCGTGGAAAATATCCCATATGGAAAATTACAAGTAATTGTAAGATCACTTGGAACAAGGACAACTTTGTCCCAATTCAGCAAAAGTGGAAACGAGGTGTGTGTTGATCTGCGGTTCACAGGAGTTTCCTCTAGTACCCCGAGACCGATAGGCGGTAAGTGCAAGTACGTGCTTCTTGTTTATGATGAATGTGTAGTGGGGCAACGTCAAAGAGAACTTCAAGCGCTGCGGTGGGCGTAATAGAGAACGCTTCAGACATCGCCATTAGGCGCATCCTTTGGAGATTGCGTAATTTTGATTTGATCGTTCTCACTTCGTCCTTTCGCCACTACACAAGACATCCATAGGCCAGGATTGGACGAACAACAGTCGTGTAAATCCATTTGATATACTTGGGTTTTAGACCCCAAGTTGTACCAAAGATTCGCCGGCATTGCCCGAAGGTCATACAAGCTTTCTTGATTCTGAACTCAATCTGAGGTGTCCAGGAAAGCTTGGAATCAAGAATAACTGCAAAGAAATTTTTCTGTCCAATCACATTGGTTTCAGAATCAAAGAGATGCAAAACTCGAACGCCATTATGGTTTCGTCTTTCTGTGAAAAGAACAAAACAGATGTTTTACTCGGATTGATCGAAAGGCCTCGGACCGACGTCAATCCTCAACTACCTGAAGAGCACTTTGCATCAGGTCGAGAAGGGCGCATATGCACATACCGACTAACAATACTAGCAAAACCATAAGTAGGAAAACCGCTAAATTGTCTCAATAGCGTATCTGCTAAGAGATTACAAAAAAAACGGGGACAAGACTTCCTCTTGGGGGCATCCACAAACACTTAATTTCCTAGTCGCTGTCGAGAAGAGATGTCGGTTTTTGAGCATCCAATTTTATAATCATTGGAGACACCCCATGACTCTGTGTGGTTGCCAATATGGCATCGAAAGGCACCGTGTTAAAAGCACTCTCGATATCTAAGAAAACACCAAGCAAGATTGCTTTTGGGCGAATGCCTTCTCGATGTCGTGAATAACCTTGTGTAAAAGAGTCACATACAGTGGACTTTCCAGATTGGTTCTGGTTCACATGAAGAGGAACATTGTTCACTTGGCCACATCACGGATGTGATGCGTTCTAAGCATTTCAGAAGAAAAGACTCCAAACTAATAGGTCTGAAACTCTTTGCTTCTTCATGCGACGTACGAAACACTCTCGAAATATACTTTTTGCCATTACATTGTGAAAAATAGGACATTTAAATTGGCTGAAGTACGTTGAAATGGCCTACTTTTCACCGCTGATGCAAGTGTGCCGAAAAGTACTACTTTTCGGCACTCTAAAGAGTGTTGAAAAGTAGCACTTTCCGGCACCTTTGGCCTAACGTATTTTTCACTTGCTGAAGCGCCTCCCGTAGATTCAGCTACTACCTCTACATCCACTGATCTGCTGGAATCCGGATCGAGACGATTTCAATCCCGATTCAAATTGCAAAGCAGGTGTAGAGGCTCTTGCTGAATCGACTTTTTCTTACGTCTCCACACCACTGTTTGACGCCGGGAGCTCGAACATTGTTGACAACTACTACATAACAGCCTACCTGATCGAACAAAAACCTACGCTGGCAAGCATGGATGCTCGCACGTGGTTCCTTCTGATACATGTTTGTGCAGCTAGAAAATGTCATATTGAATGGGTATTTTTCGTTATGGCAAAAAATTTGTATGCAACGCGTTGCAAAACTCGATTTTTTCAGCACTCGTCGTATTTACCCAACTCGGCAAGCCTCGTTGGATAAATGTACGACTCGTGCTGAAAAAATCATCATTTTGCAACTTGTTGCATAAATAACTATTACAGTAATATCCCGCCAAGATTTGGGAATATACCTTGTAGCAAAACTTCAAACAAGTAGGTTTTCCAAAACATGTTGGAAATCCCCAATAAAAAATCCAAATCTCAATGGGACACCCTACGCCCACAATGGATAAAACTTGAAGTAGCTGGAAGAGAGAAAAAGGCGGCCTGGTGGGCGCACTCATTGCCTTTCATGTCGTTTAATTACGGAGGCATGCCAAATTGTGCCGCCATTAAGTGTGCAAGCGATGTGATGCGATGCGATGTGATGACAATGACACACTACGGAGCCGCATCAGGTTCGGTAACCGACCTAACTTGACATTTTTTCATGGACGAGAGCTAGACCATGGATGCAGCAGCAGTTGGCGGCGGCGCCGTGGGTCATGGGTCACTACTCAATCCGGACTGACGCCTAGCCTAGAGCTTTAGTAACTATCTTCGCTGTAACGAAGCGAAGCCATCCTTCCTCGCGCGTAATCCGTTTAAATCCTTTAAAGCGAAATTAGTTTTGCTTCTTTCTATGGCTGAAACAGAAGTTGTAGAGGGAATAAGTTGTGGGGTAGGGATTTAATGCAAGTTTCACGGAAGTCTTTAATTCGACAGTGACCTTGGTTAGGGCTATTATTCTTTGGGGCGTGTCAGTTCAAGCGAATGCTTAGTTTGGTGGGATTTTCTAGAGGATTTCAAACATCGCATCGGTTATGCAATCTGTTTAGGACAATTGCCGCCCGTTCAATCTGATATCACAACAACCCCCTGAGAAGCAAAAGAAGCAGACTCGTCTCTTCAAAGAGAATAGAAACGCCACCTGGATAAAGTGGAGTTTGTAAGAGTTGAAGTTCTGCAATGGTTCTGAGAAACACGAAAGTTCTACAAGGAGCTCAACGCATCCCGCAAATGCTTCGCACCATGAGTAAAGATACACTGTGGTGCATAATTGATCGGACAAACGCCGATTTTCATACAAAATGGCCAAGTTTGAGATGCTGTAACTATGGTTTGCTTTGATGGATTGAGCTCAATTTTTGACACGGAACTACAAATATGCTGAATTTTGTGTATACAAAGTATAAAATGTTTTCGTTCACAGGTCTGGGCGTGGCAAGGCGTTGAAAAAATTGCAAAAGTGATCGGACAGCGGCACGCGTGTAAATCAAAGGGGTACCGCTGTCCGATCACTTTTGCAATATTTTCAACGCCTTGCCACGCCCAGACCTGTGAACGAAAACATTTTATACTTTGTATACACAAAATTCAGCATATTTGTAGTCCCGTGTCAAAAATTGAGCTCAATCCAACAAAGCAAACCATAGTTATAGCATCTTAAACTTGGCTATTTTGTATGAAAATCGGCGTTTGTCCGATCAATTATGCACCACAGTGTATGTAACTATGTATACAAGACCCTTTCGACGAAAAAACGAATGTGTCTATCCAAAGGTGGAAGCTTCACTCCAACGAACATCAGAATGGCACACAGAACAGAACCACTGCAGACCAAAATTGACTACGCCATCAAAGCAGAGGACGAAAATAAACCAACTTCCACGCGGAGGGAAGTGAAGGATATGATATCCTCTGGATATCATTTACCTGTTCGAAAGTAACAAAGCAGCTAAAGTCACTAGTTGGCTGTTTCTTTTCTATTCTATTCAATTCTGTGCTTGCACCAAAGTATCTAAATACTAAGGTAAGAGATTCCCGCTAATACAGTACTTTCTCGATTATATCACGAATGAAAAAACATCGCGTGATATATTGGAGCGTGATATAATTGAAACATGTTTTTCGAATGTATTTTTCAATCGACAGACACTTGGATTGCAAGAGCTATCTTCACCGAGCTCCAAATAAACAATAAAGAATCCGACCTCTATTACACAAAACAATATAAAAAGTTCGCACCGGATTTCTGAATCTAGATCAGCAATATACATCCATTCCATAGAAAAACGATATAGTGCAAATCCGATTGTCGTGAAACTTGGTGAGTTCGTAGTTCTTCAAAAATAATTAGACCCGTATTTTTTTTTTATTTCGTCATTAGGGTGACCAATTAAAACTATGCCTTGTATTGCTGTTTTGAGTGATGCCTGATGTTTTTGATATCCATAGTAACAACAATTCAATAACTTTTACACAAAAAAAAAAACGGTCAACTGGTTATGATTTTTTTTTTCGAAAATTATTAGTCTTTAAAAACCTTGATTTTTAGAAACACTATCAGAAAATTGGTCACCCTAATGACGAAATAAAATACGGCTCTAGTTATTTTCGAACAACTACAAACCCACCAAGTTTCACGACAAGAGGGTTTGAACTTAGTTTTGGATGAAGATCGACTATACGGTTAACGTTATGTAGGCTGTTTAAACAAAAAAAAAACAGTAAACATATTTTTTTTTCAACATCTTCGTTTCATCTTTCGTAAGTTTTTGGGAGCCTCATGTTCATCGGTTCTGTTCAATAATTTTGCAGGATAAATTTTACGTGTATTTTGTTGAAGACGTTACCACGCAATGTCCCAGTCAACCAGTGATCGTGTAAGATGTTGCATGAGATGTTAAAGTGGAGGCGATATGCGTATATTTTACATGCGCCTAAATGGAGGCATGCACGCATATGGCCTCCACTTTACCATCATATGCAACATCTTATACGATTACTAGTTGTCTGGGGTATTTTCATAACTTTTGTAACGCTGGAAAGAAAAGTTCATAGGTTGTAGTTGTGGAAGCCTTTATGAAATGCACTGTACACAAGCTGAGAGGTATTGTTCCAGCTAAGATGTAATGCCATGAAGGGAAACACATTTCATGGCTAAAAAAACGATGAACATCGAGTATCATGAAATGAATTAAATTCACACCAATAAACAAACCTTTTCGAACTTGCTCCCCAATATGCGGTAAAGTACGCATTGAAGTACTTATATAACTACACATAGAACTCGAAAAAAAAATAGTATTTTTTAAGTAACTTTTTTTAAGTACCATAAGTAACATAATACATATGCCACAAAAGTTCAGCCTATTGGACGCAGTGGCTTAATTTCCCCAACAGGGGAGGAAAAAAAGCAACATAATAGAGAACCGTTTAGGAAGGAAAAACGATATTATTTATTTTTCATCCAATTGTTATTTTGTGGAGACTGTTAGATGTGAACTTTAGCCCTGCATTACTCTATTTATTGTATGTTGCTTTTATAACAAAACGCGCTGCCAACTTCCAGTCGGCATTTCTAAATCATCGCAACGAATCAGGCACCACCTCTGTTGCTGCTTGTGTTAGTGAGATCGGAGAAACGTCAGACTCCCGCCTGCTGATTGGCTGTGACGACTCTGGCGACGGTTTCATCCGCGACGGATTCAAATCGTCGCGTACGATAAGGGGGGAAACCGTCAATAATATTTCTATTGATTCTCATAACGTGATATAACCGAAAAAAAAATCCGTGCTAAAATTGAGAGTGATATAATGGAGCGTGATTAAATAGAACCGTGTCAAAAACGAAAAACCACTGTATTCACGGATTAGTGAGAAAAGGAAAAAAGCAAAAAATAGTTATGAAGTTTGCGCTGATTTGTATGGGCACATCACTATTTAGCCAACTTTCTTAAGAAATTAAGCACTCCCATCTTAGAAGCTATTATTTAATTGCATCTGACTGGATTAAATGTGACCTCCATGCAATAAAACAGAAAATATCGCCATTTGAAAATCGGTAACAATTTTTTTTTAATTTGTTCTAAACATATTTTTTCAGCATTTAGAAACATCCAAACTTACAACACTTCACAAACTTTACTGAAATAATGACATTTTGGTGTAAAAACACCAACTTTTCATAACTAACGCAGATGTGTTGGTGAGTCTCATTTTTGACATTTGCGGGAATCTCTTTCCTTGGTACATATTCATATACTTTGTGCTTGCACATCCCATATAGCCGAGGCGGTAAACGCACGGGTATTCAGCATGACCATGCTGTGGGTGACGGGTTCGATTCCCGGTCGGTCCAGGATCTTTTCGTAAAGGAAATTTTCTTGACTTCCTTGGGCATAGAGTATCTTCGTGCCTGCCACACGATATACACATGCAAAATGGTCATTGGCAGAGGAAGCTCTCAGTTAATAACTGTGGAAGTGCTCATAGAACACTAAGCTGAGAAGCAGGCTTTGTCCCAGTGAGGACGTTACGCCAAGGAGAGAGAGAGAGCTTGCACATCCCCCTTTCTTCCACTCCTACTGCGGTTCCCAAGATCTTGCAGACAAATGATAAACTTTTCTGAGCCCATATTGATGAGCTCAGCTGCTATCCCAATTTTACCAGCTGTTTTGTTAGTTTTGAGCTAGAGCACTAGAGCTAGAGCTAGTCCGTGCGGTTGGGGTTACCAAGCTTCTAATCGCACCATGCTGAGGGATGAGGATTCGATTCCCGCTCTGGGCGATGAAACTTTTCGTGAGAATAGTTTTTTCTCCGTATCCACTGGTGTATGCTCTGTGTGTCCGTTGTCTAGTGTTAAGTATCATTCAGTCTGTACAGCCTCTGGCTGAAGACGGTGCCTGTGTCTTTTATCCCTGTATACTTTGTCTCGTGGCATGAAGTCGATGCGTTAAGCTTCTTGTAGAAATTCCGTTTTTCATGGGAACGGCACAGCAGTTCAATTTCCTCGCTCTCCACTTCTTCCAACCGGCGCTTTTCCCCCTGAAGAGGCGGGTGAGCTGTTTTCGCTTACTAATTGAATATAATGAAAAGATCCTGGACCGAACGGGAATCGAACCCGTCACCCTTAGCATGCTCTTACTGAATACTCATTAGACTGGGTCAACAAAGTCGATTTTTCGGAACAAAGCTTTTTCGATTCCTTTTAGCGTCCAAAGCAACTGTGCAAAATTTGGGAGCGATTGGTTGCTTTCCCGTATTCCGCATCGTGATTGAAATTTGTATGGAAGTTAGTATGGGAAAACGTGTTTTTTGCATTTTTTTTTTTAAGTATAGCCTAGGATATGCCGAAAAACTTTGCCGAAGATCGCAAAGTGATCCGACACTTGTGATAAAAGTTATAACGTACAGATTGCCTGGAGGTGCTTTACATTTAACATGTAAAGGAATAACATCAACAATAAAATCTCATTCCGAAATGCTGGCTTTCTCAGTCTTGGGTAAATCAAAACGGCAAGTTTTGCTTTTCCCGACGTTTCGGCTTTTTATTAAGCCTTTTTCAAGGGGTAACTACAAGGATAGGACAAATTTAGAAAAGACTAATCACACTTACTTACCTTACCGGTCAGGCTAAGGCCGGGGTGGCCTCTGCTGTACATAGTAGCCGCCTCCATTCCACTCGGTCCATGGCTGTTTGTCTCCAGTTCCGCACTCTGCATAGGGTCCGTAGATCGTCCTCCACTTGGTCGACCCACCTAGCTCGCTGCGCTCCACGTCTTCTTGTACCGGTCGGATGACTCTCGAGAACCATTTTAGTCGGGTTGCTATCCGACATCCTGATGACGTGACCCGCCCACCGTAGCCTCCCGATTTTCGCGGTATGGACAATGGTTGGTTCTCTCAGCAGCTGATGCAGCTCGTGGTTCATTCGCCTTCTCCAAGTCCCGTCTTACATCTGCACTCATGTACTACGACATGTACTACACTAGACGATAGACTGAGCTAATTACCGTAGTGTCCCAGTGTCCCAAAATTATAGAACTAATGTACAAAATTGTAAGTCCAATTCCATAAGTGCTATTTCTATATTTTAAAATGAATGTAATTGATAGGTATACAAGAAGCTCTCTCCTAAAAATCCGGCAATACTTTATACAACGAGGAACGGTTGACAGCGTAGGAAAATTATTTGTTATATGTAGTGTGATTAGTCTTTTCTAAATTTGTCCTATCCAAGTAGTTACCCCTTGAAACAGGCTTAATAAAAAGCCGAAACGTCGGGAAAAGAAAAACTTGCCGTTTTGATTTACCCAAGACTGAGAAAGCCAGCATTCCGGAATCAATATATTCCAGTCGTACTCACCCAGCATAAAATCTCAGTTTTTGGCCTAAGTTACCAGGCGAATAACTTTTTTCACAAGCGTCGGATTACTTTGCGGTTTTCGGCAAAGTTTTTCTGCATATCCTAGGCTATACATTAACGTCATTAGTTACAGGGTATTAGACAAAAAATTCAACTTATGAGTAAAATGCAAAAAAGTACGTTTTCCCATACTAACTTCCATACAAATTTCAATCGCAATGCGGAATACGGGGACGCAACCAATCGCTCCCAAATTTAGCAGTTGTTTTGGGCGCTAATATAGATTTAAAAAGCTTTGTTCCGGCTTGATACGATCAAATTTAAAGTTTCTCCATACAGCGTTGACCCACTCTAATACTCATGCTTTTTCAAATAAGCTAGGGTTAAAATTAACTTCGTCATATGCGCCAATATCCGTCATATCAAATGAAAAATTGTCAATCATTTCAGATATTTCGACTTACCTTTACTTACCTTACCGATCCGGCTAAGGGCGGGGTAGCCTCTGCTGTACATAGTAGCCGTCTCCATTCCACTCGGTCCATGGCTGTTTGTCTCCAGTTCCGCAGTCTGCGTAGGGTCCGCAGATCGTCCTCCACTTGGTCGACTCACCTAGCTCGCTGCGCTCCACGTCTTCTTGTACCGGTCGGATGACTCTCGAGAACCATTTTAGTCGGGTTGCTATCCGACATCCTGATGACATGACCCGCCCACCGTAGCCTCCCGATTTTCGCGATATGGACGATGGTTGGTTCTCTCAGCAGCTGATGCAGCTCGTGGTTCATTCGCCTTCTCCAAGTCCCGTCTTACATCTGCACTCCGCCGTAGATGGTACGCAACACCTTCCGCTCGAAAACTACAAGGGCGCGTTGGTCTTCTGCACGTAGGGTCCATGTTTCGTGCCCATAGAGGACGACCGGTCTAATCAGCGTTTTGTAGATGGTTAACTTCGTGTTACGGCGAACTTTATTCGATCGTAGAGCTCTGCGGAGTCCAAAGTAAGAACGATTTCCTGCCACAATGCGCCTCTGAATTTCTCTGCTGGTGTCGTTGTTGGCGGTCACCAGTGAGCCCAAGTACACGAATTCTTCAACCGCCTCGATTTCATCACCGTCGATATGAATTCGGGGTGGCGGGCGCGGTGATTCCTCCCTGGAGCCCTTTGTCATCATGTACTTTGTCTTGGAACCATTAATGACTAATCCGATTCGCCTGGCTTCACTCTTTAGTCGGATGTACGTTTCCGCCATCGTCTCAAATTTGCGAGCTATAATATCAATATCATCAGCGAAACCAAGCAACTGAACGGACTTCGTGAAAATTGTTCCACTCGTGTTTATCCCCGCTCTCCTTATTACACTTTCTAACGCAATGTTGAACAGCAAGCACGAAAGACCATCACCTTGATGTAACCCTCTGCGAGATTCGAAGGAACTCGAGAGTGTCCCTGATACTCGAACTACGCACATCACTCGATCCATCGTCGCCTTGATCAATCAAATCAGTTTATCCGGGAATTCTTATTCGTGCATAATCTGCCATAGCTATTCTCGATCGATTGTATCATACGCCGATTTGGAATCGATGAACAAGTGATGTGTGGGCACGTTGTATTCGCGGCATTTCTGCAACACCTGGCGGATGGCGAACATCTGATCCGTTGTAGCGCGTTCACCCATGAATCCAGCCTGATATTGCCCCACGAACTCTCTTGCAATCGGTGATAGACGGTGGCATAAAATTTGAGAGAGTAGGCAGCACTCAGTAGTGTGATTGCGCGGTAGTTCCCGCAATCCAACTTGTCTCCCTTTTTGTAGATGGGACACACGATACCTTCCATTCATTCCTCCGGTAATACTTCCTCCTCCCAATTCTGGTAATGGCCCAATGTAGTGCTCTCACCAGTGCTTCTCCCCCGTGTTTTAGAAGCTCGCTTGGTAGTTGATCTGCTCCAGCGGCTTTGTTGTTTTCCAACTGGCCAACCTCCTCCTCAATCTCTTAGAGGTCAGGGGCCGGGAGTCTTTCGTCCTGTACACGTTCTCCTAGATCTGTTACCACGCCACCTTCGGCACTTGCAACGTCGCCATTGAGGTACTTATCGTAATGTTGCCGCCACCTCCCGACCACCTCACGCTCGCTCGTGAGAATATTCCCATGATTATCTCGGCACATGTCGGCTTGTGGCAAAAAGCCTCTGCGAGCTTCTCGTAGAACTTTCGTGTGTCCTTAGCGCGGTACAGCTCTTTCATCGCTTCGCGATCTTGTTCTTCCTTTTTCGCGTCTGTTTGTAACGTGCCTCATTCGCTCTCTTACGGTGTTGCAGCATTCTCGCCCATGCTGCATTCTTCTCGTTTTTCAATTGTTCACATTCGCCGTTGTACCAGTCGTTTCTGTGATTCAGAGTCGCGAAGCCTAGTGCTGTAGCCAAAGTACTACCTATGGCGGATCGGATGTCCCTCGAGCCATCTTCAAATGTAACTGCGCCAAGCTGCTCTTCCGTTGATACAGCCACTGCTAACTGCTGTGGTAGTCTTGAACCAATTCTACGTTACGCAGCTGCTCGATGTTGAGCTGCGGCGTTCGACTTCGACGCGTGGTGATAACTGTCGAAAGTTTTGAGCGCATGCATACAGCGACCAAGTAGTGATCCGAATCTATATTCGCACTGCGGTATGTGTGGACATTGGTTATATCCGAGAATTTACCGTCGATTAGAACGTGGTCGATTTGGTTTTCTGTTTGATGGTTCTGGTGATCTCCAGGTGGCTTTGTGGATATTTTTGTGGGGGAAAAAGGTGCTTCGGACCAGGCTTGTAATTATTCGACACTCTTCACTACCTTTGTTTCGTTGCCAAGGTCGGGTGTCAGCTTGCTTTGTTTCATTCGAGCGCGACCGCTACCTCTTACACACAACACGAGCGGCAGAACGATGAAACTAATCGTCAATATAACAGTGCCAGGCTGACTCAGGACACAAGAGATTCCGGCAATCCCAGGGTCGGCTAGCTACTGGGTAATCAAGGGCACTTTCGCGATACAAAAACACTAAACACAGAGAACTTTCACATAACTCACATAATTTATTAAATGTCCTATTTGTTGAGTGTGCGTGTTGTTCTGTGTATAAAATCTGTGTTAATTTGTTAAGTGTTGCCTATTCTAATGATGGTACCGGTACATACCGCTGCTTCGCGTTGGTGGTGGGTTCGGTGGCCGACACAGTGACTCCAGTCGAACTGTGCGGCCGGAAATCTCGCCGGATGGCAAGGCGAGCGGTGTCTAGGCCGGTACTCGGCCGACAGGACCAGCGGGCGTTGCTGGGGGGGGGGGATGCAGGCGTCTTCCCTCGTGGAAGCAATCGGCCGGCCGTGGACTAACCACCTTGGACGGCCGAGAGGGGAAAGCTCCTTTACGGTTAGGGCCTACGGCCCGAGCTATGGATCCTCCCTAGAGGATCCACTGTCTTTTACGTTTAGGCGCGGGAACCGTTCCCGGTTCCGCGGGCCGAGCCGTGTGCTGGACGGATGAACCTATTTAAGGTCCAACAAAAGAGGTCCTGAGCGTTATTAATTCCCATTCAATCCCTGGACTCCTCTCAAGGGGGGGGGGGGGGGGGGGGTTCTTGAATTTCTCGTTCACTTTAACCACTGCACTACGGAAATTACGTCTACAGCGCACGGACGCCTGATTTTTCCGAGCCCAGTTTTAAGCAATGGCCGTGCTCTCTCTTATCATCCCAAATTCCCTCTTCCGTCATTTTTTATCATCATTGTATGTAACATTTCGCTCCACTTGCTCATTACTCCATCCATGTTTGATTTTGGTAGCGAATCTACACAGTTACAGCGGCACAGGACCCTAACGCTTCTGTGGTATCTCTGCTGTTTTTACACAAGAAACGTGAAGGGTCCGACACATACAACATATTAAAAAACAAAAACCAACAATTTGTAACCAAACGGTTACAACGAAGATCAATAAACAAAAAAGTGGATCAAATCAACGTCGTCTGGCATGATGACATTTGTCTAATTCCAGTTTTTCGCAACATTTCAGCCAATTTTGATTGGTATAATATGAGTTTATTCGTGTGTGATAAATCGATTAGGACACATACATTTATCCAAAACAGCTCTCTTTATGGGAAAGACAGGAATTACAAAAACCGAACCATTTTCCGAAGACGCAATCGTGGTCAAGCGCATTCATTCGACATTTTCGTTCCGTACAGTAGTTTGATCGCTTGTGTTGCAAGCGGCCCATAACTCTTAACATGCACATCCTTGCGGCTGTCATCCGATCACACGTTGTCGCCAGAGATGCCGGATTATTTTATCAAAAATCTGTATCAATATAGATTTTTCTGTATCGCCGTTTTTGAGACACCGAGAGTCCTAGATTTCAATAAAAACTAAAAAAAAAGTGATACTTTCAGAGGGTTTTTTATTTTTACTGGTATTTATTTTTCTAAAACATGTGTAAAAATGTACACATTTTCATGAATTCTTCTAAGTTTCAGCGAAAAAATTTAAATTTTTCAAAAAAGTCGAGTCAAGTACAAGACACTGAAGACGACCTTACAGTTGAGGTCGAAATACGTATCTGTCAAAGGATGCAAATTCTTAGTGGAATTCAAAGGAACCGTACTTAACCCGATTTTCTTTTATTTACAGATATTCCCCTAACAAGCCCAGGTTAATCATCATTAAATTTTTCATCAAATTTATTAAAAATTACTTCAAATGTTATGCTTTCTGGAGAAATCTGTACCACATTTTTAAAATCTGTATTTTTCTGTATTCTGTATTTTGTCTGTATAGAAGGCCAAAATTCTGTATAATACAGAAAAATCTGTATACCTGGCATCTCTGGTTGTCGCATCTTGCCCAACACTAAAAATCCTGTTCCCAGTTCATTGGTGGTGCTACAGCTTTGGTAGAAGGTAGCCGCTCGATGCCCGCTTTTCCACACTTTCTGTCCAGTCTAACAAAGTTCCTGCAACGCCACGATGTCGAAGTTACGGGGATGTAGTTCGTCGTAAATTATCCTGTCACATCCTGCGAAACCTAGTGACTTACAATTCCATGTTCCATGTTTCCAATCGTAGTACTTATTTCGTCGCGTGGGCTTTGCCGATTGTATCGAGTCGTATTTTCTCCTATGTTAAAGCCTGCGCACTTTAGAATCGGTACGCTTTCTACCGGCTGCAGATCAAAAACGGTTTAACCTAGAAAAAAATGTTGTAAGAAGCAAATTAAGCTTATTTATTGTTTTTTGTAGGAAAAATATGAAAAAATCAGTTTTTATTTCTTCAAGATAAAATTTTGACCTGATTGTGAAATTCATGCCATTTTATTCTGCACAAACGAATGATCGTCAATATTTCCAAATTTCACAGCTCACGGGCTGATATTTCCGCAAGAAACAAAATTATACTCATCAAACATATGCTCAAAACAAGTTACGACATACGAGATGAACCAGCCTAGGGCTGAAAATCTCGATAATAAAGAAAAAAAAATAATAATGAATAAGTTACGACATTTAAACTCTTGACAAATATGATTCACAAGACCATAATAAACTTATAGCCTTATTGTCCATTCACGCTATATTCAAAACATAATTTTACTCAAACTAATTTTTTATGAAAAAATATTTCCTGCGATCGTTTTTTGGATCTACAATTCCCCAATTCAAGTGGCCTAACTTAATTCATATCGAAACCTGGATTATTTTTGGAATTATTAGCAGTTTATCTCACAGTAGTCGGAAATTAACAGTCATAAGGCTAACTCCTCATAATAAGCCTAAAATAAGATAGTTTTCATGGAAAAACACTGAAAACCATATGGATTGTGGAACTATAGATGTGATTCTATGATCACAAATAAAAAACTTCTGTGTAGATTCAGTTTTATTAAAAAAAAATCGTTAGATATTTCACGCCATCAAAACACATCCAATGAATTTCGTCAGCAATAGTCCATACAGCTTTCGAGCCACGATTATTTATATTGTTCTGCATCAAATCATTGGTTTCTTGTATACCAATACTATTCGTATAGTATCCTTCCCGTATGCGTATTTGCCGAACTAAAGTTTATGCGAAAACAACTTTGTTGACCTTAAATATCTATGCAAGCCTTTGATTTTCCATAAAACCCTTCAAAGGCTTACCATAGCTATATTGGAAATTTTAAAACACTCATGAAATATTTTATCTCCCTTAATCAACAATCATAATACCAACAGCAATTCTATACTGCGTAATTGGTGGGTTTGGTATTTATATATTCCTACACAAATCTTGAAACTGACAATGATTGGTTTTTGCTCAATGTGTGCAGAAAAAAACTAGCACTATTTACTAATTCAGATCAATAGTTCATCTAAAAATATAAAAACAGCAAATTTTATATTTTTCCTACAAACTACAATAGATAAACTTCAATTGCTTCTAACAACACTTTTTTCCAAGTGACACCGTTTTTGAGCGGCAGCCGGTTGAAAGTGTACCGATTCTAAAGTGCGCAGGCTTTATTCGCAATGGGGATTTTTACGGGTGGCTTCTTGGGCCTACGCCAACACTCCTGTCTCGCCGGAGGGCCATCGTGCCAGTTCTGTTCAACGTCCCAACCAACACTAGGACGACCGCGCTGATGGGGCTACCACCTTGGATCTAGCCGGGCGTGGTGCAGCGTTTCTTACTCAGCCGCTGGATGCCAGAACAGACGCTGTTTGAGCCGCACCTCCTTGGTGAACAGACGCTCGGGTCGTACCTCCTCAATCTAGCTGAAGTCAGAAGGACAACAGTGCCCAGGCTGCACTACCAGCTAAGCACACAACCCTTAGTTGGCGGTCTTTGTCATCGCTTGACCCGTGGAAGCATGAGGTAGGAACTTGTGAGGACCAGAGCTATGTTGGACGCTCTCCTCATCGACTCACCATTTTGCAGCCCGACTTACCTTTGTTAAAGCCTACTAAGATGTAAGCAAAAAGATGTAGGCTATATCGATAACGAACCTCTTTAGAACTGGAAATCGAACAATTACGCGTTAATGTGTCTTGCGTTCCGATCATTATTGGTCCGTGCTTACACAGCGGGAATTAGATGAAACCCCTATTATAATATATAATAATATGGGCTCCAAAACTTATTGGGCATTAGAGAAAGTGAAGCCCAATGGTTGCAACTGCCGCGTCCCGCGGTCTAGTGATCACACGTTCACTTCATAAATGGATGGTCATGGGTTCGATGCCAGCCCCGGCACTTGCAATTTTTCATCGGTTGCTCTTTTCTTTGAGAGCGTCGGCAACCTCTTCTGAACATATGCTCTAGCGGACCCGAAAACTTTGGTGTCAGCTAATGGCAACTCATAATGGACTCCCAATCGAACTGGAAAAGAAACAAATGCCACACATCAACATCCTCGTGCTCTTCAGTCTATCATGGACAGGGTAGAAAAGTGACAGAAGTGCAAAGACGATCGGTTCGATATAGTAGGATTAGAATAGAATACATTTAGGCGCTGTACAAAGTATAAGAGCTGCTGCTAATTGGAATGGCTCACACGGTGCCAGGGTGGACAGAAGATCTGTAAATTAGGCATTTCCGTTTCCTCACTTTTTGGATTTTCATTTTTTATAAAATAACGAAGCCATATTTTCAAAATCGGTTTTCGTGCAGATGTAGAGTATGGATCAAGGTATCTCCTGATTTTTTTCCAGATGGAAAATGTTTTTAGTTTTTGCAGAAACCATTTTTAAAGAAAATTTTACAAAAAAATGTTTTTTGTTAAATGTTTTTGTGAGATTTTGTTCAAAAATGGTTTATGCAAAAACGAAAAACATTTTCCACTACAAAAAAAATCAAAAGATACCTTGATCCATACTCTACATGTGCACAAAAACCGATTTTGAAAATATTGCTTGGTTATTTAATAAAAAATCAAAAATCAAAAAGTGAGGCAATGCTTCCAGTTTCGCCTTAAGTGGTTTTGGTGTAAATATGATCGATGGCACTCTGTATTCCGTCTATTTTCCCAGTGTGACTGTGTAAATCCAAGAATACCAAAAATTTCAAATGTTAAAAGTAAGTAGTTAACGGTAATTTTGTTATTATGCAATTTTGTATGACCGGATATAAACCTTTTTTATTTTTGAAGCGGTTCAATGCAATTTACTTCTACACTACGGGTGAATGATTTGCTGTCTTTAAAAGTAACTTTGTCGAGTACATCCGATGCCATGAAATTTTCTGGATAATGCGTTATCGATAACTCATTTATGGACGAAAAACGAAATCACCACTACGCTTCATGGACGAAACAGTACGGGTGCATCTCTGGAAACTAAATTATCCAACCGTCAATTCCCGAAAACAGGTAACAAAATCATCCATCGAAGTTGTTTCCATTGCTTAATGCTCAAATACACTTACATGAGCCGTATACCTACCGAAGAACGTCGGCCCTCTTCGACTGACAGGACCAATTTCGTTAGCTCTCACAAAAGAAGCTTCCTGATTTGCCCGTGCTCCTGACGGTGCACGGCTGATTAAGAAAAGCATAACCCGCTTAATCAGATTGCCTGCCTTCGTTTACGGTGTGTTTTGTTGTTATTTTCATCATTAATAACGTTGTTTGCCAGCGGAGCGTACGACCGTCGAACTCGAAGTCCTTGCTGCCGTTGTCGTTGGGTTCTGTTGGCGGATGAGAGCCTGCATCTTTTCCGACTCCGGCCCGGCTCGTGATTGGAAATTGCGTCAGTAGTACCGGAACCGAAATCAGCTTTCCATCCAGACCCGCACCGAACGTGAATTTGTTGTTTTGCTTGTTGTGGGTAGCTTCCAACCTCAATCGCTGTGTGTAGGTATTTATAGCGAAGAAGCTTTGACGATCGGTATCCCATCCGGTGCGGTGGCGGCAGTGGAGAGTTGTATTGAGAGCAAAATCAATTTGACATGACAGAAAAGTTTGTTAAGCTTAATTCAATTGGAGCTTATTGCATTTGCTTCAGTTGTTGTTATACCTGCTTTGTTCGGTTTTCACCATTTGGAGGGGAGCCTGTGTGTATTTACTGAACCATTCCATGTCAGAGAAAACTTCGATGATTGATGTACCTATAACTGATTAAAAGGGTCGATTCATGTGAACCTTGTTACCTTCATTAAAACAACTTGATGAAACTTTTATGGATTGCTTTTAGTGGAAATATTGTTTCAGATAATATGCACTCAACAGCTCAACATACTCATAACACTTAATTGAATGCACAGAAGAAGCATACTCATCCAACCAGAACGATTCCGTAATGATCCAAAATCACACAACTGGCGGTTATTTATTTTTGCAAACACCTTCGACAATGGTCAATTTCCCATCATCATGTTCGAATTAAGCCACCGACAAACTTTGGAAACGCGTTGCTGCAACGTATTCGCAATACATCTTTTTCATCCAATACAGTTGATGCAGATAAACTTCATCCACCATTGTCGTCGTCAGAGTTTGGTTCGAGAGTAGGTAGGCCTGCCACATAATGCACACGAAATTATTGGACCGAATGTCAGCGTGAGTGGGAATCGGATTTCCGGTTTCATCCAATTTGCGAACGCAGGTGGAGCACTTGGGCGTGCTTCATATATGCAGACGGTGAATTATGAACTGCGACACGCGCACGCCTCCACCCGCAACTGTCGAACGCGCTTCAAAAGTACAAAAGGTTCTAGGACAATGACAGTTCCTGCAGCGTAAATCTCTCACTGCTGGGTCCCACAGTACATGCTGCGTAGGAATTCAATCCAGCAGACTCGTTACGCGTTATGACCGCAAACAATACTTCGGGATCGGTATTGTTTGCCGTTTTTTCATCGGAAAAAATATTCTTAGTGATTAATTTGCATTGAATGGGAAAAAATTGCATCCATTTAAATTAAACAAAGTATAAACCCAGAACTGAACCCACTAAATGGAAAAAGCAAACTTCTCAGCATATTTAAAGAATTTGATGTTCTTCCATTACACAGCGCAACATTTTTTTGTCTCAAGAGCAAACTTATGTGTCTCCGAAGGATTTTGGGCCGCTGAATCCGAATCCGGGCTCAGATTTGCTCTAACACGTCACAATTTTGAGCTATACCTCAATTTATAGGGCAAAATATGCGATTTTGGGCTTTTTTGACAGCAAGCTATTAAGCAAGGAAATATTTTTTTTAAGCAATCAAAAGGTTAATTGGTCAATTAACATCTGAATTAACGACTCATGCAAAATATTTCGTTTTACCTAATCAAATTTGATAGATTTTAGGATTTTATGCCAGTATGAAAACTTGCATGCAACTTTTGGAGGATGACTTGTATGGGAAATATCGTACCTAACATAAGTCGCTTGAAACTATCAAATTTGATTAGGTAAAACGAAATATTTTGCATGTGTCGTTAATTTAGATGTTAATTGACCAATTAACCTTTTGATTGCTTAAAAAAATATTTCCTTGCTTAATGGTTTGCTGTCAAAAAAGCCCAAAATCGCATATTTTGCCCTATAAATTGAGGTATAGCTCAAAATTGTGACGTGTTAAAGCAAATCTGAGCCCGGATTCGGATTCAGCGGCCCAAAATCCTTCGGAGACACATAAGTTTGCTCTTGAGACAGACAAAAAGTAAATTTTTGTTACGCTGTGTTATGTATAATGTATGTATACATTAGACTGGGTTGACAAATACGATATTGGAGCAAAGCATTTTCGATTCCTTTTAGCGTCCAAAATGAATGTGAATTTAATGCGTCCCCGTATTCCACATTGCAAAAATGCAATGCAAATTTAAATTTTTTATGGGATTCGTAGTATTATGCACTTTTCGCACAGGGTATCGCGCCACTTGGGCGGTGGCTTCTATTCGTCTGTTTTCCACTATAACTCAGTCAATTTTGAACCAGTTGACTTGAAATGTTGTACACGGGTAGATACTATACCTATCTCATCGCATTCCAAAAGTTTTGTGTCAATTGGTTCAAATTTGACTGAATTATAGCGGAAAACAGACGAAAATAGAAGCCACGGCCCAAGTGGCGCGATTCCCTATATCGAACTTTTTTTTTTATACATGTAACTATTGTCGTTACACTATAGCTTAGCATATACCGAAAAACTTTGCCCAAGACCGCAAAGTGATCCGACGCAGCGCTTCGACAAAGATTTTCGATACATTCAAGGATATAGTTTAACATTATAGGTTAAAAAGTTTAAAAGCAATTCAGGTCCTGTGGGGTGTTTTTGGATATAGAATGAGGAAATCTGCTGATCAGATACCCAAGAGGTGAGTCCTCGGGTTATGTGGGGGTCGACCCACTAAAACATCATTCTCTCACTTCCTTACCTTCGCGGTACGCCCGTTAGGAATGACTGCGGTAAGAAGTGACATGAGTATTCTCTTTAGTTAGCGCTGCTGCCGCCTTAAGGCGAAACTGGAAGCATTTTCTCATTTTTTTCGGTTTTTGATTTTTTATTAAATAACGAAGCAATATTTCCAAAATCGGTTTTCGTGCACATGCAAAGTAAGGATCAAGGTATCTTTTGATTTTTTTTTTGAGGTGGAAAATGTTTTCCATTTCTGCAGAAACCATTTTTTTTTGTGAAATTTTGTTCAAAAATGGTTTCTGCAAAAATGAAAAACATTTTCCACTACAAAAAAAAAAAATAGAAGATACCTTGATCCATACTCTACATGTGCACGAAAACCGATTTTGAAAATATTGCTTCGTTATTTTATAAAAAATCAAAAACCAAAAAGTGAGGAAATGCTTCCAGTTTCGCCTTAAGTTGTGCTCTCTCCTCTGGAAGCCTGGGTCCTGGATAGTATTACCCTTTGGACTCAAGCTGCTGGAAGTGGAGGAGGGGCCAACTGAACTTGCTGTTGGCGGAACGCCATTTTCTCTGTAGTTCAAGTACGATTTAGGTGACCATGGAAGTAACGGAATCCCACTTGTCCCCTCCCGTACCTACACATCCCTTGTCCGGAGTGATATCTCTACCACATATTTCCTGTATACTTAGCCTTTGCTCCACGAAGCGTGGGCATTCAAACAGCAAATGCTCCGCGGTCTCGTCGCTGTTCGCGCACTCCGGACATGCGGAGGATCCTGCATGTCCGAATCTGTGCAAACACCACCTAAAACACCCATAGCCTGACAGAAATTGTGCCAAGTGAAAGTTCACCTCGCCATAAGGCCTGTTCATCCATTTAGACACGCTGAACCTGTGTGTCCATCTACCCTCGCTGGGAAATCCCATTCCCTCTGTTACTTCAACACCGACGATGTTCTGGCGGTCCGTCCCTTCGTATTTGATCTCCACTATGGGCATCATGTCCGCTAGTACACATACCGCTTCCTTTGCGATCGTGTGGAATGCGCTGACCACCCTGGGGCACATCAGTTTATGGATACTCTCACGTTGCATCACGTTTACGCTCACAACAAGCGCATTTGACCATGCAGTGGCCCCATACCGTAGTATGGAGACCACTGCTGTCGCAAGCAGCTTACGCTTGCTCGAAGGTACGTTCTATTTTACATCATCCTCGATAATGCCATTATGGCTATGGTTGCCCTTTTACAGGTATATTCCTCGTAGCGACCGAATTTCAGCTTGTGATTGATCATGATCCCCTGTTGCTTCAGTGAGCACTTGGAGTTGATCGTACACCTGCTTGGAGTTGATCGTCCATCGATCGTGTGGCCTTTATTCGCCGCTTAAGTCAGGCATCCCCCTCCCCTACTGGGAGCTTCATCGCGGTGCGAGCCCTTCTGCGTGGGTGATCGAGTCCAGGTTTTTGTACTGAAGAGTCACCTACGCTTCCAGGGCTCTCACTTGCATCATCTCTCCGTTCCTGGTGCGAACGTTCGAAAAAGATCCTGAATCGGAACGCTTGCTCCATTCGGTGCAAAATCTACGAACTCGACTTTTTCCTCCCAACTACATTGACATAGCCATCATCATCGAGACGCACCTGAAGTCCGAAGAGAATGTATACATCCTCGACTTCCGGCTCGTGAGGCTTGATCGATGCGGTTCCAACGAAGAGAGCGATGCCATTGGCTTGCATACCAACATCGACTGCACCCGGCTGTCGAGCTTCCAGCTGAAAATCATCGAGGCTGTAGGAGTTGATGTGAGTAGGTACTACCGTTGGCCCAATCACAATCATCGGAGCCTACCCAACTCAAACAAATTATGAGTCGGTGGCGGCCCTTAATCAAAAACTCCACAAACTCACTTGGTGGGAGGGGCAGATCATCCTTGGTTGTGAACTCAACGCTTGGCATGAAGCGTGGGGAAATACCCGTTGGAACCGGAACGGAACAACTTTCCAGCAGGACCTGAAGGAAGGCGCCTACACTATTTTGAGTTCGGAAGCTCCCATTCGGTTGAACCAATCTGGGGCACACTCAGCCATCGACATGCTTCTCACCAAAGTTGAAGGTAACATCTGCCAGTCAGTCGTCCTCCAGGATGTCAGCTCAGTCCACTTTCCGTTGGGGGATTTGGTTGGATCCTCGATTAACCGATCTCCCGCAAGAACTACCACCACGTCTATTGAGACCACTTCCAGCGGTGCGAACAGTGTCAACTACGATGCAGTTCCTAATACCCGCTAGAAAATCGACCAGCAGCTGCACAACATCGAAGTCGCCATCTCCCTGGCCAGAGAACTGCCGGAAGATGATGACAAAGACGCATTCTACGCACTCCTCGAACGCAATTACGACCGCTACCAAAGCCGTGACTTCGAGATTATCATAGGAGACCTAAACGCTCCGGAAGGCCAAAAGGAGCAAGTCAGACCTCGCGACGATTGGAACCACTAGCTGACGAATGAAAACGTTCTCCGACTCATCAATTTCAACACCTCCAAGAATATAAGCATTCATTCATTTATTAAGTTAACATCAAATTCATTATACATTATACTGAATCAACAATTTGCCGCCATAATACTCGATTTGCAGCTGCAGCTCTCCAACGTCGGTCACGCCCAACACTCGCCAGATCACGCTCCACCTGGTCCGCCCATCGTGCTCTCTGCGCTCCACGCCTTCTTGTACCAACCGGATGGTTAGCAAACACCAAATTTGCAGGGTTGTTGTCCGGCATTCTTGCAACATGCCCTGCCCACCGTATCCTTCCGGCTTTGGGCACTTTCTGGATGCTGGGTTCGCCGTAAAGTGCAGCGAGCTCGTGGTTCATCCTTCTCCGCCACACACCGCACCGTTCTCCTGCACGCCGCCGATAATCGTCCTTAGCACGCGTTGCTCGAAAACTCCGAGTGCTTGCAGGTCCTCCTCGAGCATGGTCCATGTCTCGTGTCCGTAGAGAACCACCGGTCTTATTAACGTCTTGTACGTTGTACATTTGGTGCGGGGGTGAATCTTTTTTGACCGCAGTTTTTTCTGGAGCCCATAGTAGGCACGACTTCCACTGATGATGCAAGGAACCAAGGTAGACGAATTCTTCTACCACCTTGAAAGTATTCCCGTCTATCGTAACATTGCTGCCAAGGCTTGTCCTGTCTCGCTCAGTCCCACCTACCAGCATGTAATTTGTCTTAGCCGCATTTACCACCAGTCCGACCTTTGCTGATTCACGTTTCAGGCGGGTGTACAGTTCTGCCACCGTTCCAAATGTTCTAGCAATAATATCCATGTCATCCGCAAAACAGACAAATTGGCCGAATTCCGTGAAGATCGTACGCCGGCTATTGAGCCCGGCTCGTCGCATAACACCTTCCAGGGCGATGTTGAATAGTAGGCAGGAGAGTCCATCACCTTTTCGTAGTCCCCGTCGAGATTCGAATGAACTGGATAGTTCACCCGAAATCCTTACGCTGTTCTGCACACCGTCCATCGTTGCTCTTATCAGTCTGGTAAGCTTCCAGGGAAAGCTGTTCTCGTCCATAATTTTCCATAGCTCTGTGCGGTCGATACTGTCGTATGCCGCTTTGAAGTCGATGAACAGGGGGTGCGTTGGGACCTGGTATTCACGGCATTTCTGGAGGATTTGCCGTACGGTGAAGATCTGGTCCGTTGTCGACCGGCCGTCGATGAAACCAGCTTGATAACTTCCCACGAACTCATTTACTTAAGAATATAAGCATTCGTAGCTTTTATTTCGAACACAGCTAAACGACCTGGAGATCGCCACAGCAGACGGAATCGCAAATCGAGCACGTCCTGATTGATGGATAGCATTTCTGCGACATTATCGACGTCGGGACCTGTCGACTCTATTTAGTACCTGGCGCTGGTCAAGCTGCGCCTCAAACATTTCGTCATAATGCAGATTTATCAGATTTATACAATTTTTCGAACATGGGAAATTTTTATTTTTTTAGAAGAAATCGCCAATTATTGCACAGCTTAAAAACTCGCCAATTAGTGTACACTTCATGCTTTTCTTATGAGGTGTGCAAGAATTGACGAGTTTTTAAGGCGTGCAATAACTGCCGATACCTCATGTGAGTTGTGTATGGGAACATATTTTTGGAACAGGGGATAAACATTTTCAGAAAAAAAATCATCAAGCATCCTTCGGTATCGGCGACTGTCACGGTACAACCTAGATCAACTAAAGCTTCCGGATATCACCTCAGTATCTCGAAGCAGCGTTGTCAGACGAGGACGAGCTCGATGTCGTGTGGGCCCTCTGGATGACTGCTGGAGTCAGGCCCGGATTAAGGATTCGTACAATACTTGAGCGATATGAAAAACAAAATTGTTAATGTGTTGCAACCAAAAAGGGTTCTTGTGGAGACTCCTAAAATAATGAGGGCACGTGGACAATTGGACAAGCCCGTGGTGGAGGACCGGAAGGACTGATAAAAAGGGGTAATCTGCCCCATTTACCAACAAGGCGGCGATTTGGAATGTAAGAACGCCAGAGTGATCACCATATCAAATGCTAAGTCCTATCTCAGGTCGCCTTCCGTCGAGTGTCACGCAAAATTAATGAAAAAGATAAATCAAGAAAGATAAGGTAGAGCCGAAACCAAAATCGTATGGTGATGTTGTGAAACTTATGAACGATCCTCTAATATATGGGAGCATATATATGTGTCTTGTCGAGAGATTCAAACTTATAATCCAATCAATGGCTCCTTTTCTATTGCTTTTACCTAATTATAAGGGAAACACTTAATTTGCGATGGATGATGCATTATCGCAAAAAAAAAAAAAAGAATCACGTAAATAGTCCTGCAAAATATAATAACCAATGAAGCGCTACTTCATTCTAGTCCAAAATCAGTGCACACCGCCAAAGAAGGACCCTTCAATGTGTTTAAAGTGGCCACCAATCGCAATCCATACCGTACCGGTGTGCCGCCGTCGCCTCCGCAATCATGGAAACCGCTTTCGCCGCGAGCGTCAGTTCCGTAGAAACTTTTCATTTATTTCCTTCCGAGAATTTATTCGCCAAATAACCCAAACCGAACCCATTACTCGTTTCCATACTCTCAGCTCAGCTTACCGATAAATAAAGGTATCGGGCGGGTTTTTTGGTAGGGAAACAAGCACCACGGCTCCATGGTATGGTATCAGTGCACACAGCAGCAGCGCGATGAATAGCATCGTCTTCATCCATCTCGACTGAGACTGACCTAGCGCAGCAGCAGCACTGAGCGAATGTGATTGTGCGGTGGCCAGAGAGCAGTGCAAATATTTTACCATATCTTTATTTTAGTTTATCCAATCTTTTGAAAAAACGTGACCCGAATGATTTCGACCCGGGTGGTTTGATTGCACAGGAGATTCAAGGGTTCATTCACGGGTTTTCCCGTATGGGGCTGTCCATAAACCACGTGGTCATTTTTTTGGGAATTTTCAACACCCCCCCCCGCGTGGTCATTAGTCCATACAAAAATTTTTTTTGACCCATACAAAATGGTCATCGGCCGAACCCACCCCCCCCCCGCCCCCTCATCACCACGTGGTTTATGGACAGCCCCTATACTGTCTCATAGCGTAATCGTGGGTAAGGAAGGATGGTAGGTAGATGCAGAAAAGCACAAAAAGCTATTCGTAGCTTATGACGACACCGATTGGTGGACGAATGCATGTGTGGATGAAAAATGTTCTTAGAGGAACAACCATGTTACCACATACACACATGGTTAGAAATACAAAGATGAGACATACAGGATGTTAGGTTCGTGATTGCAAACTTTTTATTGGGTGTTAGAAGACCATAAATGGTGAAAAAGAAAAGTTCTACGCATATGGGCAAACCTCAACTGTTACAAAATTATTGAATTTTTTATGTTTTTTACTACACTTACCTTACCCCGTCCTATGCTTCGTGTCCGAAGAGGACTACCGATCTAATCAGTGTTTTGTAAATAGTTAACTTTGTGTGACGGCGAACTTTGTTCGATCGTAGAGTTCTGCATAGTCCAGAGAAGGCTCGATTTTCTGCCACAATGCGTCTCTGAATTTCTCTGCTGGTGTCGTTGACGGCGGTCACCAGTGAGCCCAAGTACACGAATTAAGGTCCCATTAGATATGACAAATATTTGGCCAAACAAGCCCAACAAATGACCAACACAACGTGAATCATTGCAACCTTGGAGGAATGTCGGGCTTCAATGACAAATATTTGTCATAACGACAAACAGTCTAATGGCACCACATTGATTTTATCACTGTCGTTAGAAATTCGTGATAGGCGTGGTGATACATACCTCCCTGGAGCCCTCTGCCATCATATACTTTGTGTTTCACACATTGATGACTAATCCGATTCGCCTGGCGTCACTCTTTAGCCGGATGTATGTTTCTGCCATCGTCTCAAATTTACGGGCAATAATATAAATATCATTAGCGAAACCAAGCAGCTGAAAGGACTTCATGAAAATCGTACAACTCGTGTTTATCCACGCTCTCCGTATTACACCTTGTAAAGCAAAGCCGTAGCCCTCTGTGAGATTCGCAAGGAATCGCACATAACTCGATCCATTCCAATTTATCCGGGAATCCGTATTCGTGCAGCTACAAAGAATGAAAAAAAGTTTATCATGTATTTGAGCTTGAACCTGGGACCTTCTGATCCGCAGGTTCGAGCCTAGACCGTGCGACAAACGGCTAGCTCAGGGGATCTGCCTTCTCAGGGTCGGCCTCTTGAGGGGACACACGTGACGCTACAAAGCAGAGGTGGACAAAACAATGGCAAGAACGTACTGGCATGCAACCCAAGGCTCACGTATCAAAAATAAAAGAAGAGTGGTACATTTTACTTAATTTATTGTTTTTTTTTGTTTGGTTTTAGGGTTAATAAAGGGTTAGTACCGTTGCGGCCGATCGGCATCGTTGAGGCCCATGGTAGTCATGCGACAGGGAAGGGAAGACGGGTACCACATACCTTTGATTCCACAGGTCGAGTCGGTTGGGTTTGCTGGCTTCGGATACCCACCAGGCCCCGGGCCGTCCCTTGGCACACTCCGTGGGCGTATCGAGGAGGTCCCAGGCGTCGAATCCGATGGCTTCACCGGTTCTGTCGGACCGGATGGTCTCACGCGACTGACCGGGCTTGTGGGTTTCGTTTAGGGAGTGGGCTTCTCTGGGCTGGTGGCCGATCACCGGGCCTCGTTGGCTGACACTGCGGGATCCGGGCGGTGCGTCGATTCGGTGGGGTTCACCTAGCTTGCTTCTGGCCACCGTACCACGAGGAGGGCGTACCGTCCCCACGGACCGCTTCGCTGACTGACAGTGTCGGTTCCATGCGTGGCGTCGCACTGGCGGGTTTCCCCGGCTTGTGGTTGCTAAAAACGGGCCGTTCCACGGACCGCTCGGTTGGTTGATCGAGCGGAATCCGTCTATGGTTGATCCAGGTGGTTTTTCGGGGTTGCGCGCGGCCAATTCAGTTGGCTGACTGGATGGTCTCGTGCTTTGGTAGAGAATTTTTGTGCTGAACTTTCAGCCACTTGTTTCGCGTTCGACGGATCAAACCTCACTGGCTCCTCTTCGGGTTTTCTCTTCCTTTCTCCCTTTCCATCCTTCTCTCCCCTTCTCTCATCGCTCCGGAAGTTGAGTTGCCATCGTTGGTTTTATTTCGCCGTCAAATAGTTGACAGCAGCGTTAGCGTTAGAAAGGGTACAATCGCCTAAGGTGGAATAAACAGTGAAATGGGTAATTTTCAGTGTTTATTCCACCTTCGCTACTACATGCGAAGTCTCACAAAATTGTGTTTTGGGGGGGATTAGTTAGTACCACTTCAAAATAAAATGAGCGAACGTTTACCCATTGTTACTGTAAACGGTAACAACCGGCTCAAATATAAAAATGCCGAAAAATTCCACGGGGCACCCTCTAGAATCGTGCCTTTGGATAAGAAGAACAATCTGTGAAAGATTCAGCTCAATCGGTTGAAAACTGAGCTGGCGCAAATGAGTTGAAGGTTTTTATGGGATGTTCAGTCCAAATATATGGGGAATTGGATGACCTCCAGTCTCACATATAGCACGCCGGTTTGGCGAGTTCGATTTGGCTCAGAATTGAAACAATAACAGTTGATACCCTAATGAACAACTTTGTAGAAGACCATATCATGATAAAACTTGATTTAGTTGCGGTTTTAGCCAAATAAACCAGGATGAGGACACATTCCCCCGTTAACTCTCGGTTGTTATATGCAGCACGTGTTGGTCGGCCGTAGCTTGCGCACTTCATCATAGGCAGCTATGTAATTCTACATTGTCTCGATACTCACCCACATGCGTGAGCAATGGAAATGAAGGACAACATAGCCGCCTATGATGTAGTGAGCATGTTTCGAACGGCAAACACGTGCTGCATGTAACAACCGAGAGTTAACGGGGGAAGATGTCCTAATCCTGGGTTCGTGTTTTCGACTATTTTCGAACTTCAAAAAATCATAACTGCGCTAAAACTTGTCAAAACTTAATTCTTTCAGCAGAAATTGAAAGATATACTTGTTTGTTACAAGTTCTCCGAAAAACGTATCCCAATATAATTGTAGGGAATATATGTAATTATCACATTTGTAATTAGAAAATCCTTAAAAAATTGTTTTTTAGATAGATGTTGTTCTGTAACACCCTAATATACGTAGTATATTAGATTTTTTTTTAAAATGGCATCATATTCTCTAATGTTTTGTGGTTATTTGCTTCTTTGACATCAATCCTGTAGGAGTTGAGCAAAAATTATTAAAATTCGTGAAAGCCAAATGTGTCCTAACAACTAGCTTTTCGAGGGCAATCATGCTTGGGCGCGCAGAAAGTGGCATCGCGTCAGCATTGATATTGATGGCCAACACGCTTGTTTGTTGACACCCGCGATAAGGGATAACCAAGGTAAATTGCAAGGAAGCAAAGCTACTACGTTCAGCACAATTTCGCGCCATAGTGTGATTACCCCGGAAAAGCTAGTTTTTGGGACGAAATTGGCTTTTACGAATTTTCTTTATTTTTGCTCAATTCCTACATCGACATCAATGTCAAAGAAGCAAATAACCACAAAACATTAAGGAATACGATGCCGTTTTAAAATATCCACTTATTACGTATATTAGGGTGTTGCAGAACAAAATCTATCAAAAAATCAACTTTTTAAGGTTTTTCTGATTACAAATGTGATAGATACATACAGGCAGTGCTGAAAAATTCATTTCGTCATATCTAAATTCAATCACCTACAGCTCATTTTAGAAGCTGAACCTGAGAATATGATATATGAAAAACTTGTTCGGCTAGACCAGTTCTGCAAGAAAGTCACGGAAGAATCGATATTTTTCGATTATTTAAAGTAAATCTCACGGACTACCTTCGAAAAATGCAAATGATATTCACGGTGAAAATGTTCAAACCCTCATATCTCAGAAACCTGATAAGATAGAATGATGCTGTCTTCGGCAAAATTTTTCAGCAAGCTCAGAACTATCTAATAGTAAATTCTTTGGTTTGGGATTTATCCGCTAGGTGGCGCATTGTGTCTGAAAAACTCAAACACGCTTATCTCGCTCGATACCCTAATGAGGTACAAGCATGCCGTTTTCAGCAAAGTTGTTCAGCAGGCTAAGAACTATCTGGCAATGGCTTCTTTGGTTAGAGAATCTAGCGGACGTGGCGCCAGGGTAAAAAAAAAAATCAAACTTCTATATCTCCGAATCCTGATAAGATAGAATGATGCCGCCTTCAACAAAGTTATTCAGCAAGCTAAAAGCTGTCTGATAGTTGAGTCTTTGATTCGTGATTTATTCGCTAGGTGACATCTTGTGTATATTTTATTTAAACACGTGTATCTCGTTCCTGTAATAAGCTAAAAGCATGGCGTTTTCTGTAAAATTGTTCGGTAGGTTGAGATCGGCAATGGCGACGCTAGGTGACACTAGCAATCAAAACATTCAAACATTTTTATCTCGAAAATCGGAAAATGTCCAGCAAATTTTTCCGAAAGTTAAAAGGAAGTTAGACGTATCTGGTGTCCATGGTTCTGATATTATTCGATAAGTTCCGTCTAGTATTAGGAGAATATTTTTATGAAAAACCTGATGAATTTCTTTTCCATTTTCAGCATAGTTGTTCAGAAAGATAAGAGCCATTTGGCAGGATAGTAGACGGTCGAGTACGGTGGTACAAGAGGCAAACACCGTCTTTGTCGCCCTACAATATTGCTTCTTTTACTCCGTTTTTTTTTTTATTTCTTTCGGGTAGTCTCCGGGAATTTCTAAAGGAACTCTTCCGGGAATTTTTCCAGGAATTTCTCCGGGAATTCCACCGGAAATTTATCCATGAATTCCACTGGGAATTCCTCAAGAACTTCCATCAGGGATTCTTCCTGGAATTCTTCTAGGACATCCTCCAGAAGTTCCTCCGGGAAATCCTCTAGGAAATCCTCCAGGAGTTCCTCCAGGAATTCCTCTGGTAATTCCTCCAGGATTTTTTCCCCAGGAATTCGTCCATGAGTGCCTCCGGGAATTCCTCCATGAACTCCTCCGGGAATTTCTTCAGGAATTCTTCTGGGATGTTCTATAGGAATTCCTCCAAGAATTTCTCTAGGAATTTCTCCGGGAATTTTTCCAAGAGTTTCTCCAGGACTATATCCGGGAATTTTCCAAGGAAAACTGTCGGTTTTTTTTTTCAATAAAATCCTCTGATAATTTCTCCAGGAATCTCTTGAGGAAGTCTTCCGTGATTTTTTTTTCTCACAAAACCCTTGAGAATTTCTCCCGGAATTCCTCTAGGAATTCCTTTACGAATACCTCCGGGAATTTATCCTGTAATTCCTCCGAGAATGTCTCCGGGAATTGCTCCGGGAAATCCTCCAGGAGTTGCTTTGGAAATTTCTTCTGAAAATCTTCCAGAAAATCCTCCAGGAATTCTTTCAGGAATTCTTCCGGAAACTCTTCTGAAATTTCTCCGGGAATTTTTAATGGAAATCTTCGGGATTTGCTCAGGAAATCCTCTGGGAATTCCACCAAGTATTCCTCTGAGAGTCCCTCCAGGAATGCCTCAGGAAATGTCTCTAGGAATTCCTTCGGTGATATCTCCAGCAATTCCTCTGGAATATTCTACAGGAAATCCTCCTTCCTCAAAGGTAATTACTGGAAGAATCTCTGGAGGAATCCCCTGAAGGAATTCCTGAAAGAATCCCCGGGAGAATTCCTAGCGAAATACCTGAAAAAACCCTGAAAATAATCCCGGAAAAAGTCCTGGAGAAATTACTGAAGGAATCACTGGAGGAATTGCTGATGGGAATCTCAGAAGAATTCCCGGAGAAATTCCTGGAGGGAATCGTTAAGAAATACCTAGTGGAATTCCAGGAAAAAGTTTTGAAGGATTTCCTGAAGAAATTCTTAGTGGAATTTCTGGAGAAATTCCACGGAGAATTTCCAGAGACATTCCCGTAGGAATTCCCGGATAAACTCCCGGCGGAATTCCTGGAGAAAACAAAAGAGGAATTTTTAGAGAAATTCTCAGAGGAATTCTTGGAGAAATGCTCAGAGGATTTTCTGAAAAAAAGTCACGGAAGACTTCCTGGAGGAATTCCCAGTGGATTTTTTTTTCCCGGAGGAATTTCTGGGGAATTCCCGGAGGAATACCTGGAAGAATTTCTTGAGGATTTCCCGGACAATTTCTTGAAGAAATTTCCGAAGCAATTCCTGGCGGATTACCTGAAGAAATTCCCGGAGACATTCTCGGAGATATTCCTGGAGGAACTCATTGAAAAATTATTGGAGAACTCCTGGAGAAATTCCCAGAAGAATTCCTGAGGAAATTACCGAAGGAATCTCCTTAGGAGTTCCGGATGTGAGTCCTAGAGGAAATCCTAGAAAAAATTCGGGAAGAATTCCCGAAGACATTTCCAGAGGAATTCCCAGAAAAATTCCCGGAGAAATTCCTGGAAGAGTTCCTGTAGAAATTCCCGGAGACATTCCCGGAAGAAAAACGGAGCAATATTGTGGGTGACAAAATTTGTCTGCAGGGGGTCAAAGAAGGTGTAGCGAAAAACCTAGCGAATAAATCACTAATCGAAGACACAACTATCAGATAGCTTTTAGCTTGCTGAATAACTTTGTTGAAGACGGCATCATTCTTTCTTATCAGGATTCTGAATAATAGTTTTTTTTTCAAGATTTTTAACCGGGCCCCACCTAGCGGACGATTCTTAAACCAAAGACGCCATTGCCAGATATTTCTTAGCCTGCTAAACAGCTTTGCTGAAAACGGCATGCTTGTACCTCATTAGGGTATCGAGATAAACGTGTTTGAATTTTTCAGACACAATGCGCCACCTAGCGGATAAATCCCAAACCAAAGACTTTACTATCAGATAGTTCTGAGCTTGCTGAAGAATTTTGCCGAAGACAGCATCATTCTATCTCATCAGGTTTCTGAGATATGAGGGTTTGAACATTTTTGACACTGGCGCCGCCTAGCGGCCGAATCGCGAACCAAAGTCGCCGTTGCCAGTTAGTCCTTAACCTACTGAGCAAATTCGCCGAAGACACTACACTTCTACCTCATCGGGATCTTGAGATATACGTTGCGCAAAGTATGTGGCCAATTTTGGTACCCCAAGACAATCCGGAATAACTCCGGAACCATGTGGACCAGGCACCCATGTCCCCGGCATAATAAACTAGAAAAGTTTTTCGGGAAGTTGTAGAAATTTCAACAAAATCTATTGAAAAACAAAGAAGTTATGACCAGTTTTGTGCTTTTCCGAAGGTGGAAAATGTACGTTGGCTGGATGAAGGTTAATCTTTCGCGAAGTTAGAGCCATTCTGGCAAAACACTATTTTTCAAACAACTAATTTTTGAACTGTCATATCTCGGAAACCAGTGAACCGAACTGAATGAAATTTTGAACGTTTATCAACAATATATTGATACTTGATACAACGCTATAAAATGTTATATTTTCATATGATGAATAAAGTTATACCGGTTTGAGATTTTGACCCATATAGAGGAAAATAAGTCAAATTTACAATATCATACAAATATTACTAAATGTGTTATTCTTTCAATCCAAATAGGCTCTAATATATCTTATCAGAGAAATTTTTAGAACAGAAGCAGAAAATCTATGGATATCAACACTAAAATTTAATGACATTGAAGTAAAAAATTACATTTTTTCGAGAAAAATCCAAAAAGATTCAATCCATGATAAATTTTTTCAACGTTCAAAAAGTACCTATGTTTTAATGACATGAGAAACAATATTGTATTGTTGATAAACGTTCAAAAGTTTATTGAATTCGGTTCACTGGTTTCCAAGATATGACAGTTCAAAAAAGTCTAAAAAATAGTGTTTTACGAGAACGATTCTAGTTTCACGAAAGATTGACCAATCGAGCTCAAAATTGTACCAATGATGCACATATAGTAGGTTAACAAACAGTCAAAATTTGAGAATTTTTGATGCACACTATAAAAAGTTACAGCGTTATGCATTTTTTTGTGAAAGAAGAATAAGTTGCCTATCCCAAACATTTTGGCCATCCCCTGTATATTTCCTATAATTCTATTAGGATACGTTGTTAGGAGAACTTGTAGCAAACAAGTATATCTTTCAATTTCTGCCGGAAGAATTAAGTTTTGACAAGTTTTAGTGTAGTTATGATTTTTTAAAGTTCGAAAATAGTCGAAAAACACAAAATTGATTTAATGCATCTCTTTATTTCAATGGATTTGGTTGAAATTTTGACCAGTTACTTCTTTCAGGGTGCCAATCAAAATATGGGAGTGGACTTAAGAATCAGAGAACATTTTTGAAAAGCTGGACAGGTCTAATATACATGGTACCTACTTTTGAAAAATAGAACCATGACTTTTGCCTTTACACTTATGCATTAAAAGTTTTACATAAAAGTCAACGGTTTCGATATAAACAGGGGTGTCCATTTTGCTTCGGGTGCCCATTATGCCCCTAATCCCCTTATTTATTGAAAAAAAAAACATGGTTAAGTTTTATATATCACTAGCTGTCCCGGCAAACGTCGTTCTGCCTGCCTACTGTGTTTTCTGACATGCAGCTCTATAGAGACATCCCCGCGAAGTCATCTGTATGGGTGCCCCCGTTCCAGAGACCGGAGAGGTCTCGCACCAAGCTAAGAACCTTCCCCGGCCCTCACAGCACCCACATACAAAATTTCACATCAATCGGTCCAGTAGTTTCCGTATGCATAACGGTCAGACAGACAGACAGACAGACAGACGGAAATTCATTTTTATATATATATAGATATCAAAAAATTATTTTAGTATGAATCGAACTCACCGGTTCTGGGTTATTTGGCCGAACGCCATTTGACCGAAAGCGTCATTAGGCCCAACGCTGTTTGGCCGAATGCCGTTTGGCCGAAAATGAATTATGTACTCAAGCAATAATGCCACTGTTTTCCACATCAGTATAACTAGAAAGAACAGCCTATGTTTCAAAGTAGGAAAAATCTCTGATGAAATAATTTCAATTTTAGTGCTATACAGGGTTCCTGATTTCCAATTTTCTTCTTCTTCCACATTCGAATACAATCAGCAGCGAACGGTTGTCGCTTTAGTTTGTGTGTTTGCTTGTCAGCGACGACAGCAAACTCCGGCAAACGGTGGGAAGCCACACATGGCATTTAAATATTCGTCCACATTCGCATCGCAAGCGATCGAGCGGTGATGCGATCGTGAGTGATATTGCGCATACGAATTTTTGAAATTTTCAACAAACGTTTATTATTTTCTTTGCTAATCTAGCATTTCAACAACAATACACTGAAAAATCTAATCGACGAGCATAAAAGCGACTATTATAACTCTTATCAGGAGGAAATGTATATTTTTGAAACTGTATTCTAGGATTTCACGCCGAAACTTGTAGTTGCGGACTGTACAATGTTTATTTGTTAACTTTACAGAGCTGAATGTCAAAGCGTGTTGAAGTAACATACTACCCCAGTATTTTGCGGTATGGGAGGATAACATTTTTTGAAACTTTCGCAATAAAATATTAGCATGAAACGAGCTCACCAATTTATGAATGCATCACTGGCGAAATCTGTGACAATCAAAAAAAAAACATCACTCCGAGGAAATAAATCCCACTAGCCCCAGTGTCTTCTTCGCTGTAGCTTCAAATGCCTTAAGGACAGACTTGTTAGAATCCCAAAATGGCCGCCACAATGGCCGACTTTGGCATCTACTCACGATTTTGAGCGCACAAATCTCTTCGTAAACAAAACCAGCGCACTTGATCTTCTTATTTTAAGCTTATTACAAGTGAGCAAGAACAGAATAATAAAATGCATTGCTGTTTGAAGCTTGCTTCTTGAGATTTGTGCGTCTAAAGTTCTAATGCACTGTTGAAGCGGGATTTCAAGACATTTGTCCTTAAAACCCCTCTAAAAACTTCGGGAACACTTTTGTAAGCCCCAAAAAAAACCCTGAAGTCCTCGAATTGGGGCCCGTGGCGTAGTTGGTCACACGTTCGCTTCATATGCGGATGGTCATGGGTTTGATTCCCAGCCCCGGCACTTGCAATTTTTCGTCAGTTGCTTTTCCCCCGAGAACAACTGACACTGACCCTCTTCTGAGCCCCATGGCTCAAACGGACCCGGATACCTGGACATCGGCGAAATGCAACTCATAATGGACCCCCAATCGGACTGGAAAGGAACAACGGCCATCCAGCATCATCCTTGTGCTCATCATTCTACTAGGTGAAGTAGAAAAAGTGAAAGCAGCAGAAAGGCAACCAGTTCGATAAAGTAGAATAGAATCTAGGCGCTGTACAAAATGTAAGTGCAGCTGTCATTTGAAATTGCTCACGTAGTGCCCCAGTGGACAATAGAGCTGTAAACTAGTTTAAGTGATTAAGAATAAAAAAAAAAAGTCCTCGAATCTTTTCAAAGGCTCCGGTACCCTTAAAATCAAAGGATTATAACTCAACCAAAGGTTGTTTGTGCTATTATATTGAATTACTTACCTGATGCGAGATGCTTTCAATACTTCCCTTCACTTTTGATATTTAATCTAATTATTATTTATTTTTTATTATGCAAGAGCTGGAAAACAACTACGTTGTGGTCACCCGTTACTATGTCCGCTTCGTTCAGCAACATAGGATAGGACATTTCTTTCATCTCCATTTCATTTACTCATCTGCAAGCTATTTTGTATAATTCGTGTTTATTTGCTTCACTTTTTTTTTTTTTATAAAATTACATTTTGTTTAAATATCAATTTTCTCTACCATTCAATTTTGCTTGTTTTGTCTGACCACCACGCCAAACTTCTTTGCTTTTCAACTGAATAGCCAGACGCGGGCTTCCCGTCGTCGACTGATGGTTTACCGACTGCCAGACTTGCTTTCTTCTTCATCATCATTACAATTGTTGGTAAATTTGTTCATTTGTTTATGTTTGCATCCGTCTGAATAATTTTCCAGGGAACCTCTCGCGTCGAACGGTCCCTTTAGCTCGCGCGCTCTCTCTCTTTGTTCTTCTCATTGTGGACTTTTGTTGTTATTTGCTTTCGATTAAACTTTTGCTATTTGAAATTCGCGCATTTGGTTTTGTTCGGTTTTTTACTCTGGCTTGTTTGCAATTGAACAGTCTTGATTTGCTTTTTTTTCTGTGTTACTTGCCATCTTCATCGGGGTTCGGGGTATATTGAGTTATAAATTTTGCTCGTTACTCTTCCTTTCCTTTACACATTTTGTTTTCACTAAATAGTCGGCACTTGTTTTCAATCTTCTTTGCAATTATGGTTCCGAATGAAATAATAATTGTAAAACTAAATCGCATCTCCTCTTCGTCTCCGACGTCGTCACCGTCGTCGTCGTAAATTGCTCTAGACAAACAAGTTGGTATTGTTTTCCAATTTGAATTTAATTTGCACCGTCAGAATGCTTTCGCTTGCTCGTGCCTTTCGCTACATTTTTCCTCTGGTTTTTTCTCCTATAGCTCTTTCTCTCAACGTTTTTAGTTTTGATTATTTTTCTGTTTTGTATTCCTGTTTTCGTTCCGGGAAAGTTTCGACAGACAGTTGCAAGAGACAAGAGTTGGTTGTGGAAATTTTTCGCATCGGTTGGGTTGATTTTCAGTCTCTCTTCTACTGCCAAGTAGGAGCAGGCAAAAAGGAAGGAGGGACAGTGTACTAGTTTGCAGCAGATCAAGGAAGAAGGAAACCAAGCACCGGGCAAGAAGAAAGAGAAAGTTTGCCGTTTTTTGATTATTTTGTAGTTTGTTTTTTTTTGTTACTGTTCATGGTGAATATATTTTATTCATCACTTTGCATTGAAGCGGTTTTTCGGGTTGTTTTGTTTTGCTAGGCACCCCAATAATTTGGCGCTATTTGTGTTCGCGGTCGGTGAAGTCTTCCGCTTGACGGAGCTATTTTCAGCTTCTTTGTTAATATATCGTATTCGTATTTTAAGTTGTTTTTTTTTTCTGGGGTTTGTTTATGTTAAAAATGTTTAGTCGTATTTATAAAGTGTTTCTGTTCAAATGGCGTTTAAGATGACGTGGCGCTTGGGTTAAGAACAACTAAGGAACAGGAGAATGAGCTTAACTATGTACAATTATTAGGAAAGTAACGCTGATTCTTTTGAAAAATGTTAACTTTTTCTGGACTTTGAGAATAGAACGATGTTGGATAAAATTGGGACTCGGTTGATTTCGCCTCGATATAGATTTTATGATGCACACTCATAGTTATCAACCTTCCTATTTCATCACATTGGAAACAGTTCGCTGACGTAGTCTACGATTTAGATCAAAAATGATCTTAATGAAAAAGGAGGGTTAAATAGGACACACATATGCTGCTGATATGAACCATACAGGGTCTCCATGTAGCCTAGTGGTTAAGGCTATGGATCGGCAATCCGGAGAGGGCGGGTTCGATTCCCGTTCCAGTCGGGAAAATTTTCTCGACTCCCTGGGCATAGTGTATCATTGTACTTGCCTCACAATATACAAATTCATGCAATGGCAGGCAAAGAAAGCCTTTTTTTTTCTTCTTGGCGTAACGTCCTCACTGGGACAAAGCCTGCTTCTCAGCTTAGTGTTCTATGAGCACCTCCACAGTTATTAACTGAAAGCTTCCTCTGCCAATGACCATTTTGCATGTGTATATCGTGTGGCAGGCACGAAGATACTCTATGCCCAAGGAAGTCAAGGAAATTTCCTTTACGAAAAGATCCTGGACCGACCGGGAATCGAACCCGCCACCCTCAGCATGGTCATGCGGAATACCCGTGCGTTTACCGCCTCGACTATATGGGCCCTATTTTCAAAGCAAAGAAAGCCCTTCAAATAATATCTGTGGAAGTGCTCAAAGAACACAAGTTGAAGCGAGGCAGGCCAAGTCCCAGTGGGGACGCCGAGCCATAAAGAAGAAGAAGCAGAAGAAGAAGAAGAAGAAGATGAACCACACAACATCTGTTTCAGTAGATCATCACTATTATATGCTGGCTCTTTTTTGTCATGGTTGAACCCGGACCACTCAAGGTTTCTGAATTTCAGTGCCCATATACTGGTGCGCTCCCACGAAAATGATTTCAATAATGCACCTTATGAATATTATTTGGAGGACCTTTCCTAACCTTCACGATAGCTGAGCCGCCAAATATTTCATCAGGTATTCTTTCAACATTTACCAAACATTTTTATGACAAAAAAAAATCTTGCGGGAATTCCTTGAATGAGTTCCGCAAGAATTGCTCCAATGTTTACTCCAGGTATCCATTCGGAATATACTCCTGTCCATGCGTATCTTTGAAAATTTTCCTACGAATTTCTCCAGATTTTCTTTCAAAAGCTTCACAAGGAATTTTCCTGATACAATTCCTAACACAATTACATTAGATTTACAATTACAAAACATTCTTCTTGACACAAGTCTACGAGATTCTCCAGATATCGTCGGTTTCCTGCAAGAGGGGCACAACTAAAAAGTTGTCATTTTTGCGATTTTGAAGACAAATGATGAAAAACTATGTAAATTTTCATCTCACAAAGACCCGTTCCGAAATTTGTCGAGAAACGCGAGATTTTCTCATTTTCACCAATTTTCCCCAATAAGGGCACAACTCAAAATCAGTCGACTTTTTCAATAGTCGAAAAATAGTCATCCAAAATTCATTCTACAGGTAGTCCTTCAGTCCCTTTCCATGATGCAACAATCAAAATTTGTTTACTTTTGTCAAATGATGAGAGAAATAAGTGAACTTATGGAAGGTTCCTAATTTTCAAACGCTTATTCTGAAAATTCACATATTTTGAGTTGTGTCCCTATTGCAGAAAACCGACGATTTACTCTAGTAATTCCATTGGGAGTTTCTTTACAGTTTCCTAAAATTCATCCAGAGATTTCTTCAGGAATCCATTAATTCTTGTAGAAATTCCTCAGGGGATTTCTTTAAAAAGTCAGATATATTTCAGAAATTCTTTCAGAAGCTTTTGTTGAAATTCCTTTAGAGGATTTTCAATTATGCAGGAATTACACCTTGGCAATTCTGCAGAAATTCGTCTAGAAAATACTCAAGAGATATTTTTGGAAGTTCCTCCAGGATTATGTCAAATCCATCGACAGATTAAATATTTCTTGCTTTGCTTTCCGGTTAATTAGAACACAGAAATGTATTATTTACACGAGATGTTAGGCTTTATAAAGAACAAATTGGCCAATCGAACAAAGCATTTGCTGGCATCATGCAAACTTTTCTGACATCAGAAAGCCTATCCAGTGCTTTTCATCCCAGCAAATTAATCCCACTTTAGAAAACAACAGCAGCCCTTGTAACGAACCGCTCCCACATTACAAGCTGTTCCGCATTGGCAACCATCGCATAGAAGCTCGATACCGAAAGCATCCATCCCTTGTTGATATTAAATTCTAAATAATTCCATTCTCGAGCAACCACAAGCACTTGTGAAAGCATCTTTGTCTTCTCACAAATTCCATCACCTAGCTCCGGCGACGGACGACCTCTGCGGCGCTGGAACATCTTCCGAAGCGAAGTATCTCTTATTTAAATTCCCCAACCCTTTTATCATTTTCCGCAACCTCAACTTATGCATTTTTAATCAAGCCGATCCCGTTCACTCCACGGGTAAAATCACAGCCCGCGTGCTCCGAGAGCAGCAGTCCGACAACAACCTCCCACCAGAAATCCCGGTTCAATTCTTCACCATCGCATCATCGTTCGTTCGACACACAGACAGTGTAAGTAAGCGAACCAGCTTCGCAAAAAGCCCGGTGGGATCCGTGAAATGTGCGAAAACCGTCCTCGCGAGAATCTCCACCCCTTCTGCCCTGTGTAACGTTGGGAAACTTTTCGTTTTCGAATTTTAATGCTGGAAGTGATTTTTCTCGGCTCGGCCCCGTCGTCGTTGAAGGCCCTAACCCACCCCAACAACGACAACGCAAAGACAGCGACATATCGTTATCATGGCCACGTTAATTATGTACGACCTTTCAACGCTGCTGTGTGGTGCACGGGGGCTGGCTGGTTGGATTTTAGAACCAACCAACCAAGGATGAATCCGAACCAGCTGAAGAAGAGAAGACTACGCTGCGGCGGAAAGAGCTTCCTCTTTCCTCTGGTGAGTTACCTCCGACGACGTCGTCCTCGTATTCACCATATACTGCAGTCATTGAGGCGACCCGTTTGTTGAACTTTTTTTTCTTTGAGGATTCCTTGGTTAGCGAACAGCTGACACCAATGTCACGGAATACCCAGCGTAGGGATTATGAAAATGTAATCTCGAACAAGTAAACGTTACAGAGCGGCCATCGTTCAGCTCTTTGTTTCAAATCGCTTTAGTGATGTCCAAAGTAACAAAATAAATCGTACAATTCTGAGAGTGCGTTTGGTATACAGAGCCTCGTGTTAATTGATATCTTCCATCTCGTTCGTCATCGTTACTTTCGAAACATTGACGATGCAAATCTCCTGTTCCAGTGTAGTGGACTGATCTTACTGAAAACTTAGTCGATTTTTCATCACACATGTAAGCATACAAACGATCAAACTTTCAGCCCATTTGATGCAGTAGAACTGGAGATTTGCATCTTCAAAGTTTAACCCTCTACTTCCCATGGTTGCTCTAGAGCACCATCGATTTTCGACGAACTTGGGACAAACGGAATTAGATGAATTAGATGCAATAGTTTTTAGAATATGATTGTAATCGCATAAGGTTAACCCAACTGCCAACTACTTGTTTCAATAGTGCAACTATTGATAAACAATAACAAAACTATTGATTTACAACTAAAAACTTTTTCGTTGATTTCGAAAAATTTGGCCAATTTCCAATAACTTTTGTTCAAGCACTTTTCTCGGAAACGCTTTCTTGGCGTACAAATAGTTGTTTAAAGTCATGGGAAGGAAAGGGTTGAGGGAAAATTGATCATGTTGAGGTCATTTAAATCTTTGAAAGCTACTCGGTTGCCTACCTTTATGAGATAACGGCTTAGATGCGGGTTGATGAGGTCTCCGACAAGGAGAAGTGAGGAGATAGGCGCTGGGAGTTGCGTATGCAGCTCAAGCGTGGGTGCTCCAGTCTACTTCCCGGCAAGCCAGCCGGTGGAGGCTTTGGACGGAGCGTGGTTGTTGAGGGCCGTCAACCAAGAAACCAAAGGACGGTCCGCAATAGAGGTGGCTAAGCAGCAGCTTGGCAAAACCATCACTAAGTCGAATGTAAGCAAGGACCTGAAAACGGCCTTGCTTCGACTCAGGGTGTCGATCGACGATGCCAAGCAGGAGCACGCGTTGCTGACTGCTGCAGCAGCGGAGCCTGCAAATGAGAAAGTGCCGAAGTTTACCCATACGGAGGCCTTCTCCTTCGCAGGAAGTCCGAAACAGGCGGAAGCGACTGCTCGCATTGGCGTATCTAGGATTTTTTCCTAGGGGGTGCCTAGGGGGTACCAGTTTCAGTGGCTTTTGGGTTGTTTTGTGTTTTTTGTAAAAGGAATAACCGATCCAAAAAATTCATCCCTCAATTTGTCTATTAGCAACATTCTGTGTCTTCTAACTACAAGTTTTTCTGTATGTTTATGACATACCAGCTAATCTGGTAAATGCCAGTAAAGGGCAACATATATCAGTGTAACCGATCCACCCTCGATTTCTTAGCATAATGATATACTGCGTCGTGGGAAAAATTAACCCGCAAATTGAAACGCGCTATATTTTAAAGAACAGCTTTTTTTTTGTAAAATTCGATCTGTAACCTACTGATTTAACACTATATTTAACCGCCATGTGAAGTTTGAAAACTCGATTGCGTATAATACATGGAATTTGTGTTTTTAGTTTGAACTTATCAATCATCACGACAATCCCTTTGTTTTGCGGATTGAAAACAATCAGGTCCGTAGGAATACATTTTCAGATCAATTATTAAAAGTGTAAATCTCTGAAACATCCCCAAAATTGCGTTTAATTTGTATTTATAGTGATATCCTCTTTGCTTTATTGCATGGTAACAACCCTTGTAAAAATAGTTTTCTAGAACAATTGGGTTCTTTAGGGGTATCCCGATTATTGCATAATCTGAATCTCCGTCCAAAAATTAGACAAAATCCATAATTTCATAATTGTTGGTGCCCGGGAGCTATTTTTTTTTTAAAGATTGTATGGGGATTTTTTTTTGTTCGGGGCGAACTTCTTGTTATACTCAGAAAAACCAGCTCTTTCGATTTGGCTAAAGAAAACGACAATCTTTAATTCACTAAACAACCCAATTGTAAGAGTTATAAATACTTTAAATTGCAAAATCAGGATAAATATTTGCATTAATGGCGACAGAGTTTTTGTTTCATTTGTTGAACACTGCCACGTTGACATGAAAATACTTTTATAGAGAAATTGTGAGTATTATTCTTAAAACTACAAAATTTGAACTCGATTATCCTGAGTTCCGTTCTGCAGCTTCATAAACATATTATCAACTTAGTTGAAACCCGAAATTTGGAGCGAGCGAACTTCAATTTTTCTTTTTGGGATTCTGATGTTTGCATCAAATTCCGATTTCGACTGGATTGATAGTATATCTGCTGAACGAAATGCTGTATAAAGTTGAAATTTTGACTTACGTAAAACCAACATTGTATTAATCATTCAAAATTTCAGCTTCGTAAGTTTCGAATACACAAGAATTTTGTGTTTTCGGCAAAACATTCTTTTGCTAATTCCTCGGGGAATATTCCCGCCATTTTTTTTGCAATTTATTTCATTTAAGACTTTGTTTGTAAATTTCTTAGTAATTCCTTTAGATTTGGCAATTTTCCGGTAATATTTTTGGTGCCCATTCGGCAAATTCTTTGAGAATTTATTTGGTAATATGTTTGGAATTTGATGCTAAACACCTTGACGAATCCTTTGAAAATTTCATCGGCAATTCCATTAGAAGTTCTTTTATACATCGTTTCTACAATTTCAATGAAAATTCTATAGACAATTTCTTCTACATTTCTTCAGTAATTGTGAAAGGAATTCCTGCAGCAGATGGTTTCGGAATACCTTAGGCGGTTGCGATGTTACTAGCATTGAAAATTTATTTGCCAATTCCATCATTTCCTATTCCATCAGCAATTTGTTTGGAACTTTTGGAAACTTCGACAATTACTTTGGGTACTTCGTCGGTAATTTCTTTGGAAAATGATTCGGCAAATTCTTTAGAAATTTTCTTTGGGAATTTATTTGAAAAAAAAAACTTTGGCGATTCTTTAAAATTCTTAAACAATGATTCTACAGTAATTACTTTTGGAATTCTTTCTAAACTTTTGTTCAGAAACTCCTTTGATGATTTTGGAAAATTCTTTGAGAATTTCTTCGAACATTTTTTTGTGAATGCTTGTGAAAACTTTTATAAAACGTATTTTGGCAGTTTATTTTGAGATTGGATTTGGCCAATTTCTTTAAAAAGCCTTAATATTTTCTTCACGTGTTCCTCTGGTAATTCTCATATGAATTCTTTAAGTAACTATCCGTTAACCGAAAATAACTCGAAAACATCAAGTTCAAATTAATATTTTTTCACCTCAGTAGAAAGGTATACCTCACTTGCAGATTGGAGAACATTGCTTTCAAACTTTTAAGTGACCTTGGCTAAAATTAAGGCAAATATTCGTTCGAAATGCGTTAACGGTTAACGGCAAGCGTGACCACCACTTTCCAGGAGTCATACCATGATTAATTTCTAGAGTAGTCCATGAAAAAAAAATCTAGAGGATTTCCTGGATGAGTCTTTAGAAAAATCCCTGGAAGAATCAAATACATTGCTGGAAGTATCCGAGGAAAACTGCCTAGAAGAATCCCAGCAAGAATGCCAGGAGAAATCCCTAGAGGGATTGCTGCAAGTATCACAGTAAGAATTTCTGAAGGAGGCCTAGGAGGCATTCCTGAAACATTAGAAGCAGCAGGAATTGCTTATGGAATCTCAGGAGGAATTCCTGGATGATAGTCAAGAGGAGTTCTTGGAGAAATCTAATGAGAAATATTTAAAGAAAACCCAGGAAAAAATCCTTCAAGATTTCCAGGAGGAAACACCGAAGGTACTTCTGAGTAATCCCGGCAAGTTTTTGAAGGATTCCCTAGAGAAATTCTTAGAAGAATCCCTAGGAAATTTCGGGAAGTAAGAATTTCTGCAGGAGCCCTAGGATGAATAGCTGGAAGAACCACAGCAGAAATAGCTAGAGATATTCAGCTGAAATTTCTAGAGAAAGGCCAAGACCCAACAAACATTTTAGCTGTGTAAGAGTTGAACAAACAACTCTTAAGCAAACTTCAGCTTAAGAAACTGTTGTTCATCTATCTCTGTTTCTTGGGGAGAAGTTCCTGGAGGAATCCCATGAGAAATTTATGAGAGAATCCTTGGATAAAATGTCTTGGATAAGAATTCCTGGAGGAATTACTGGAGAGCTTCTGAAGAAATCACAGGAAAAATATCAGGAGATATTCTTAGAGGGACTCTGGGATGAATCATTGTAGAAATCTCAGCCGAAATCGTAGAAGAAATTGCTGGAAGAAACTACATATACAGGAATTTCTAGAGAAACTCCACCAGGAATGCCTGGGGGATTCCAAAGAAAATAAACCTTGGAATATCTAGAGAAGTTCCTGCAAGAACCGGTAGAGGTATTCTGGCACAATTTATCGAGAAGGCCCTGGAGGATCGCAGCAGGAATTTCTGAAGTAATCTCAGGAAGATTTCCTGGAAGAATTCCAGCCAAAATGCTAGGATAAATTCGTATAGGAATCACTAGAATTGCTGTACGTATCTGGAGGAATTGCTGGAAGAACCGCAGGAGGAGGTTTTTGATGTATTCTTTGGGGAAGGCCAAAAGGAGTTTCTGCAGGAATTCCATGAGGAATTTCTGGAGGAATCTTTGGATAAAATCTCTGGAGGAATTCCTGGATGAATCCTTGGAGAAACCCCTGTTTGAACAACCGAAGGAATTTCAGTAAGAATTCCAGGAAGCTTGCCTGAAAAAAAAAATACCAGCGAAGAAGCCAAAGGAAAGCTCCAGGAGAATCCGTATCATAATTTCTGAAGTACCACATTTGGAATTTCTGAAAGAAAAATTCCGGGAGATATCATAGAAGTAATTTCTATAGAAATCCTAGAATCAGGAATGCCGGGGATATCCTAAGAGAAGTTCCTCTAACAAATGCCTGAAGGAATACCTACAGTTCTCCTTGAAAGAATCGGTGGAAGTATACTGGAGCAATCCCTGATGGAATTGCAGAAACAATTTCAGGGGGAATCTCTGGAAGACTTCCCGAAAGTATTGCAGCAAATTAGTATGCCAGGAGAAATCCCTCGAAGTATTTCTAAAGGAGTCCTAATGGATATTGCTTGAAGAATTCCAGCTGGAATTCATGGAGGAAGGTGTATAAATGGATAGAGTTATTTCTGGAGCAATGCATGGATAAGTCTGTTGATTGTTCCTACCAATATCCAAAACGCCAAAACGTACAACTGGTATAAGTTATTCAGAGTGTGCATAAATTTTGTTCATAAAGCCTGTATCCGCAATAATCGGGACACAGATGTACGGCTGTAGCTCTGTAAAGAATCGGTAAAATTGGCCAAATAATTGACTAAGAACTCTTCGGTGTATGTTTATTATTTGTGCAAAATTTCATAAAAAATCGATTCATTACTTTTAACTGTGGATGAAAAACAAACAGACGTGGTTTTAAGCATTTTGTACAATCATGACCAATTTTCATTCGCATAATAGATGGTTCTTTTACGCTACAGTTTTTAGTTCTGTGATGATAGTTATGAAATTTCGTTGGCAATTGTGATACTTATAGAGACACTTTCTTGCAAAATTTCATCAACTTTGATCAATTGGTTTGAAAACTACTGGTGTTGATAGGGGTGAGTGTTCGTGAAAATTTTTCGTGTTTTTCATGTGCGATGTTTGCCTATGCATAACTTTTCAATTTCTCTGCCAATTTTCATGAAATTTTCACAGAAGGTAGCTGATTAAGTGTTTATTATGCCTGCCAAATTCGATGGTTTTTGGTATAGTACTTTCAATAGTACAATCGACACAATAAACCCAAGTAACAATTTCAATTCCTTTTAGATTTGATTATTTTTATGGAAGCTTTATCACAGCATGACCAATTCATGGAACATTTGTAGTTGTTTTTATCAAGAGAAAACAATCTTCGTTCGTTTGCGGTTTTTAAGTTGTCTTCAAGTTAATTTTGAAATTCGCGCATAAAACAACTGAATTTACAAGAGCATTAAACCTTATAAAAAGTTTTAAGGCGTATTTGAAGTTATTTTCAACACATAGCATTAACATATTTTATTAAAAGTTTATGCTTCGTTTATTCAAGTGCATTTCATCTGACTGATCCTTCTTTAAAAACTTCTTGAAGCCTTCTATTCTTGAGCTAGAGCCATTACTCTGTAACAAGAACTATGCGAAATAATAATAAGACAACGAACTATTTTTCAATCCAAATAATGAATGTAACAAATTGGTTGAAAAACCGCGTTCTCATGCAAATTTTATCACATAAACATGTTTGCTCACTGATAATTTAGCCATTCTTGTGCTGAAAAGTAATCATGTCAACGAAAGAATGATTTTACGGCCAATCAAAAATGCGAGTAGCTGGCTGCTGTCGTCCTGCCTTCAACCAGTTCCTCACACAGGCCACAGCTTTGCAAATCGAAAATGAAATGGGTACTTACTGTGACTCTGCTCAAGCTCATGCCAAATAGTGTTATTTTAGTAAGTTTCACTTTATTATTAATTGCAAAAATACTGGGAAACAAAATATAATTGGCAAATCTTGACGCGAAACACCGCGAAATGTACAGAGAAAACTTTCTAGCATCGAAAACGTAAACAAACAATTGTCAAAGGCTGTTACTCTTGAATAAAACGAATAAGTTTCATTGAAGACGAACAAATCTGCCTCAAGATCATAACTAGTAAAAACGATCTTCAACAAAGGCTATAGCTTTCATGCAAGGTGACTTGGTTTCATCATTGTTTTGAGGGGGTTTGGATTAAAGGTAATAACAATTGATGGCGGCTGCATGAGTGTTGTTCGCTTGGAACGGCAGCCATGTTTAGATAGAATTGAAAAAGTGGCGTAGCCTTTTGTTTTTATAGGAAATTTATGTCTTCGTATATTAATGATTGATATTATTTTTGAAGCGCTTTGTTATTTTCGTATGTTTTGGGCGGCATATCAACGAAGAAGTGGGTATGGCACGGAAAATTTTAATTCCCTGTCATCAATGATCTGTCAGACAATTTTAATGCTTTAGCCATTTCAATTTGATGAAAATTAATTTGCAGTTCAATTAACATTTCATCCATGAAACAAAACGTTTTGCATCTGCATAATGCTTAGGTAAAAGATTTCATTTATTATGCACTGTTGACACTTTTGAGAAAGACAGCTAAAAGATCAACATGCCTCAAGCTATTCTTGTTAAAGTTTCATGAAGTTCTTATAATAAATCATCAATGCAAGTACATAAATACAACTAGTTTCAAAGCAGTCTTCAAAAGCAGCTTTGAAGATCTCCTGAAGAGTGGGCCAGATTAGTGTGGTGATTTTTTCTTTTCGGCTGGCGCAACTTCTGCTTTGGCTGATCCGCCATTTTGAAATTGGAAAAATCGCGAATAACTAACTCGCGTCCGTACGCCACAAAGTTCGTCGAGAGAATAATCCTCCATCCAGCTTCCTGCTCGTCAGAACCCCTAGCTTTTACCAATACACAGCTTTATCACCCATCTTCACTTACACGGTCAAACCTTCATATTATGTACACACCTCACTCACTAACACCAGTGCCAATCGACATCTCATCTTCACCAACCTGCACCAATACACACGTATCTAACGTCTGCTTCATGAGACGAATTATCTTTTACCCTCTTTTTACCTTAAGACTTTATCTATGCGTTTTTATAGCAAACGCTTCGTGTTGACGAAAATGATCATACCTCTCCTTTTATAGCCCATCTCGAAATCACTAATACAAATGCATCGCAGTATGTCAGATTCGCTTGTTTTTTTCTAGCATCAATCAAAACGTCACTATTTTTCTCAGTCGAGGAAAGTTTATTTACTTTTAGGCAATTCTAAAGAATAACTCACAGGTAAGTATCCTATTAAATTAATGTTTATTAATCATTTACTCGTTCCAGGTTTGCTCTACCACATTCGCCTCCGCCTCCACTTCAATCGTACACGAAGTACACAAATCGGTCGTCGAATCTTGCCGGCTTCTTGACTTTGGAACGGTCTCGGAAGTGTCTTCCTGTTTCTTGGCGCGACGATGGAATCAACTCCGATGGCTCACGAGTCGATGGATCAGGTCCCGAAAAACTATCTCCAATCTTGGAAGAAGTGCCTGGTATGGCTTCCGATGCAGCGCTCGGTTCTAGTTCTGCTGGCTGATCAACGAGAGGTTCCGGTGGTGCTAATTTCACATCTTGCACGTTCCGGGTATATTGCACGCCGCTACGACTGAGGACTACTATTTTCGCTCCTTCTCTGGCTAGGACCTTGAAACGCTCTCCGGAAAATGTTGGATCTGTCTTCGATTTCCGTGCTTGGGACACAAGAACCGTATCTCCTGGCTTGATGGTTGACTCCTTCGCTCCCCGTGCAGCGTCCGTGTGTTGTTTGCTGATCAGTTTGGCTTCAGAATCTTTCTCCTGCAGTTCATCGTAATCCAGCTGGGTTGGTTTCCACAAACTGACGAAAGTACCCCTAAACTTCCAACCGACCAGTAGCTCAAAGGGGGTCACACCGAGCCGAGAATGCGGAATCAAATTGTTGTGGTTGTGAACATAGTGTTGCAAAGCGTGTCTCCAGTTGGTGCCTTCTAACTTGGAGGCGGATACCGCTTTGATTATCCCCTGATTCTGTCGCTCCACGGCCCCATTCGACTGTGGCCATAAAGGTATCGACTTGCGAATTTTCACCCCTTTATTTTCCCAGTATTCAATGAAAGCACTACTTTGGAATGGGGGGCCGTTGTCGCTCTGCAGAATCAGGGGCAATCCCCACATTTTAAAGACCTCGCATAGTGCTTCGTTTGTACTTTTTGCATCCGTACTTCGCATTTCAAGCACCGAAAGGAATCGCGAATGAGTGTCAACTAGGACCAAAAACTCACCTGAACCGCACCCAGGAATAGAGAGGAAGTCCACTTGAAGGATCTGCCATGGGCCATCAGGAATTTCCCTTGACGAAAGTGGAAGTGGAGGATTTTTCCTTGACAGCATAGCACACGTTTCGCAGTTTTTGACAAATTTTTCTGTTTCGATGGACATCCCTGGCCACCAGAAAAATTGTCGCATAATCCTTTTCATCGATGTTTCTCCTACATGTCCTCCGTGAGCAGCTTTCAACGCCTTCATACGTAGCGCGCTTGGTAGGATTGCATTATCTCCCCTGAACAACAAGGAACCTAGCGCACGGATATTTTTCTTCTGTGATTCGAACTTGCGTAAATCCTTTGGCCAACAGTCGGATATCAGCGCTTCGACCACCATCTGCAATTCTTCGTCTTCCTCTGAAGCCTTCTCGATCTCGTCCCATGTAATATTCATCGATCCTGCATCCAGTGAATATAGAAAGTGTCCACCATCGTCCTCTTCGAAGGGTTCTGCTTTTTGCGTTTTATGAATCAGGCGGGACAAGGTATCAGCGAGGTTTTCTTTACCCTTAACTCCTTTTACAGTGAAATCATACGGCTGGAGTCGAAGTGCCCATGACTCCGCGCGTGATACTGCTCTTTTTCCAATCCTGTGCGATGAGTTGAAGATAAATTCATTCGCCTCCGCATCCGTTTTGATGACGAAGGATCTTCCCAGCAAATACGAAGTAAAACGCTCCACACCCCAAACCACAGCCAGCGCTTCTCTTTGGGTTTGGGGGTACCGCTGCTCCGTTGGGGTGAGTGCTTTCGATGCACATGAGATAATGCGGGGTACATTGTCGGAATTAAATTGCACCAACACCGCCCCAAGCCCTATCGGGCTTGCATCGACGAACAACTCTGTTGGGTCGGTGGGACTGTAGTAGCCCAACACTTGGATGTTTTTCAATGCGTTGTCCTGAAGGTGATTAAACTCCAACTCTTCTTTTTCCGTCCAGTAAAACTTGTCCGAATTCGCGAGGGCTCGTAGGTGTTGCGTTAGGTCTGCTCTGCCTTGAATAAAACGGTCGGCAAACGTCACCAAACCAAGAAAACTCTTAACTTCACTACACGATGTTGGTGTTCTGAAGCTTTTGATGGCGCTCAATTTCTCATCGGTTACACTCCAACCTTTTGGTGTGAGATTGAATCCCACAAATTTGACCGATTGGCTTCCGTATACGCATTTGTCGGCATTCAGCTTTACGTTATGTGCTTCAAGACGACTGAGCACGACGGCTCTTCCTTGGTGCGTCCAAAGATAAGGACATCATCTAGATAATTGATCACGCCCGGGCATTCTCCCAAGATGACTCGCTGCATTACCTCTTGAAACACATCTGGCGCGTTACATAGCCCGAAGGGTAGACGTACACATCTGAATATCCCGAACTCGGTATAAAAGTTCGTAAGGTGTCGGGATTCCTTGTCCAGCACGATGTGGAAAAATGCATTAGACAAGTCTATTGTCGAGAACCACGTAGCACCGTTCAGCTTTGCAAGAATGGATTCCAACGTAGGCATAGCAAAGGGGGTCCTCTCTATGTACTTATTGGGTCCCCTGAGGTCGATGACAAGGCGGATGTCATGCTTACCCTTTGGAATAGCTAGCATCGACGAACAAAAGGACATGTCCATACCATCGCCAACTGGTTCGATTATATCGGTCCTGACCAGTTCGCGGAGCCTGTCTTCCACCATAGGTTTGATTGCTTCCGGGATATTTGAGAATATGTTTCTGCATGGCGCCCTTGTCTTATCGTAGCTGATTCTCACCGGCGGAATATTGAACTTGGGGAACGGATCCCTAACCTCAACGGAAGCCAAAATTCTGCCTTGAACTTCGCGCTCCGGAATTGGTACGCTCATTCCCACCATGAGTACGCTGTACCGTATGGCAGTGGATCTTCCTAGTAATGGACGGTTAGCATCCTTAACCACATAAAACTTCTCTAGGTGCACCGGTCGATCTTCAGAGATGAACAAGAATGCTTCAAATGTAGCAAGAACCGCGATCTCACCCTTCGAAGCATACGCTTTCAGAGGCACATCGGATCCTTCCCGAATGCTGTACAAGCTGCCACTGTACCTGTTATTTCAATAAGCATTAGTATTACACATAATAGTATAGTAGTATGATATGTGTACCTGTTATCGTTTTTCAGTATATGAAATGATTGTTCAATAAAAGTATTCACTTCTGCGCCGGAGTCAACGAGGAAGTCACATCGCATACCAGCGACCGATGCAGTTACGATGCATTCTTCCACACACGTTCCGATTGTAGCGATAACGTGTCGGTCGCCCTCAACCTCATCATGTTCTTCGGATACGTTCACCTATTAACATTAAATTATCGTGATTACTATTGCCGACCATGTGTTTTATTACCATTGCCTAAATGACACGCCGAGCCTTTTTCCAACATTCTGCTTTCAATAACTTTAGCTTATGTTGCACTTGCAGCAATATTTCTTGAGTATATTTTGATATGAAAAGTATTCCGTAAGTCCATGAGCGGGACTTGAAGTAACTTATTAGTAACAAATTTATTTCGTCCAGCTGTATCTGTCTTTCGAATAAAAAATATCAGATTCTGCGTAGATGATTCCAAAGCATGTTGACCGTTCTATGATTAACTTAATACTATATTTGAGAAAATAATATTGATCAGCGACTGTCATTAATTATCTAATAGTTTTTCCGTAACATCTCGTTAGATCAAAAAAGTATGCCTCACTTTTTATCCATTTAGAGAACTAAAACGACAACGCAAACACTTCAATGTAATTCAAGATAATTCAATATGTCTCCCATTTGACATTATAAAAATCAGTCATAAAAAAACTCAATAAAAAACTAAATCCAATTCATCTGTCAGGCCATTTTGGCTTTTGCTTGAAACAAGTAAACCCTCATAAATTAATTAAGGCATCACAACATGTCACTTACAAGCAAAACTAACTCTCGAGATCACTCACTTTTTCTTGCTTTGAAGTCGCCTCCTCGTCATTAGCTTCAGCCTGAGCATAGTTCACTTCGATTTCAGAAATATCCTTGGTCGGCACACGCTTCATGTTCTCCTTAATCGATGGCTGGCAGGCCCTCTGGATGTGCCCAAGCACGCCGCACTTCCGACAGACAAGATTTGCTGCCCCGCATTCAGATGGCAAGTGGAAATAGCTATAGCACCTCCAACATCTACCAGATTGACGCTGATCATTGTGAGGTCCAGCGTTACTTCTGGCTGAATCCGAATTATTCATTCGCCATCCTGATTGCCTGCCGACTCGTTGATTGTTACGTGCATAACCTCGCGAATATGGAACATATCGGTTGTCGGCTCTTTGTGAAAAGTTTCGTCGCGGTATCCACTGCTTGGAGTGTTCAGCTCTCAATGGAGCTACCAACGCTGGTTTAGATGTTGTTGCTTCTGGTCCATGCTTAACTGCGAAGTACTCCTCGTTCATACGAATTGCCTGGATTTCTCGGACCTTATCCACTAGATCCGTGAAAGATCCGTTTCGGGTGACCATTTTGAGGGCCGTGACGCGAACTTCTTTGCATCTTGCATGCTCTGCCACAGCTTTTGCGATTTCCTCAAATTCCTTTGCCTTGTCGAAGTCACAAAGTTGCGCTGTTTCGCCTACCCTGGTAACAAAGGCGAGATCTGATTCCTCCGTCTTCTGTTCCATCAGAGCAAGCTTACGTCTCTGGAACATTATGTCGGACCCGGAACCAAAATACTGCCTGAGTCGGTGGAGTGCATTCGAAAAGGGTTCAGTGGTCGCATCAGGGGCATCTACGTCGGACTTCGTATTTCTGAACACCGTTAACAGTCGAGGACCGGCCTTCACTTTGAAGACAGTGAATTTCGTGAATTCGTCTTCGATCCCAGCTAAGGCCATGCAATCGATGAGTAGGTCCCGCCACATTTCGAATGTGTTCCGATGTATCTCGTCATCTCCTTCTGCTGGCTTACATTCAGGAACCGTTATCGACGAAATTGACAACTGGTTCACCGAGGATAAGAAGCGAGACTCCTCCAGATTAGCCATCGACCGCACACGCCTAGTGCTCGAGGCGCTTGGTGCCACTTCAAATTCTTCGCCAGCGTCGTTGAGAACTTCCTTCTCCGGTGTGGGATTAGGCATTTGTGCCGATTTCATCGCTTCGAGTTCTGCTTGAAGTTTCTTGAGCTGCTCTCCTATCTCTGCTTTTTCCTTTTTCTCTGCTTCGAGCTGCTTTGTCAAAATCTCCATCTTCCGATCCTTTTTTGACATCTTGCTTCCAGTTCCGTTCAAATCAGCGTTCCTGTAAGAAACACAATACAAACTATACTCAGCGACTCAGCTTAGTTTAGGAATGCCAGTGTAACGGCGCTATAATATACGTGACCTGTCGCACGTCAAACATAATTCTTAACAAGGCTTGACCTGTCGCAAGCTAATTGAATCTTTCATACTTGACCTGTCGCAAGTAGTAACTGTTAACAAGGCTTGACCTGTCGCAAGCAAAATGGCGCTTTCATATACGTGACCTGTCGCACGTTAAATATAATTCTTAACAAGGCTTGACCTGTCGCAAGCTAATTGACTTTTTCATACTTGACCTGTCGCAAGTAGTATAGCGCTTTTAATTGCGTGACCTGTCGCACGTAAAATGGCAAACAAATAATAATCCAGCTGATCTGTCGCAAGCTTATTGAACGCACAATTGTTCACTCGAATTCTTACAAATTCAATTGTTCCACTTTTTACTGTTGAATTCACTTTATACTTACGTTTTGGGAGCTTCTGCTACGCCATTGTGGTGATTTTTTCTTTTCGGCTGGCGCAACTTCTGCTTTGGCTGATCCGCCATTTTGAAATTGGAAAAATCGCGAATAACTAACTCGCGTCCGTACGCCACAAAGTTCGTCGAGAGAATAATCCTCCATCCAGCTTCCTGCTCGTCAGAACCCCTAGCTTTTACCAATACACAGCTTTATCACCCATCTTCACTTACACGGTCAAACCTTCATATTATGTACACACCTCACTCACTAACACCAGTGCCAATCGACATCTCATCTTCACCAACCTGCACCAATACACACGTATCTAACGTCTGCTTCATGAGACGAATTATCTTTTACCCTCTTTTTACCTTAAGACTTTATCTATGCGTTTTTATAGCAAACGCTTCGTGTTGACGAAAATGATCATACCTCTCCTTTTATAGCCCATCTCGAAATCACTAATACAAATGCATCGCAGTATGTCAGATTCGCTTGTTTTTTTCTAGCATCAATCAAAACGTCACTATTTTTCTCAGTCGAGGAAAGTTTATTTACTTTTAGGCAATTCTAAAGAATAACTCACAGGTAAGTATCCTATTAAATTAATGTTTATTAATCATTTACTCGTTCCAGGTTTGCTCTACCACAATTAGTACTATGGATGATTTATGCCTATTTTATCTCAGATTTGCAGAAAAAAGAGCTTTATTGCTAAGTTTTATTATTCTATCTTAGAAATTACTTCAGGATTGCCACAAAAGTATAATTGTTACTTGGGAAGGGTGTTGACTAATTGCTCTCTGAGGGGCTAAAATCACGTTCAGTACTAATACATGTTTCGACTATAAATGGTTAGTAATGCATCGATTTTTTTTTTGAAATTTTGCCCATGCAACAAATGTAGATTGAGAGGTTTGTGTTCAAAATTTCAGCCATTTCCTTTGCCAAATTTAAAAGTTACGGTGCTGACAAGCAAAACTAGGGGCTGTACAAAATTTAATGACGCACATTCTACTCTTCCATTGCTACAACAAAAAGTACTACACCGATTCACATGAAATTTTGTAGGTGAAATTAATACATCTTAAGATGCTATTAGGCCAAATTTGAGCAGTTTTAATGTATCTATTGCAGAGTTACAGTTGTATTTCTGTGTCCCGATTATTGCGGATACAGGCTTTATGTGTCATTCATAAATATTGGAATTATTGTGTGAAGTTTTAACTTTTAGGTAACTGTCAAGGAAAAATTCTAGGGGGTGCCAAATTTGTTTTAGGGGGTGCCAGGCACCCCTGGAACCCCCCCTAGCTACGCCAATGACTGCTCGTCACAAACGGGGAAGCAATCACAGAAGCGGGCGAGGCAGCCGTCAGGCGAGGAGCTGTCTGGCGGTGCCCGCAAAGCCAGGCGAATCATTACCCCGAAAGTCGGTAATAATGCCGGAAGGTCGGACCCCAGCCAGGGCTCCCGGAAAGCTCAGAAGGGTAGGCCTGAAAAGGCTGGCCCGTCTCGGAACGATGCGACCGCTGGTGGGCCTTCAACAGCCACAGAGCAGGGCGATCCAAGGGGAGGACCCCCCTTGGACGAAGGTAGAGCGGAATATGAAGAAGAAGACGAATCCGCAGGCAGTAGCGCAGGACGCCAAGCCAAGACGTAGGAGGGCGACGCGATCGTCATCAAGACGGAACAGTCCAAGTACTCGGACGTCTTGAAGACGATGCGAAACGACGCTAAGCTTGAGTGTCTTGGAGGCGACGTACTCGTACGGGCCAGATGATCCTGGATCTGAAGCGCCAGAAGGAACACAAGGGCGCCGCCTACAAGAGGCTGAAGGTCAAGGACATTGATGCGATCACCGAAGTGGAAGAGCTCGTCACGGCACTGCGGCAACAGTGCGATGTGTAGTTGCAGGTGGCCGCCGCAGCCGTTAAGCTACGGAAAGGGCCAGCAGGGACACTGATAGCTTTGGTTTAGCTACCTGTGGCGGACGTTAAAAAGTCCAGTAAAGTAGGGAGCATAAAGGTGAGCTGGTGTGTATGTCACCTGACATTCCACGAGCCACCAGAGGTTCACTTCAAGTGTCTGGAACCAGGACACAAGTCGTGGGACTGCATAGGCCCCGACAGGCGCAAACTGTGCAAGCGATGCGGCGCTGAAGGTCCTAAGGCCCAAAGCTGCACGAGTCCGCCCGTCTGCATGATCTGTACCGGGAAATCCTCGAACAACAGACATCCGATGCTTCCAATGGGTGGTGCAAGGTGCCCGGCCTTCAAGAAAGCCGCAGTGAACAACAAACCACAGTGCAGGTAACGCAGCTGAACCTGAACCACTGTGATGCGGCTCGGCAACTGCTTTGTCAGGCGGTTTCTGAGTGGGAGACGGATATCGCCATCATATCGGACCCATACCGAGTACCCGCCGGCAACGGCAACTGGGTCGTGGATGGGACCAGAAAATGGACAACGGGTAAATACCCCGTCCAGGAGTTGGTGTCTATTACGGTGTCCGGTCATTTGGCCGAAAGCCGTTTGGCCGAACGCCATTTGGCCGAATGCCATCTGGCCGAATGGACGTTTGGCCGAAAGCCGTTTGCCCGAATTATGTTCAAAAGAATTCAGAGGAAGCTTTTGACATTCCAACTACCAATATGATCATCAGAATTTTTTCCTTCTTTCAATCATAGGCTATTCTTTCTAGTTTTGACATTCGGGGATGAGTTGGCGTTGAATCTGTCAATATTTTATCAAAGATTTTTCCTTCTTTGAATCATAGGCTGTTCTTTCGAGTTATACTGATGCGAGGAATTGTGACATGGTCATTTAAGTTCATCATTTATTTTCGGCCAAACGGCATTCGGCCAAATGGCATTCGGCCAAATGACCCTTTCGGCCAAATGGCGTTCGGCCAAACGGCATTCGGCCAAATGGCGTTCGGCCAAATGACCCGGAACCGTCTATTACCTATGAGGGCTTCGTGGTGCCAAAGTAATCGGGGTCTTCTTCTGTAGCTGTTATGCGCCTCCGCGGTGGTCGATCGAGCGGTTCACGCAAATGCTGGACCGTTTAACGATCTTGCTAACAGGGCGAAGGCCGGTGGTAACAGCGGGTGACTTTTATGCCTGGGCCGTGGAATGGGGAAGCCGTTTCACGAACCAGCGGGGTCAGATCCTGCTAGAAACACTGGCCATCTTAGATGTCGACTTGGCTAATGTCGGTACCTATAGTCGAAACGGAGCGGAGTCAATTATTGACGTGACCTTTTGTAGTCCTGGCTAAACAAGTAGTTCGAACTGGAGAGTAGATGATGGCTACACTCACAGCGACCACCTGGCGGTTCGCTACAGTATCGACTACAACAACAGCAGACAGCGGATAGAAGAAGAGGCGGTTAGGCCAAGGCCAAGCCCTCGCAGGTGGAAGACATCATACTTCGACGAAGGGGTATTTAGGGAGGCGCTCCGCCGAGAGCGAAACTTAATCGGTTTAGACGGTGACGAGCTGGTAGCGGTGCTCTCACGTGCGTGTGATGCGACCATGCCTAGGTGAGTCCACTCTAGAATTGGAAGGCCACTGCCTTACTGTTGGACCGACGCGATTGCGGACCTGCGCCGCGCCTGCCTACGGGCTAGGCGGCGGATGCAGCGAGCACGATCAGAGGAAGAGCAAAACGAACGGCGGGTGGTGTTCGCCGCTGCAAAAGCCGCGCTTAAGACCGAGATAAAAGCAAGCAAAAAGGCCTGCTTCGAGGGTCTCTGTCAGAGTGCCAATACCAACCCGTGGGGTGACGCCTACCAGATCGTTATGGCCAAGACGAGAGGTGTGATGGCTCCTACAGAGCAATCTCCAGAGATGTTGGAGGGGATCATTGGAGGACTTTTTCCGCGTCATGATCCTAGTCCTTGGCCTCCTTTCGTAGGACAGCCGGAGACTGGGTGGACCGATGTGGAGCTTGCGAGGATAGCTAAGTCCCTTAGCGTAGGTAAGGCCCCAGGTCTGGACGGAGTTCCGAACCTGGCCTTGAAAGTAGCTATTGCAGAGGCTCCCGAGATGTTCAGGTCTGCTATGCAGAAATGCCTGGACGAGAGAGTTTTTCCAGAAGCTTGGAAGAGGCAGAGCCTGGTACTATTGCCAAAGGCGGGGAAACCACCCGGAGACGCGTCGGAGACCCGGAGACCCGGTAGACCAATATGCTTGATTTACACGGCGGGAAAGGTGCTCGAAAAGATCATTCTCAATAGAATGTTGAGATTCACCGAGGGCGAAAATGGCCTTTCGAGCAACCAGTACGGCTTCCGGAAGGGGAGGTCCACCGTAAACGCTATCTTGTCGGTTACAAAAACTGCCGAGAAAACACTCGAGCCTAAGAGGAGGGGAATTTGCTTCTGCACGGTAGTGATTCTGGATGTAATGAATGCGTTTAATAGCGCCATCTGGTCTGCTATTGCCGATGCGCTCTTGCGTCTGGGGATACCGGAGAACCTGTACAAGATTCTCGAAAGTTACTTTCAGAATCGCGTACTAGTTTACGACACGGAGATGGGTCGGAAGTGCTTTCACATAACCTCAGGAGTCCCGCAAGGTTCCATCCTGGGTCCGGTGTTATGGAATGTCATGTACGACGAGGTGTTCAGGTTAGAGTACCCAGTGCACAATGGTCCGAATGCACGTTTTAGCAGGAAAAAAATACGTATCTCTGTTTTCGTTAATTTTAGGCATTTGGTGTCTTCAGAGAAGTTGTTTGTATTTGTTTGCTGCATCTTTTCCAAAAATTTTTTATTAGGGTGGTCCTCGCCTTAACTCAAATCTTGAATCGAACTTTTAAATTTCAAGTCATACGCGATCGAGTTCTTCGGCAAAGTTGTAGGCAATGCTATTTTGAGCAACTTTGCCGAATACGCCGTTTATCTAGCTCTTAATTTGAACATAGTAGGTCAATTTTAAGTTTTGACTTAGGGTGAGCCACCCAAAAACGGTTTTTTTGCTATAACTTTTTTATTTGATTTTTTCGACGATGAGAGCTTCGGAGCATTTGAAGAGCAAGTAATGACGCATATTTATTCTGAACATTGCACGTTGCTAGGTCTTGTCATTCAAATGTTATGGGCAATTTTGACTTAAAATCAACGAGATCTTCAAATGCTTATATCTCGAGGAGCTGGTAAAATAAAAAATGTTCTTTAAGCGGCATTGGGAAGGTCACATATAAAGCCAAATTTGGAGCAAATATTACAAGAACGTTATTTTTTAAATTGGAATAAATCGACTCCAAAAATCCCCTTGAAAATTGAAAAAACTACTTATAACTCATACAATTTCAATGATAGAGTCAAACTGTCTTCGGAAAAAATGTAGGTTTTTACCATGCCTACAAGTTTCCCATACACGATTTTTTTTGCAAAACGTGAAACAAAAGCTTGAAATTGATAATTTGATTCTTAAGGGTACATGCTATGTTTTTCTAGGAAATCAGAACGATTATATTCTCTAAAAACAAATTATCAATTTCAAGCTTTTGTTTCACGTTTTACAAAAAAGTCGTGTATAGGAAACTTTTAGGTATGGTGAAAACCCACATTTTTTTCGAAGACAGTTTGACTCTATCTTTGAAATTGTATGAGTTATAAGTAGTTTTTCGATTTTTTCAAGGGGATTTTTGGAGTCGATTTATTCTAATTTAAAAATAACGTTCTTGTAATATTTGCTCCACATTTGGCTTCATATGTGACCTTCCAAATGCCGCTTAAAGATTTTTTTTTTATTTTACCAGCTCCATGAGATATAAGCATTTGAAGACATCGTTGTTTTTAAGTCAAAATTGCCCATAACATTTGAATGACAAGATCTAGCAACATGCAATGTTCAGAACAAATATGCGTCATTACTTGCTCTTCAAATGCTCCGAAGCTCACATCTTCGAAAAAAATCAAATAAAAAAGTTTTGCGAAAAAACCGTTTTTGGGGGGCTCACCCTAAGTCAAAACTTAAAATTGACCTACTATGTTCAAATTAAGAGCTAGACAAACGGCGTATTCAGCAAAGTTGCTCGAAATAGCATTGCCTACAACTTTGCCGAAGAACTCGATCGCGTATGACTTAAAATTAAAAAATTCTTTTCCAGATTTGAGTTAGGGCGAGGACCACCCTAATCAAATTTTTTTGGAAAAGATGCAGCAAACAAATACAAACAACTTCTCTGAAGACATCAAACGCCTAAAATTAACGAAAACAGAGATACGGATTTTTTTCCTGCTAAAACGTGGATTCGGACCATTGTGCAGTGGGAGTGGAGATTGTTGGATTTGCCGACGACATTACGCTCGAAGTCGACGGTTAACGATCGAGGAGGTAAAGTTGACTACCGACCACTCGATCAAGGTTGTGGAGGCGTGGATGCGGTCCAGGAAACTGGAGCTAGCTCACCGCAAGACAGAGGTGATGGTTATTAACAACCGGAAGTCGGAGCAGCAGACGGAGATCAGTGTAGGAGAGTGCACTATCCTGTCAAAGCGCTCCGTCAAACACTTGGGCGTGATGATCGACGATAAGCTTACCTTCGGTAGCCACGTCGATTATGCCTGTTAAAGAGCCTTTACAGCTATTGCGGCACTGTCCCGGATGATATCAAATAGCTATGCAGTGTACGCCAGTAAGCGCAAGCTTCTGGCTAGTGTTGCTACGTCCATACTTAGGTATGGCGGCCCGGCGTGGGGCACCGCGCTAAGTACTGAATGCTACTGACGGAAGCTGGAAAGTACTTACAGGCTAATGTGCCTGAGGGTTGCGAGCACGTACCGTACCGTGTCACACGACGCTCTCTGCGTCATTACTGGTATGGTGCCTATCAGCACTCTTATCAGTGAGGACATGGAGTGCTTTGAAATGCGCGGCACAAGAGGCATACGCAGGACTGCCAGGATGGCCTATATGGTCAAATGACAGCGCACGTGGGACAGTTCCGCCAAAGGAAGGTGGATTCATAGCTTGAAACCGAGGGTAGATAGTTGGATTAATAGGCGCCATGGGGAAGTTACATTCCACCTGACACAGGTCTTTACAGGTCATTGTTGCTTCCGACAGTATCTATACTGTTTCGGGCATGCGGATTCTCCCGAATGCCCAGTGTGCAATGGTTTAGAGGAAACGGCGGAACACGTTTTGTTCGTGTGCCCGCGTTTCCGCACAATGCGTGACCGCATGCTTGCCACATGCGGGGAGGACACAACTCCGGACAACTTGGTCCAGAGGATGTGTAGGGATGAGTTTGGCTGGAACGCCGTTTCAACGGCTATTACTCATATCGTCTGGGAGGTACAGAGGAGGTGGCGCGTGGACTCGGAGAATGGCTAGTCCAGATGCAGTACAAGAGGTGGTCCAGGGGTTCGGAGTCAGCTTCGTAGGTCATACCGGTGCCCTGCGGTCGAGATCGACCCTTACAGCGATTAAGTGGTCGCGGAGAGGAAGTCCAGGTAGCGGTGCTGTCGTGGCTTCAGTCTACTGGGTTGAATCCGAGCCCGCGGTTGGAAAGGGGTCCCCGGCAAGGGTCGGGGTAGGTGAGATCCTGCTGTCTGCAACCTACGGGTGCATCTGATAGGGCCTGAAGGGCAGTGATACCCTTCCTTTGCGGGCAGGTCAGATCGGGTTGCACGTGGGCATCAGTTCTTGATGTCTGCCAAGCAGTTGGGCGCGGTCGGGGTTGATCCTGCCCGCCTTCCGAGGACCACTCGGGAAACTGGCTAAGCACCAGCATGTTACCGTGATGGACTCTCCAGAGCGAGTCATCGATGTTCGTTGCTGCTAGGCTACGCATCTAACCTTGAGGTTGCAATGTGCACTATCCCCTCTCTGAAGCAATACCTTCTTGGTGGTTCAGGAGAGACGTAGGGTTTGGCGACCATAGGAATGTGTTTTAGTGGGTCGAGGAGAGAGTAGTCCTGAAGGAAAAAAAAATCGGTCAGATGTGTATACAAATGATTGCAATCATCACTTCCTTCCCCTTCCCCGCATTGACCGGCATCCTGACGTGGCAGACGCCATTGTCGCCTAAAATAGAATATCATCAACGCTCACACACTGAAGATGCCTGCTAATCCCCGGCAGATATCTCATTGATTCCTTGTGTGAATGTAGCTGGTCTGGCAATACTGGAGTAGCATCCACGGGCGGTCAATCAAGCTCAAGCTCAAGTAATTCGCATACAAACTTTGAAAGGCTTGTGCCGTCTCAATTTTCAACCAAATCAGCTCAAATTTTGAAAGAAGGCATAGTCCCTGATTAGAAGGGGAAGGTCTATTTGGATCTATATACAAGGATCTAAGTAATCTTATCTCATTTTACACATGCAATCCCCACTAATCATGAACAAGATTGAGTATTGACCTCAAAACAAATTCTGTGACTAATCCTGCGATTTGCTGTTGAGCCCCACATCAGCCTTGAGGTTGCTTGATAAAAATTTGCATACGATACCATATTATTCTCCATCAGATCCCTAGCCATCGAGCGTGACTGGTGAATATGTGATGGAATTTCTCAGCAGCATTACGCATGTAGAAACCTAGAACAGAACCAACCAAACCAAACGGTCGCATATAATCATCATCGTTATCATCGATCGGAAAGCTTCCTGGGCAGAACATCCGTCGAGCATTTTGTCGACGCCCTTCGTCACCGACGACGTATCTTGCCTGTGCTAAGCCAAAGAAGCAGTGAAATAATTTATCATAACTGAAATTGGATGCCGAGACTTGGGAGTAAGAACCACGGACGGGTGTGTGTCTTTGCCCTCAATGTGATTGTATACCAGAGGTGCCACTTGGAATTGGGAACCGAAAGTTCACCACCCCCACCCCCCCCCCCCCCCTAACTATGGTTTTGTGAAATCCCTTTGATGAGGGGCCGGAGGAGGCTGGTGGATGGAGCTGAATGCGAAGATTATGCAAAATAATTTTCTTACTATAACGAAGCGAGCAACTACCGAGTCCGTTTTCTTTGTTATGCACAGTCAGTGAGAGTATGAAAAAGGGAGGTGGTGGTACACAGTCAGTGCAGCAGCCAGCCAGCGGTACAGTAGTAGAGTCGTAGTAGATTCGTTCATTTTCATCTTTCTCGGAGAAATTTGGCACAAGATACAAGTTGATGTTCTTTGCGTACGAAAGAGTTTAGTGGGGTTGTGGAACCCATCTACCGCGAGGGATGTGGGAAACGGAGGGGGTATGAGAGTAGAACTCAATCGGATCGCAGGAGTTTGTTCATTTAGGGTGAGAAGTCAGGGAGGGAAAGTCAGAAAGAACGTCCAATTACTTACACTTTGACCTAATTCCCTAATATTTCCAGCTGGCGGTGCTCGCAGTTCTGTTTTTTGTTTCTTTCGCTTAATATCTTCTGTTCCGCTTAGCTATACAACAATTTAAAAATGATCCGGCCACATTTCCGTGACGCATTACTCTGTTATAATTTCTTATCAATTCGATCTTAACTAGGTAACACAGGAGAAAAATAAACTATCAACAATTAGTATTCACAGTTTTTTTTTTTTCTTTTCTTTGCCATTGTATGTAAGTTGTTTCAGTTATCGCTTAAAAGCTAAATACTAAATAGTTTTGGTTTCTGTTCTCCGGTCTGTGATCTTACCGTTTGTTTCATATAACAAGCACATTACGCTTTTCCAGATTTTGTTAATCAATAAATTTTGTATATAATTTACACATTCTTATAATTGTTAGCTTACCTTGCTTGGTTTTGTGTTCCGTTCAACTTTGTGTGTATGTGTGAGTTTGTTTTTTTTTTGCGTTGCTGCCGCAACTCTTCGTTCCCTAAAATACTCGAATTGCAATATGTAATTCTGTCTGATGTTATTGGTTAGCTTTTGTTTCCATTCCTGTATTCAGCTTGCGTATTTTTTATCGATAACTACATTCGTCCGTTGGTTTGTTTTGATGTTTTTGTTTCACTAATGTTGCAAGACAAAACGGATATGGATGCTGGAAGGATTTCAGGAGTTTAGGTAGGTATGATTCGATGCAGCATGTGGTAAATAGCAGTTTTGATCATTGTTTTACATGTGATCAAACAGTCATAACACAAAGAAAACATCGTGGAACAGAATGATATGCAATGTTTTTATACGCGGGATAATGGTACGCAGTACAAGTCTACGCTGGTGTCAGCCAAGCAAAACGAATTAGAGGAAAATCAGATGAGAACAGCTTTCTGCTGGCTGCGCAAACCTTAGAAGGACCTTACAAGTCTGAATGTACAGTACACCTGACGGAACATCTTCAAGTTTACTGAAGATGAAGCTTTATGATACTTCGCCCATTTCTGGTCCGAAGTCAAACTGTAATCTTTCAGGTATCCATGTAAAATGTGTATTGCGGTTCAGAATAACAAAATATAGTGTTGTACTATTATTACGAGTGGTTTTGCTCAGAAACAGCTAATTAGTCCTCACCAAATCTAGAACAAACTAAAGCAACCCAGCTTCGCCGCACTCAACACTTGCCTTAGTACCTAATCAAGCAATTCCCCATCGCTCTGTCATTGCCGATAATTGCGGGGATGTTCGTTGTATAACTACACGGCACTATACAGACATGATTGGATTTGATTCAAAATTGCCAACAATTACCACTCTCCCGCTCGCTAGTGCTTTAACAGCGCAGGGGAGGGCGAGCAACGAGGTTGGAGCGTTACTACTAGGTACTAGCGACTTGATTGCAGCCGTTAGTCTTCCTGGGAATACCATCTAACCAGAGCATCAGCCAACCAGCAAACCAACAATCCACGCGCTCGCAAGGAAATGTGATTAGCAAACGAACAAATTGCACCCAAGTAGGTTGGAGCTGCGACACACGCTGGCAATAGGAACTGCAACAGCAAATGCACGGAATTCCCGGTTGATAACTAGGAGGCATCCCGTTAGGCGCACCCGTAGAAAATCTCGAAAAATAATAAAAAAAATTGCATCATTTCTGCAGACGTCTTCGATTGTGTCAAAAACAATACAAACGTAGTGAAATTTCCTAGGAATACTTCCCAGGGTTTCTAGGATTCTATTTTCTCTCGAATGCCTGCACAAAGATTTCATGTTTTTAAATCCGTCAAGAGACCTTAGCAGGCATACTTTAAGAGATTTTTTCAGGAAATCTTTCAAAGATTTTGTCAAAGCTTCAGGATTTGTCCAGGAGTATTTCTAGGAATTACTTCGAGGAAAGATATAAAGATTTCTTCATGAATTTGAAGAGGCTTAAGGATTTAGCTTTCGTCGACACTTTCATTTGTGTCAAAAAAAGAGGAAATAAAAAAATCCTAATGAAATTCCCTAAGAACAAGCCCGTGCACAAGGGGGGGGTTTTGAGGGTTAAACCCTCCCCCATTATCGACGCTTCATACACTAGGCGCCCCTCCGCCTTTTGCTGAAATTTGGAAAAAAAACCCTCCCTTGGCGCCACTTCTGTGCACGGGCCTGCCTAGGAATACTCTCTAGGATTTCTCTAGGAAAACCGGCCGTATCTTTTCAAATTTATTAAGGTAAACCTCAACAGATTTCTCTTGAATGGCTGCATAAATTGGTTAAGATACACCTCAGATCTTGGGTCTGACTTCTTCAGGGATTTCTCCAAAATGCTTAAAGGGATTTATTTCAGCATTTTTTTTTCAGAAATATCTTTCAAGATAAGCTCAATGTTTTCATCAGGGATTCTCCCATATATTGATTCGAGAATACCAGCAGTGATTTTCCCAGAAAGAACATTCAAGCTTTTTTTTAATTCGTCAAGAGACCTTATAAATAAGGTATATTTTCAGAGATTTTTTCGGAATAAACTTCCAGAGATTTTGTCAGAAATATTTTTAGAAATTTCTCCATGAGTATTTCTAGTAATTTATTCAGGAAAAAAATTCTTTATGAGTTTGTGAAGAGTTATGAGGACCTAGCATCATTTTCGTTCAAACATTTTCGTTCATGCCAAAAAAAAAAAATAAGGTTTCACGAAAATCCGAGTTAAATTCCTTAGGAATGCTTTCTAGGACTTCTCCAGGAAAACTGGGCGTATCATCTCAAATTTATTCACGAAAACTTCCATTGTTTTCTCTCGAATGGCTGCACAAGCTGGTTCAGATACATCTGCGGCTGAGATTTCTGCATAAATTTCTAAAGAAATACTTGAAGCAGTTTATTTCCACAATTTTTACAGGGATATATTCCAGGAAGCACTCAAAGATTTCATCAGAATTTTTTCTAGAACACCAATAGTGAATACCAGTCGAGAATTTGGGAATACCAGATGTAATTCACCGAAAAGATTTCTAAAGTTTTTTTTTTTAATTCGACAAGAGATCTGATCAGGCAGAGACTTCTTCAGGAAAGCTTCTAAGGATTTTGTCAGATATATTTTCAGGAATTCTTTCGGAAGTATTTCCAGGGACTGCATCAAGGAAAGATACAAAGACTTCTTGCATGAATTTTTGAAGAGATATTTCATTATATCCTTTTTTCTGGAATTCATATAGGGACTTATTCAAATATGCATTCAATGATTCCTCCAAGAATATATCCAAGTTTTTGATTTAGAATATCTCCATGGACTTCTATAGAAAACAATCTGCAAATGCAATTGTTTTGTAGCTCCCTTAGCGTGTTCGGTACAACTCTACAGTGGAGTTTTTGACATAATTCAAGAAAGGAACTTAGTAGAACTCTTTGAGAGATTTTCTGAAAATCTGATAAAATTAAATGATGTTTGTATGACAACAACAATTTCGAAGAAATTTCTGATGGTCGTTTCAAGGTTATATTTATGAATGAAGATGTTCTGACAAGTCCAGTTTCCATTGGTCATTGCACCCAGTTTTGCTCTAAGTAGCTGTAAATGAAAAAAAAATGTTTAAACATATTCTACAGCTCTGGAAAGAGTCCTTTGACAAATCTTGAAACTTTGTCTAAATACTTTACTCAAATTTATCCAGGAACTGTGCGCATTTATACATAACAATGTTACAGAAAATCATTAACCGTTATGTGTCCGATATTTTTTTTGTTTTTTTTTCTACACCGTGCTTTATAAATGACTGCCGGCCACAAAAGAGTTAACACAATAAAAAAATTCACTGAAATTTCCAATTTTCTGCTAAAATCATACCAAATACAGTGATAGACATTCGTTTAGCCGAGACCAAAAAAAATTCAAAAAAGTGTCAGGAAACTCATACAAAAGATTTTATGATAAAACTGTTTTATCGTAGTGATAGTATATCTAGTACTGTTTTATAAAAATGTGATACATCACATACACACTAAAACAAAAACGAGGGTAAAAACCCTTCAAATGTCATTTTTTTTCCTAGACATTCGTTTAGCCGAGGTAAATGAAAAATTGGTTTTCAATAGATTTTTTTGCAATTTTGTGAGTATATTTCGAGGATAGTCCCCAAGGCATTTAGTTTATGACGTGTTAGCAAGATAATTGACCTTAAAAATTTATTTATTTGTGAAATTCAGAGAAATATTATAAAGAAATGTCCCGATAAGGAGAAGCAATAATAAACCAATTTATTTAAGAAAAATGATTTCTGTAAACACTCAAACGTAAGCTAGATTAGCAGTTTTGAAAATATGGCACAGCATTATTGTTAGAAATGTTCAAATTATTGCATAAAATGTCATGAAAAAATTCAGTATATTGGTTTTTGGTTCGTTAAACCTTAAAATGGGATTGATAAAAGCTAAAATAAATAGTTCTGCGTTGAAATAAAGACGTGCCCTAATGCCTGTGGAGTATACCTGTTTGATACTTGCATTACTAAATGAGTTAGAAGACTGCTAAGTGAAAGAACTGCAAGAAGTGTCAGAATTTTTAAACCCTGTTTTTTTTTAAAGCAGATGTTTATACAAACATGCAAGATATGGTCAACCAATTGGCTTATTTCATTCAATCTGAAGAAATGTATTATAAATAAGTCTTAGTTTTGAACCACATTCATTTTTAACATAATTTATTCGAAAAGAACGTCTAAATTATAAAACAAGTAGTTCATGCTAGAAATTTGAATACTTTCGGTGCCATTTCTCGACATGTGAGCCGTCCAATGTTTGTTATTTCAGCCAGAATACAGTCTAGAAGATATTGGGAGCTATTAGGAGACGTAATAGTAGTAAACGCTGTGATTTATGCAAGTGAAACAATCATATTTCATCAAAGCAATACCTAAATACGTGATTTTTTGATGGTTTGCGTTATTTTTTTTCTGTTAAAACATTGTTTTTCGTAAATTTTCAACCTGCACTCGTCATGAAACTTTCATTAGGTTCTTTTAAAATACTTCCGATAAAAATAACTACCTCAAATCTCAATGTGAAAACATTTACAATATTATTACATATTTATATGAGATGCATGCAAAACTAATATGGCAACACTTCCAAAAACGATCCAATTCATGATTTACTAGTCGATCTATAATGCAGGTCACTATACAAAATTATTTTGTTTCATATTTTTCGAAATTTGTTAGTTTTTTATTATGGAATTCCAACAATTGTACAATTCGGCTAAATGAATGTCTAGGCAAAAAATGACATTTGAGGGGTTTTTTACCCTCGTTTTTGTTTCAGTGTATATGTAAGTGTGATGTCTCACATTTTTATAAAACAGTACTAGATATGCTATCACTATGATAAAAAAGTTTTATCATAAAATCTTTTGTATTAGTTTCCTGACACTTTTTTGAAAAATTTTTGGCCTCGGCTAATAGAATATCAATCACTGTACTTTCTGATCAATTGCCAAGGAATTTTACTAGTTTATGCTACAGATTTGTATGATTTTGTGCGGCAGTGCTTCCCGTCATGCAACAGAACAGTGAAGCAAAGTATATTTTAACAACAAAATCCTCGGGAAGAAATTTCGAATAAATATTTACAATAGTTGCCTAAATTCTTGAAAAAATATCTAAATGAATTAATGGTAGTACTTGGCAAATGTGAGAATTCATATCCTTGTTTTATTATTTACTCTCTACTCTCTATCACTCAATTAGCTTTATGTCATCCTCTTCATACATCTTACAACAACTAAACAGAGAAAACCTTGGAGATATTGTAGATGAAGAACTGGAATAAATTCCGGGAGAATCCTTGAATTTATTTAAAAAAAAAATAAACTATGAAAGCATTCAAGAGGAATTCTCGAGAGGAAGGCTGCATGGAAGGTCATGAAAAGTTTCTGGACCTGGAGTGATGGTTAAAGCACGTGACTGTCACGCCGAGGACCTGGGATCGAACCACACTCCCGACAAACTCACAAAAATGTGAGTTCTTCCTTCGGAAGGGAAGTAAAGCGTGAGTCCCGAGATGAACTAGCCTAGGGCTTAAAATCTCGTTAATACAGACAAGAAATAAGAAATACCCGGGATAATCCCAGAAGTAATTCTAAGAAGAATCCGTTAAGTATTGCCTGTATGAATCCCTGGAATTATATCAGGATAAATCCCTACACGAATACCAAGAGTATACACTGGACTTCTGGAGTAATTTAAGAAAGAATTCCCGAAAAAAAATCATGGCAAAAATACTTGAGTTTATCTTAAATGCAATTCCAGAAGAAAACCTAAAAGAACATCGAATGAACCCCCTATTATATTTTTTTTGTAAAAGTCCTTCATAAATTGTGAAAATCTCTGCAAGGATCCATGAAGGAATCCCTCGAGAAATTTCTATCAGAATCCATATGGGGCTGTTCATAAACCACGTAGACTTTTTGGGGGGAGGGGGGGTATGGTCAAAGTCTACGCTTCATACAAATTTCATTTTTTTTGTATGGACAAAAGTCTTCGAGGGGGGAGGGGGTCTGAGATGGCCAAATTTTGGTCTACGTGGTTTATGAACAGCCCCTATAGTGATTCCGGATAGAATCTACGGAGCAATTTTGAATACTTATGGGAATCTCAGGAGGAATCCGTGGAAGAATCCCTGGGGAAGCCCCTGGAGAAATCCCTGAAGGAATTCCGTAAGGAATCTACATAGGATTCGCTGTAGGAATCCCTAAAGCAATATTTTTTGCAGTTTCAGTAGGAAACTCCGTACTGTTGGAATTTCAAGAAAAATTCTTGTATCCCGAATAAAATCCCTATAGGAGATGCTCGAGGAAATAGCAGGAGATATCCAAGAGGAAACACAGGAAAGGTTCGGGATAGAATCCCAAGAGCTAGCAATTCCCAGAGATATCCCGGAAGGAATATTTTAAAAATCTCTGTTAAGAAGTTCCAGAAGAATATCTGCATGCATTCCGGGAAGAATCCTTGTATGAACTTCAGGAGGCATTCATGTAGCAATGCCGGGAGAAACTCTGGAAAAAATCTCTAGAAAATCAGAAAGAGTTCCGGAGAGAATGTGAATTCTCTGTAAAATTTCGGAAGGACTTCTAGGAGGTTTCACAGTAGGGGTCTTGGGGGGAATTCTGAGTGGATGCACTCTTAGGAAAAAACATGTAAATTTAAGTTCACATGCACATAAAAGGAGCGGCCCGTTTGACACAAATTTACGTCTTCTATCACAAATAAAGTCGAGCTAGCAATCGCTACAGCCGTAGCGAGAGAAAAAACATATGTAAGTAAAATAATGAACTGGATTCGAACTCTGGTCCGCTGATTAAGAGGCACGTATTATACCTCTCGGCTGTATCACCGAGTTGTGATATAAACGATAAATGTAAAACTGTTTCTACCTATCTGGTCAGATAGGTTTGTTGACATCTTGCGCAATCAACTCGAACTTACATGATGGATGTAAAATTGAGTCAAATTTGCCATCCAGTCAAGAAATGTTTACGTACGTTGATGTTTTACGTCATGTGTAAATTCCTAATTTTTTAAGAGAGTGTCATGGAGAGCCAGCTGTTAAAAGACCTGTAACGTAAAATCAATAAACGAATAATACGAACCGAGACCAACGGAATCATCCCCAACGAACAAAAGGACTTGCAATAGGAAACTCAGTACATGGAACTGACGCATTCTTAACTTCATTGGGAGCCCCTGAATACTTGCCGATCTACTGAAGGACCGTGGGCCGGAATCGTAGCGCTACGGAAGGTCCGTTGAGCAGGATTCATGGTATGAAGTTAGGAGACCAGAACAGCGGTAACACACGTAAATTGGGAACAGATTTCATCGTGATGGGTGGCACCTTTCATCGATTGGTGGCCGATCGACGAAAGAATGTGCAGGTAGAGATCAAAGGGCATCATCTACGAGCACAGTCCACACTCTGGCAGCACTGATAATGACAAAGACGTTGTTTGATTCCGAGAATGACCGTTGCTTATGTCACGATGTCAAGATCATCTTGATAGACCTGAACGCTCAGGTAGACTAGGATGAGTAATGAACAACGATTGATAAGTTTAGTGTCCACCAGATGACTAACCAAAACATCAACTCATTGGTTTTTTGGCCTTCAAGAAAATTGCAACTCGTAGAATCTTTTTCCAACACAGCTTCTCTGGGGATCTTCCCAGCAGATGCAATCGCAAATCGACCACGTTCTGATTGATAGACGGTACTTCCCCGACATTATCGGCGTCAGGACCTATCGTGACAATATAAACCCTGACCACTACTTGATGATGGTCAAACTGCGCTTAAAAATTTTCCGTAATAAACAGTGTGTTGTATCGGCGACCGCCTTGTTACAACTCACGGCAACTGACACAAACGGAATTTCGCAGAATTTCGATGCAGCGTTGCGCCGGACGAGAGCGAGATCATGAGGCCCCTCATGAGGACCGCTGGAGTAAAGCAGCCATCAACAACGCAACCGAGTCATCGTCGGGTAGGAACGCTTGATTTAACGAGGAGTGCATAGAGATTTTAGAGAAGAAGAAGAAGAACGCAGCGCTAGCGGTCATGCTGCACCATGATACCCGACAGTACGTGGAACGTTACAGACAAAACCGAAAGCAGCATGCCCGACTCTTTCGGGACTAGAAACATCCCCTGGATGAATCGTAATGCGAGGAAATGGAATTGCTCTGAAGTTCTCAAGAATCACGGAAGTTCTACCAGAAGCTTAACGCATCCTGCAACGATCGATTCAAAAGGTGCGGATGAATGACGAAAAATCGTATATAACACACTCAAGTGAGTGGGCGGCAAAATGAAGATACCGTAGATTATACGGCGGATGCACCAAAACGCAGTACTCGGGAAGATCAGAAAGAGTGACACCGGGGGATCGTTGGCGTCAGTCATGAGTTAACCGGGGCAGTTAGTGTGCATTGTGCTTCAAACAGCGAAGATCACTCAAAAAGAGAAGTTCCTTGGATCGCACTTTCTAAAGCCTGTATCCGCAATAATCGGGACACAGAAATACAGCTGTAACTCTGCAATAGATACATTAAAATTGCTCAAATCTTGTCTAATAACATCTTAAGATGTGTTCATTTCACCTACAAAATTTCATGTGAATCGGTGCAGTACTTTTTGTTGTAGCAACGAAAGAGTAAAATGTTCGCCTTTGAATTTTGTACCGAGTCATCGGTACAAACAGCCCCTAGTTTTGCTTGTCAACGCTGTAACTTTTGAATTTGGTAAAGGAAATGGCTGAAATTTTGAACACAAACCTCTCAATCTACATTAATTGCATAGGCAAAATTTCAAAAAAAATCGATGCACTATTAACAATTTTATAGTCGAAACATGTAGGGTCTGGGACCATTTGGGCAGGAGCACCTATTTTGGGCACTTGGTGCTATACCTCAGTCAATTTCAAACCGATTGACTTGAATTTTTGCACATGGCTAGATACTGTGCATATCTGATCATGTTTCAAAAATCAGGTCAATCGGTTCAAAATCGACTGAGTTATATCAGCAAGTGCCCAAAATAGGTGCTCCTGCCCAAATGGTCCAAAGCCCTATTGGGACTGAACGTGACTTTAGCCCCTCAGACAGCAATTAGTCAGCACCCTTAATTGTTTCGATTGTACTATTGAAAGTACTATACCAACAAGCTTCTGTGGAAATTTCATGAAAATTGGCAGAGAAATTCAAAAGTTATGAATAGGCAAAAATCGCACATGAAAACACGAAAAATTTTCGCTACCACTCATCCCTATCAACACCAATAGCTTTCAAACCAATTGATCAAAGTTGATGAAATTTTGCAAGAAAGTGTCTCTATAAGTTTCATAACTGCTAACAAAATTTCATAATAATCATCACAGAACTTTGAGCTGTAGCGTTAAAGAACCATCTTGTATACGAATAAAAATTGATCATGATTGTTCGAAATCGGACCACCCTAATTGAAACCAAATTTCCACAGCAGCACTTTAGTTATGGCAGCTTGAAACTGTTTATTATAAACGATAACAAAATATACAAACACTTACCATTATCATTTCTTTTGCCGTTTCACATCAGTAATTATGACTACTTACATTTAATGGTCTTTCTTATTTCTCTGGACCTGAACGGCGGGTTTCTGTCGCGGGTTCGGCTCACTAGGATCCTACAGACGAATAGCGAACAATTGCAAATAATAAATACACAAAATTTGTTATATACTGCTCACCTTCACTAATCAGAATCACAAAACTACCACGATTTATCCTTCTCAGTGCTATTAGCTACCCGATTAGATTCTTTTGTAAAATAACGAACTGATTCTCAAATTGAAACGTACTTTAACTTTCCTAGCTTGAACTATACCGTTTCTGTTTGCTATCAAACCATTTTGTCCATCCACTTATCTTTTTAATGTTTTTATTTACTTCTACTTTCCTCTCACTCTCCCAACATACCTGCTGACATCTATGCTAAGCGCACTGTTCATCCATCCACGGGTGTTGTCTTGTCCTGTGTGGACCGCATGCTGCGCCCTGGTTGCGCCGTCGCAAAGTGGTACGGAGCTGTGCCAACAATGATTGTACAAAATGTTTTTTTTTGTTTTTATTTATGTGTATTTTAACTAGTCGCTAATTCTACACTCATTGTTCAAAATGCTTAAAACCACGTCTGTTTGTTTTTCATCCACAGTTAAAAGTATAGCATCGATTTTTATGAAATTTGGCACAAATAATAACCATACATCAAAGAGTTCTCAGTCAATTATTTGGCCAATTTTATCGATTCATTACAGAGCTACTGACGTGCTTCTGTGTCCCGATTATTGCGGATACAGGCTTTAGAGCAAAACCGATTATTACGTCACTTCACATGTGGGTTTGACATGTCCTTGGTACTTTTACGAAACGGAAGACAACAACCCGGCCGTAGTCCCGAAAAAGAATGTCTCGGAGGTTCTTCCACTCTGGCAATTACAGAGGAAATTGTCACTGCAGTCACTGCAGTTAAGTGGCCCGATATTCTGGCTTCCTTCGGGCTACCGTCAGTAGTGTCCACCAAACGCAGTACACTCGGGAACATTCCACCACGAAAGCCAACCTCGTTTCAATAATGCTGACGGCGCCCTACCCATCCAGTGTCACCGTCTTAAGAAAACCTTGGCGGGATCAAGTCCTTTCAAGGTTTGTCTAATACAGCAAGGGCACCCGGTGAGTTTCGGATCCCTGACGGTGAACCAATGAGAATCCCTACCGGCCATTGACCAGCCTGGTTACCCTCTCCAACTACACCAACCCGCCGCAACGACGCCGTCGGTTGATAAACCCGTTTGCTGGATGGCTCCTACCAACGCTCGTCGACTACCCCAGGCCAACCGGCGAGTAACGGATCCCAGGCGGTTAACCATCCGTTACGGCTGAGGATCCTGACTAGTCATTGATCAGTCATGTCGCCCACTCCGCCTCCACGCCGTCCTCGATTGCCAATATGGGTTGTTCTCCGCCCAATACCGAAAAATTCACAGTAAGTAGAATTTCTGCTGTAGAACTTCTATCTACGTCCTAAGACTCGTGAGACATAAGACGGCCTTGAGTGCCCACTCCATAGGCAGCCGTTGGCTGAAGACCAGCTGCTTGGTGCTTAGGTCAGACCTCGTCTGGGACCAAGCAAGAATGGTCAAGGTCAAATGGTTTTCGCGAGATTATCTTCGAAGTGGTGGAGGAGTTCCTCTACCTACCTCAAATGCTTACAACAACTGAAACGTAAGAGCAGTGGAAGTCATATCTTATTAGCTCCAAAAGAAATGCATGTTGTATAATTTCCGAAAAGCAACACTGCAGAGATTGGGTGGCAAGAAATTCGGATGCTACGAGATGATGTGGAGAGGGCCCATAGCCGTTGCAGTATGGTGATTATGCTGAGAATGACGGGTTCGAATCCTGATCGGTCCAGGCACTTCTCGTAATGGTAATTTGCTTGACTTCTTGGTAATAGAATACGATATACACATGCAAAATAGTTATTGGCAGAGGAAGCTCTCAGTTAATAACTTTAAAATTCCTCATAGAAGCCTAAGCTGAGTGGCAGAATCAGTCCCAGTTGGAAAGTTACGCCAAGAGAAAGGAAATCGACGTGTAATACAGCGGACAAGGTCGACTGTCCAGATGAGTGTGACTTTACGAGTACAGGACACCCTCCAGGAAACAACAAAGAATTAAAATGTGTTACACAGAATGCTTTATTCAGTCTTATCAACATAAAGACGTTGGACGTTGTACTGAACACACGGAATATCTTCAAGGAAGTTTATAAACATCATTTTCCAAACAGGTTACGGTAAAACTAGTTCCAAAACTGTCGCAAAAACCTGCTGCCGACGCTAAAGGAGCTTTTGAATTCACGCCGACTGACTGACGACTAATTAAAATAAGATTTACCACATGCAGTTAGATGAGATGGTGAAATGGAAGGCGTGGGGATAGGAGCAAACGGAATGTCTTGTCGTGGTTTGACTGAGAAGCGGAAAAGGTGGGGTGGTGGGAGTAAGTCTTTCCACAGGGGTGGCAAGCGGCGAAATTTATTGTGTGGTGTTGTAATTACGCTTTCACGGTTTGCTGCTTCGCGCAGATATTAATTCTTCATTTGGCGGGATTCAAGTTACAGCGTGCGCAAAGGCTGTGGTTAGGTTACACTACTTGGTTGTTGGGTCTGGAAGTGTGGTTTCTGAGCGAGTATTTAGCATTTAGAGGAACGAGTATAGGCATGGTTCGGGGTGTTCGGGCTTTGTTTACACAGGTTCGGTACTGCTTCGTGCGGTTGTTGGCCTGCGGGAAGTGAATACATGCTAATCCACCTGTCAAAAAGCTTTTCCGCCGAGCTTATGAATGTGAAATTTAATGGCTTAGTTAGCGACGTGTTAAAACCGAACACCCCCACCCGGCAGGGCAGGACAGGGTACGATAGAGAGAGGATAAGTTTAGGACGATGAGTGGGGTTTCACCCACGATTACAGTCTCGACTTCGTTCATACCGTGGCACTTCTCGGTTAGGGTGTTCCAATTCACACGATGTAATATCATTTATAAGACAAAACGTGTTGGCTGAGGAACACCCTAACTCCCACACACACGCGCGCATCTTCCATCTCGTACACACTTGACTCGAGTTCACACATTTCACACCGGGGAACAATTTCGCACGTCACCGCAGTCGCGACATGGCGACCGTGTTTATCCGACCCCGGCCCAATTTCGTGTAATTACGCTTTCATTAATACTTTAATAAAACATATCTAAAACACGTCAACAACGCTAGTAGGAGTACGGAGTAGTAACAACGATAAAGAGTAGAGTGATGCTTACTGAGGGACAGCGGGCAGTTTGCCCCGTTGCCAAAGATGGGAAAATGAATCTCTTCCGGTTCCATCAGCTCCTCGTCCTCGTCGAGACTGTTGCCGGGCAGATTGTTGATAGTGTTGGTGTTGATTTTGTAGCCGGAGCCACCGCTGCTGAGGCCACCGTTGCCGCCGCCACCACCGGAACCGGACGCCGACGCTGACGAGAGCGATGACGACCCAAACGGCCCCGAGGAGGACGACGAGGATGAGGACGAGGACGAGTACGTGGACTGCAGCGACCCACCACCGGCTTTGTGCTTGAGCGTAAAGTTCACGTTGAAGATCGCTTCCGCAACGCCACCTGGCGATGATACGATGAAATAGAACGTACGAGGAACTTTCTCGTGCATGTGCACGTAGGTTAGACGTGCCTCCTTGCAGAATGGCGTCGGCAGATCCTGTGTTTAATGAGAAAAAGAATGAAAGAGGGAAAGAGCAAATATTAAACCATGGATAATATTTGTGATGTGTGTGCTTTTGCAGCAGTACTACGGCAGCTGAATGTGGACCCACACGTTTGTTGGCCTTGGGTTCGGTGAGTACGAGAGCATCTTTTCTGTAGTGCGGTCACGTGCAGATGTGCACATATACAGCAACTCGAATGTTTGGAGTAGAACACTGGAGTTGCTTTTCCATCTACATACAGACACCTTTGTTCAGTCGGTTAGGTGTTTTCCGAGCTAGTTGCGGGAAAATAGACAAGAAACCGTATATTTTTGCGCTCGCAGCGTTGATTGTGATAAGCATAAAACTAACATTCGTGATGCAAGATTGCTTCTTGGAAAATAACGGGTAAGCAGTTGCCCGCATAGTCGTGATACGCAATATTATTTCCAGTTCATCAATAGTCCTGCGCAGTGGTTTTAATATTTGTGTATTTAAATGTTTTCGAAGAAATAATTATAAATGATTTGTAGTGGCGTACGTCGATACCCTACCAGTTTTAGTTCTGGGTGATATGAACTCACATGGTACTGGGTAGGGCGAACCATATGACGATCACAGAGCGGCTATTTTCTGTGATTTGTGCGACGATTTCACTTTGAACGTTTTGAATACAGGTGAAGTGACACGTATTGCATCCGACGGTAAAGTAAGTCGTCTTCACCTTTCTTTGGGAAGTTCACTATGAGTCGATTGCTTGTGGAAGGTAATAATCGAAGATCCCCATGGTATCACTCACTTACCTACCCATTATAACCAGGAATATCGATTGGCAAAAGTATGCAGAAGCGGTATCTTTTGGAGTTGAATCATTCCATCCGCTCCCACCTTTGGATGAGTATCAATTCCTGTCTGAACTGATTTTTACGAGAGCATTAGAATCACAAAAAAGGCGTGTTCCAAGTGCAACCTCCAAAAGAAGACCAGCCACACTAGGCTGGGATGATGATTGTACCCAGTTATATCATAAAAAATCTGATGCTTTCAAAGCTTTTCGTAAGCATGGTACTTCAGATCTTTATCAAGAGTACGCTAAGCTTGAAAGACAGCTGAAAAACCAACTGAAAGCAAAAAAAGCGTAGTTATTGGCGACATTTCATTGAGGGTCTCTCAAGAGAAACTTCGATGACAACGCTTTGGAGAGTGGCTTGCAACATGCGAAACCACTCATCCTCTAATGAGAGTGACGAATACTCCAATCGCTGGATATTCAACTTCGCAAAAAAGGTCTGCCCAGACTCGGTCCCAGCTGAACCGCTCTCTTGGGAAACTTCCTCCGGAGACGGCTCTCTGGACAGACCATTCTCCATGCTGGAGTTCTCTATGGCTCTTCTTTCATCAAACAATTCAGCTCCGGGACGCAATATGATAAAGTTCAATCTTCTGAAGAATCTCCCAGATATCGCAAAAAGACGATTACTGGACCTGTTCAACTCATTAATGGAGAACAACATCATTCCGCATGAATGGAGACAGGTCATAGTAATAGCTATTCAAAAGCCTGGTAAACCAGCGTCTGATCATAATTCATACCAATTGCAATTGTCGCGGACGCGGTAATTTCATAATTCGCAATCAAAATTAGCAATAAATACTGATCAACCTTCCGTCGGTCAGTAACCTAGGTCGACACGCCCGAAAAGGGAAAAGGAGAAAAAACAAACAAACCCGACCCAATATATGGGCAACGGTAGCAAGTGCATTGACATCAACCCGAATCTGTGGAAGCAAAGAAGGCAGAAAAAGGGTCCCATCTCAAGCATTTCCCGAGCTTGCTATTTGACACTGTATGTACGCCACCCTCGACAGAGCGACACCCGCGCGCGGTAGGAAGAAAGAATAGAACAAAAATAGATGAACGCTGGTTGCCTATCGGATGGTGTGTCAGAAATCCTGATGCACTTACACGGCCTGCACGGCTGCATCGATCAATGCGCAAGAGATAGAATAGAAGCACCCGGCGGCTAAGCGCAAGGGAAATAAATAGAAAGGTCGTAAATTGCGGCGATAATTACCCTTTGTCAGTAGGCGGAGATGCGTCCCCTTTAGGTGGCAAGTCAGCTTACCAGTAGGTAGCTGATCAATATTGAAACAATCCACCAGCCTCGTCTTGCTTAGGTTCCACGGAACCGGCAGCGATAATCAGAAAAGGGCCAAAGGGACGACCGCCGGCAAGGTAATAAAATTCCCAAAAAAGCTTGGGAACAGAATGCGCAACCGTCTTGCGATGAGGGGGTCTGATAGCGCTAGGATCGATGCACCGTAGGTTGATTATGTAGAACCGGCGTACATCTATCGGGTATGACTCGATCAGGCTCTGGGTGTGGAAAGTCATAAAAAGGCGACCGTACTTATGGAAGTCAGATAGTGCGGGAGGGAAAATATTATTTTTAAGTTAGATAATAAGAATTCTGGCTTCTCTTTTTGTCTTTAGAAGTAAGTGTGGGTAGCCAGACCCACATGCCCTATAAAAGCGGCCTGCGCCGCTGAAAATACAGAAGTTTCGAGTTGGAAACGCTCGGGTGAAGTTGTCCCTCAATCCGAAATTCACGAAAACCTCGCAACGACTTTTGATTCTATAAGGTTCTGAAGACGGAACATAGACCGCCCCCCTAAACTACGCGGTACTAGGCCCTTCCCAACCTTATTTGAAGGAAAAAGTCTAGCGCTCAAGGTCTAGATACAGGGGATAGACAAAATGATCGGGACAGGCAAAATTTTCACTTTTCAAAAAATGTTCAATTTGCTGTAACTTTTCGAAAAGTGCATCAAATATTCTTAAATTTTTACTGTAAGTTCTTCAACTAGTTGTGTATCAGTGGACAAAATTTGGAAAAGATCGGACAATTCTTCACGAAGTTATAAAGATTTTTGAAAATGGTAAAATTATCCTATAGCCAACTTTGAGCTGTTATATCTCCGGATTCAAATAACCGAATGTGATGAAATTTTGACCATTAATGACTTATATAATGAGCTATGAAAAACCATTGACTTAACTTAATATTCTTAACACGGAAGAAAATTATAACGATTAGATTATTTTTCTAATAAAATACCAAATTATTCAAAACATCAACATCGTTTCAAAATTCAAGATACAAATTATAGTTCATTTAGTGTCCCTCTAATTGACTTATATGTAAATGCGTTTTGAAAGAAAGTAACAACATAGCTGCCAATAAATTGAAAAAGTAATGGGATGCATATTAAAAATAGACCAATTTACTCAAAAATCGTGAAAAAAATAAAATCGCTATAACTTTTTCGCTTGTTAAAAATTTCAAGTTAAGTCAAATGTTTTCCAGAGTTCATTATATAAGTCATGAATGGTCAAAATTTCATTGCAATCGGTTCATTGAATCCGGAGGTATAACAGCTCAAAGTTGGCTATCGGATAATTTTATCTTTTTCAAAAATCTTTATAACTTCGTGAAGAATTGTCCGATCTTTTCCAAATTTTGTCCACTGATACACAACTAGTTATAGAACTTACAGTAAAAATTTGAGAATATTTGATGCACTTTTCGAAAAGTTACAGCTATTTGAACATTTTTTGGAAAGTGAAAATTTTGCCTGTCCCGATCATTTTGTCTATCCCCTGTACTTCTCTTGGGTGAACCGAGAGATTTCTCTATTCCAAAGGCAAAACCTTGACTTAGACGATACAAGCCCTTTGGACGAATTACCCTTCTGAAGACGGAACATAGGCCGCCCCCCTAAACTAACGCGGTACTAGGCCCTTCCCAAGGCTAATTCGACTTAGAGCTAGATTCACAACAACCAGCCAAGTCTGTTGTTGGAAATCGGAATCTCACTGACCACTAACATCAAGGGCGTGTCACACCGAAGAGCTTCCTTCGCGGCGTAACACCGGGTTACGTAGTGTTCTCTAGGATAGGCTAGGCCCGGTGTTCTTCGGGCCCCGTGCGTGACAGCAGGGGATTTTTTTTTATTACCGAACAGGTTTGGGCCGAAGGGTCTCCGATTTCAATGAAAATTTCACCAGAGCTAGAGTTCGTGGATATATGATCAAATTTGGAATTCAAAAAAATCATAGTTGACTATTTTCCCGAAAAACGCTAGATGAAATTTCACAATTTTCCCAAATTTTTCAAAATACCCCAAACTTCAAAAAATCATATCTCCAAAACAAAGCATCGTAGAACAAACTTTTTTTAGTGAAATCGACGCCAAATTACCTCAGCAATCCGATAAAAATACACTGAGAAAAAAGTTTCTCAGAAATTTTTTCACCATTTCACCATTTTCACCGTCTAAAAATGCTGATAAAAGTAACGTCTGTATCATAGATTATTTTGAACAAAATTTTTCCTAGCGCAAAAATTATTGTTCTTCATTTCGTTCTTTGACGCCAAAATGGAATCTCTTACCGTTTTAGAGATATAGCCAAAAAACCAACGGCCAGTCGCTATATTTTCATAGGAAGCCATCAACAAAAGCGGCCGTTCACTTGTTATTATTATTATTGGCTCTTTATTATGGGGATTTTCAGCCCGAGGCTGGTTCATCCCCGCAGTTCACTTGTTGCAACATATTTGCTTTGCGGCGAGCAAATGACATACGCTAATTGCAACGTAATTTTGACACTAGCGTGAATCGGAGTGCACTGACAGCACATATATGGCACTTTAGTGCCTTTTAAATGCAACAACTTATCAAAATTTGAAATTAATGGATTTGTAACTAGAAAGCGTTGCAAATAACAAGTTTACAACGAGCAAACGCATATTTCAACGTTTTTTTTTTTAATCAAAGCAATCATATGCCGTTAGAGATGAGTGGATATCAGGTAACTATAACGTCTCTTTACACATGTAAAGCTTTGTTTTGTTTTTATAGAGTTTTTGTTGCTTAAATGATCATTGGTATGTGGATTCTTCTATACACCATAAAGAGACATTTCCACTCAATATTTAATAAATAGCATGGTCTGTGCACAATGTGTTTGTATAATGTGCTTTAGAAAAAACACTAATTTAAAACTTAACGGAACTTTAAAAGATATATACCATGGATGAGAGGAACAAACATGTACTCTCTGGAGCGGATCTGGTGTGATGGTTACAGCTCGTGACTGTCACGCCGAGGACCTGGGATCGAATCCCACTCCCGACATACGAAGGGAAGTAAAGTGTGGGTCCCGAGATGAACTAGCCTATGGCTAAAAATCTCGTAAATACATGAGCATGAACATGAGTATAGATGACCGCACAATTCGTAGTTGCTACTCCGTGATTGACCAGAGCAATCGAAATTGCACAAGGAACCAATGAATAGGGCTTGGGACTAGCTTACTATTCTCAATGTACACAGTTCGAGAGCTCTCAACTTTATTAAGGTCAATAACGGCGCTGGCCACGTCCTTACGGTCATCGAGGAAGGGAGGGAATGTTAGTAAAACAAACGTAAAGACCGCGAATCGCTGCATCTCCACGTTTGTCTCAGGAAGGATTTTTTTGTTAGTAGGGTAAGGTACATTGTCAGTCCGGGAGTCACCTATATAGATTGAAATGGAAAACATATAGGGCATGAGTGCTATAAGTAATTTTACGCTCACCGGTGGCATTGGCTCGTTGTTAACTTGTTATTTGAAACACATTTTAGTTAGAAACCCGGTCATTGCAAAACATGACTATTTAATGCATTCAAAAGGCACTCAAGTGCTATATATGTGCTATCAGTGCACTCCGATGCACGTTAGTGTCAAAGTTACGTTACAATTAGCGTATGTCATTTGCTCGTTGCAAAGCAAACATGTTGCAACAGGTGAACGGCCGCTGTTGTAGATGGCTTCCTATGAAAATATAGCGACTGGCCGGTGGTTTTTTGGCTATATCTCTAAAACGGTAAGAGATTCCATTTTGGCGTCAAAGAACGAAATGAAGAACAATAATTTTTGCGCTAGGAAAAATTTTGTTCAAAATAATCTATGATACAGACGGTACTTTTATCAGCATTTTTAGACGTTTTTTCTCAATGGTGAAAAAATTTCTGAGAAACTTTTTTCTCAGTGTATTTTTATCGGATTGCTGAGGTAATTTGGCGTCGATTTTACTAAAAAAAAGTTTGTTCTACAATGCATAGTTTTTGAGATACGATTTTTTGAAGTTTGGGATGTTTTACAAAATTTTGAAAAATCGTGAAATTTCATCTAGTGATTCCCGGAAAAATAGTCGACTATGATTTTTTTGAATTCCATATATGGTCATATATCCACGACCTCTAGCTCTGGTGAAATTTTCATTGAAATCGGAGACCCTTCGGCCCAAAGTGTTCGATAATAAAAAAAATCCCCAGCAATGTTATCATGTTTAAGGAAATTGTTAGAAAAAATTATCCTATCGCGACTCGACCATTGGGTTGAATCGAATAACTTGCTTTCAAATACACAGTTCGGTTTTCGCACGGGCAAAGGAACAAACGATTGCTTAGCGTTGCTTTCAACAGATATTCAACTGGCCTTTGCGGCAAAGGAGCAACTGGCTTCAGTTTTCTTGGACATTAAGGGCGCCTTTGATTCAGTTTCCATAGGCATATTGTCAGAAAAACTGCACAATAGTGGACTTCCAGGAATTTTAAATAATTTCTTGTATAATTTGTTGTCAGAAAAACATATGAGCTTCAATCTCGAACAACTAACAACTTCCAGAATTAGCTACATGGGCCTACCCCAAGGCTCATGTTTAAGTCCCTTGCTTTATATTTTCTATGTGATAGACATTGCATTGACAGTTGTTTGGAAGGCCAATGCACGCTGACACAACTTGCAGATGATGCTGTGGTTTCGCTTGAAGGCCCACATGCAGAAATGTTGCAAAGACAATTGCAAAATTCCCTAAATAATCTGTGCGGTTGTTCAATAGGTTTGGGGATAGAGTTTGCTCCGCAAAAAAACTCAATTGTTTGTTTTTTTCTAGAAAGCGGAATCCAGCCCAATTGAAACTTAAGCTTTTGGGAACAGAAATCGACCAGTCTTTAACTTCGAAATACCTTGGGGTCTGGTTTGATTCCAAAGGCACTTGGGGTACCCAAATCAAGTATTTGGTGCAAAAATGTCAACAAAGGATCAATTTTCTACGCACAATTACCGGAACACGGTGGGGTGCTCACCCGGAAGACCTCATTAAACTTTACAAAACGGCTATTCTCTCTGTTCTCGAGTATGGCTCTTTCTGTTTCCTCTCAGCAGCAAACTGCCACCTAATAAAGCTGGAACGAATTCAATACCGTTGTTTGCGTATTGCTCTCGGCTGTATGTAACACATAATACGAGCCTAGAGGTCCTGACAGGGGTGAAACCTCTCCAGAACCGCTTCTGGGAGCTCTCGCTAAGGTTACTTATCAAGTGTGGAGTGAGCAACGCACTTGTTATTGAAAACTTCGAAGAAATGCTCAGTCTGAACACTCAATCAAAATTCATGAGAATCTATCTGTTCTACATGTCATCTGACATAAGCCTACCAAGTTATAATCCTCCCCGTGTACACTTCACTAATGACAGTACCTCTGTTAAATACGATCTGTCCATGAAACAAGCTATTCATGGAATACCAGATCAACTTCGATGTATATCTATTCCTCGTATTTTTAACGAAAAGTACCAAAATGTCAATTCCTGTAAGAGATTCTTCTCTGATGGGTCTCGCATAAATGGATCCACTGATTTTGGTGTCTTCAATGAAAATTTCACCGCCTTCCGCAAACTTCCGGAACCTTGTTCGGTTTATGTTGCTGAGCTGGCAGCAAACAACTTCACTTTGGGGATGATTTCCAACATGCCCGTAGACCTAGTCGAACCACGAGTCTTAGTCGAACCACCTTTGAGTTCGGACGTGCGTAACAGCGCGCTTGTAAATATTTTTAAAACTTAACTTATTATTTATTTTGACCCCGGGTCCGTCCGTACGCGAACCTGCGTTAGTATTTTTTTTTCTCTACTTTTCGCCTCACGCGAATCGCCGCCGCCGTGTGTGACTTTATTTTTTTTTACCCACCGCGAGTGCAATGAAGTGTGGTATAATTAATTGCATGCTGACTGACAACCGCTTCCTATGGCGTTGTCGCGGAAACTGTAACCGGCAATTCCACGCAGCTTGTGTAGGAGCACAACGACATCACGAAGAAGTTCTGCGGACCTTTATGCTGGCTCTTTGCCAGGATTGTCAAGAAAACTTCACCCCCGAGCTGAACCTGAAACAATTGGCAACGTCTTTCGCCAACATAAAGGACAGCATTGAATCCAGTCTGGCAGCAAACCACAAGCTGCAATCAAACTTCGAAACACTTAGCGCTATCCATGACGAAACGCTTGAGCGCGTGGAAAAACTGTTTGATGTTATCAAACAGAATATATCTGTACTTACTAGTAGCAGCAAAAACAGCGCTACAGAAATAAAGAATCAAATATCAGCACTCTGCGACACACCTTCAGCGCTCACCAGGGCTATTCAGAAGGCTGCACAGTCAGCAGCTGAAGAAGCAGCCGTAAAAACAATTAACGCAACGAACTCACCGGGGCATCCAATTGACCCACTTCCGCAAATAATTGACTCGGTCAGGAATGACTTAGTATCTTTAGCCAAATCAGCTGCAACCGCAGCAGTAACAGAAATTATACAGGCGGAAAGAAGCCCACATGAAATTTTGGAACTACCTCATCTACTTTCTCTATCCAAGGAAATTTTAGATGAGGTTAAATCTGTATCCGCTGTTGTCGAAGCTCTTGAGAGCAGCTCAGAAAATCGCTCACCGCAGGCTAATCAAACATTGGCGGAAGAGTTAGCAGAAGTACCACTAACTAATTCTTCAAGCAACACTCGTCAATCACCTCCTGCAACACCAAAGCGCGATGCTATTGCTGAGCTCTTTGCTGAACGTCGAGCGAAAATGCGTGTTTCACAGCCACCAGACAGTGGTTGGCGGTTTATAGACAGCGGCAGAAAACTGCTTTGGCGCAGAGACTGGTCTAAGCTTGATGCCAAAATTGCTGAAAAGATGCCTCGCAATAAGAGACGTCGTAAGCAGCATACTAGCAACAATAGCAACAACAACATCATCAACAGCAACAATAACAACAACAACAAAAACAACAGCAACAACAACAACAACAACAACAACAACAACAACAACAACAACAACAACAACAACAACAACAACAACAACAACAACAACAACAACAACAACAACAACAACAACAACAACAACAACAACAACAACAACAACAACAACAACAACAACAACAACAACAACAACAACAATAGCAACCACAACACCACAATCAACAAAAAAAACAGACAAGCAGTTATTAAATATGGCCAAAAGTCAATTCTCCAGCCCTCCAGAATCCACAGACCACCCAATTGCAGCGCTTTCTATATCTGCTGCAAAATCTTTTATCACTTTCGAAAAAGGTGAAACAATTAATCAGAAGCCATCATCATCCAACAGTCATCAACAGTCTACTAGCAACCAGAAGCAACAACTACAACCACTACGCAAAAACAATATCCAGCAGCATCCAAGCCCGCACATGCCACAACAAACGACTGGCAATCAAAATGACTTCCACTCAGCACCTTCAACTGAAAGCACAGACGGTCAATTCGAATTTGATCCAATGCGTCCACCCATTGTACGCCTGACGCAGCAATCTGTGCAAGGTGATGGGCGCTTGTTAAAGGCCAGACTGCGTGACCCAAAAATTATGAAAATTGTCCGCTTATATCTTGCCTACATGAAAGACCAGCCTACAACGGTCTGTGTAGAGGGCATGACATCTACAAGCATTAGAATGCTGCTGGCATCGGAAGGCTTGCCTACGGTTCCAGAGCATCTAAATCGCATCTTCGTCGAAGTTCATCAAGAGTATGGAGTGGATGCAACTGAAGCGGCAGCTGACTTGCTATCATACGGACGATTCCTGACCAGCGAAAGGACCAACCGATTGCAGCACCTACGCGAGAGTGCCAACAAATTTTACTCTCCCGTCCCACATTTTCGGAAATAACGACGCCTTCTTTGGAAGCAGAAATTCATGACGAACCATCAACGGGTAATTCTCAATCTGACTGTATTTTAAATATTTCACAATCCGACACACTTCCAACTACTTCTTCGACAAAAAACAACTCGACCGAAATTTTGATTTATTGTCAAAATTTCAATCGAATGAAAAGCCCAGCCAAAATACAAGAAATCCAAAAAAATTTATTAGGCTCATCCTTCTCGGTAGTCTTGGCAACTGAGACAAGCTGGGATGAAAGTGTTCGAAGCGAAGAAATTTTTGGAAGTGCTTTTAATGTATTCCGAAACGACCGAAATTTTCATGAGTCCCAGAGGAAATCAGGAGGAGGAGTTCTCGTGGCTATTTCGGCCAATTTTGATTCAGAAATCATGAACACATCTAAATTTAAAGAATTTGAGCATGTCTGGGTGAAATCTCACATAGCAGGTGAAACACATATTTTCGCCTCAGTATATTTTCCACCAGACCATGCGAACAAAACTACATACGAAAACTTTTTTCAATGTGCTGAACAAATCATGTCTGAACTTCCTCCCGAGATTAAGGTCCACATATACGGGGACTTTAATCAACGTAATGCTGATTTCATTTTGGACTCTGCAAATGAAAGTATTTTACTCCCAGTCGTTGGGGAGAATGAAACCTTGCAATTTATTTTTGACAAAACTGCAAATTTAGGTCTAAACCAAATCAATCACATAAAAAACCGCCAAAATTGCTACCTAGACTTTTTATTAACGAATATCTTTGAAGACTTCTGTGTCAGCGAATCATTGTCTCCATTATGGAAAAATGAAGCTTTCCACACAGCAATCGAATATTCTTTGTTCATACATGAGCACAAAATCCCCAACGACTGCGAATATGAGGAAGTGTTTGAATACAAATTAGCGAAGTACGAAAACATAAAATGTAAATTAAGTAGTGTAGATTGGCAAGCTATTCTTAAGAATGAAGGAAATGCCGACTCTGCCGTAGAAGAATTCTACAGAATTTTAAATGAAATTATTGGGCAAGAAACTCCAATAAAAACGAAACGTCGTCATATAAATTCAAAATATCCAATATGGTATAATCAACAAATCAAAAATCTGAAAAATCGCAAACAAAAAGCACACAAAATTTACAAAAAATATGAAACTGATGAAAATTTAGCTAAATATTTGAACATATGCGACCAATTAAATTTTGAAATTAATAATGCATTTGAAGAATATAATACGAGAACTGAACTCGAAATAAAGTCCTGCCCAAAGAACTTCTTTAATTACGTAAAAAGCAAATTAAAATCTGACAATTTTCCATCCGTTATGCATCTTGACGAAAAAGTTGGAGACAACCCGGAAAAGAATTGCAATCTATTTGCGGATTTTTTCCAGGAAATCTATACAACTTTTTCTGAAGAAGATCGTGACCGCGATTACTTTGCTTTCTACCCAGATTTTATTAGGAATGTTGGTGTGAATCAAATTCAACCAAATGAAATTTTTGAAGCACTTTTAAACTTGGACGCCTCTAAAGGACATGGTCCTGACAAAATTCCTCCAATATTTCTGAAAAATTTAGCTAAGGAGCTCACTGCTCCTTTATTTTGGCTTTTTAAAATATCACTCGATACTGCAAACTTCCCAAAAGTATGGAAAACCTCTTTTTAGTGCCTATTTTTAAATCTGGTCGTAAATCAGACGTACGTAATTATCGCGGCATAGCCATTATCTCTTGCATTCCAAAACTATTTGAGGCAATTGTCAACAAAAAGTTATTTCTACAAATCAAAAACAGAATAACTAACATGCAGCATGGCTTTTTTAAAGGCCGATCAACTTCAACAAATTTGCTTCAATTTGTTGACTATGTACTGAATGCAATGGATAATGGAAATCACGTGGAAGCTCTTTATACGGACTTTAGTAAGGCATTTGATCGCATCGACATACCAATGCTGCTTTTCAAATTGCAGAAAATTGGAATTGAACCAGGTCACCTGAAATGGCTTGAATCATACCTGAGTGACCGCCAACAAATAATTAAATTTGATGGATACAAATCAAAACCAATTCAAGTCACTTCCGGTGTACCACAAGGTTCTCATTTGGGACCTCTTCTTTTTATCATTTATGTAAACGATATTTCCTTCATTCTCAAGAAATTAAAAGTGTTAATTTATGCCGACGACATGAAGCTCTTTTTGGAAATAAGAAATGATGAAGACATCAATGTATTCCGCAATGAAATAGACATATTCTACACATGGTGCAACAAAAGCCTATTAGAACTGAATGTTAAAAAATGCAATCTAATATCATTTAGCAGAAAAAGAACAACACCGAATGTCTCTATCGCATTAGGAAATAAGAATGTGGAAAAATGTGAAAGGGTTAGGGATTTAGGAGTAATCTTAGACTCTAAACTTACATTCGTTGACCACTACAACACAATCATTCACAGGGCTAATAATATGCTAGGGTTCATTAAGCGCTTCTGCTATAACTTTCATGACCCATATACAATTAAAACACTTTATATTGCCTATGTTAGATCTATTTTAGAATACTGCAGCACTGTATGGTCTCCTTTTTCAACCACGCACGAAGAAAGATTAGAATCAGTGCAAAAACAATTTCTACTGTTTGCTCTTCGTAAATTAGGCTGGACATCATTTCCACTTCCGTCTTACAAAGCACGCTGCATGCTTATTGACATACAAACTCTGCAAGAGCGGCGTGAAATCGCAATGATTTCATTCGTAAACGATATCGTTTCGCATCGTATAGACTCGCCTGAAATCTTATCAAAACTAAATTTTTATATACCCTCTCGGCAATTAAGAAATCGGAATACTTTCGCAAGTAACCACCACCGAACAAACTACGCCAAATTTGAGCCTATAAATCGCATGATGGTTGCTTATAATAAACATTGCGAAACGATTGACTTTACCATGTCCAGGCAAAATTTAAAAACATATTTTCGTACCATTAGAAATAGGAACACTTAAAAAAAAAAAACAAAACACTACATAATTTAATTCATTTTTTTTATATATTTTTCAATGTTTTTCATAATTATAATATTAAGAAATAAGAAAAAAAATATGTATATGTATAATGTACTAGTCTACGTCGGTTGACGAAATGAAATAAAATAAATAAAAGACCATTTCTTCATCTTCTCGGATAGCCTTAGTTCGATTGAGGCACTCCGGTCGATGAAACCTGTAAAACATCCATCTTACTTTCTTACAAAAATAAGGGAGCAGATGGGTGCACTGGTCGAAAGATCATACAAGATTACCTTTGTATGGGTTCATTCAAATATTACGTAACGCTAATGGGGGAGGGAGGGGGTCTTGCGCTGTGCAACGCTTAATACAAAATTTCGAAATCTCTCATACAAAATTTGTTACGTGGGGGAGGGAGGGGGTCTAAAATTGACAAATTTTGCGTTACGTAATATTTGAATGAACCCTATGGGTCCCCTCACATTGCTCAATTTATGGCAATGAGAAGGCGGACTCTCTCGCAAAGGTTGGCGCACAGGAAGGTGAGATCTATGATAGAAGAATTTCACATGATGATTTTTTCCAAATGATTGGCGAGATGGCCAGCTTTGCGGTTTCTGTGCGAGTGTGGTGGTATGGTTTGGATGTAAGTCGCAATTTCATTCGCGTGATGTCAAGACTTATGTCCAACCATTACTCGCTAGACGCGCATTTACACAGAATTAACCTCGCGTTGAGCAATGTTTGTACTAAGTGCGGTTCCGGTTATGATGACATCGACCACGTAGTTTGGCAATGCCCGGATAATGACGCCTCCAGAGCACTACTTATAGATACCCTTGAGGCCCGAGGTAGACAACCCTTTGTTCTTGTGAGAGATGTGTTGGGGACCCGCGATGTCACATATATAGGATGTATTTTCGACTTTCTTCGCTCTGCTGGTATAAAAGTTTAATTCGCTTGTGTTTTCTTCTCCATTTTTTTTTTTCTCTGTTTTGTCCTCTTTGTGTTACCAAGCTGCTCCTGGCCATCCGGAAGACCAAGTCCCACAACAACTTGATACCAACACCACAAGGTACCGAATACGCTAGCAAGATGCGATTCAACCCCGGATAAGCTGCAGTGAAACCTTTGGCCCAATCCTTACCCTGTCCATCCCTCAAAATGTGACCTTCTCACCTCGAGCTGCCACGAGTACCCTGGCTTCCACCCATTACTAACAAATATCATCAAAAAGTTATTACATGCTCTGTATAATGTATACTATTAAGTACAAAAAAAGATCTTCGGCTCCGCAAAGCGTTATACGCGATTATAAGCCCAAATAAATGAACTAGATAAAAAAAGTGGTTAAGAATAAAAAAAATTGTCAGTGACAGAAAAATGAATGAATAAGTGAGAAAATTCATTCACCAAAATGAATTTTATTGTGATCCCATAATGGTTTCTGCTTTTAGTAGTAGCTGTTCCCAGCAAAATCAAATGGGCATATTTTCAACCAGTAGATTTGCATTAGTGTTCGTGACACCGCGCTGCGAAACCACTATATGTAGTTGAGAATTTTCATAATTCACGTTGAATTTCACTCACTGAAAATGAAAATTTTAAACTCTGATGCTAAGGGAGATAGTCGAGCTTAGTGGTTCATACACCACTGTGAAAACAACAAGGGGGTATCCGCGAGGCGGAGTGTTTTCTCCTTTGTTGTGGTCACTGGTGTGTAGGATTCAGCGAATAAATTAAACCATTTATTTACAATTCGCACTTTTTTCTTTTATTTCTCACTTGTTCACTTTATTCAGCCACAAACTCGGTTTCCAAACTGAATCCACACAACTCGTCCCATCCACAACTGGATGAGCTTTTAGACAGCTTAGAGAAAAAAGCTTCATAGTGGTTGGATATATTGACGATGTTGTCATATACAAGGCAAATTCGATAGTGTTACAGTGAAAGGATGCAATATGCCCTCAATCAAAATCTGTCCTGTTGTCAAAGAAAACAACTAGACATAAATCCCACAAAAACTTTCATTATTCTTTTCACCAAGCGGAGAAAGATCCGTATTGAAATGGAGTCAAATACATAGGATACTCAACGCGAAATGGAATTGGAACTCCAGTTATACAGAATGGTCTCAGTATACTTTGGGGTTGTTCAAAAACTTTTCATAAAACACGGGCCTAAAACCAAGTATGATCATGTGGATATATGAAACCATTGCATTGTTTGTCCCAGAACTACATACCCTTCCCTTGTCTGGTGGCCCAAAACTAATGAAGCTGCTGCAGGGGTTAAGCTCAACAAAATCCAACGCACCGCTTGCATACTGGCTTGAAGTCAATGAAGCCCCATTATAGTGAGGTATAGCTCAAAACTGTGACGTGCTGGAGCAAATCTGTGCCCGGATTCGGATTCAACGGCCCAAAATCTATCGGAAACACATAAGTTTTGTCTTGAGACAGACCAATTTTGTTTCGCTGTGTTAGTTATCCAATCCTTAGCTCGATTCATAGGCTTAAAGTATAGTTTTGTACGATCTCGGGATTTAACTACTATTGTACTACTGCTTATGCTAGGAACATTTTTCGTCACACAATATCTGTACAACACACGCATAACTCACTTTCAATTTGAATTCAGATTGGTAAATGCACTCAACCGATCCTTTTGCTGTTAATCATTAGCTACTCAGACTAAATCATGCTAAATGATGGGCTTAAAATCGCATGCATCATTGCAATTATCTCGCAAAGCGCTAAAAATTGTACTCAGCTAAATTAAATTCAAACCCAAATGCATCACTCCACTCGAGCACCAAAGCCACGCTCGCTCATCCCTGGGATTAACAATTCCGATGACATTTTTTTTAGTATTCACCCCACACTGTCATCCCCCACCCGCCCCTTGCCTTTTCACATGTCAGCGAACATAAAACGTTTGACAGTTTATATGCAATTAAAATTCCCGCTGTCTGGAAAACCACCCTTCTGTCCGTATAAATGTCGCCGCCCGCCGATCGTTTCCATCCCTCGCTCTTCCACGCCTGATTTCCACTGCGAAATCTGGTATTTCATTTTTATCCCTTTTTATTGGCTGTCGGTTTTCATCGTGACCGGGCAGGAAAGGGTGTCCCCTTTCCGTACCACCGTATCATATGGCCTGGCCAGGCCACCGGGTGTCGTCGGTCGGAGGCAAATACCAGTATTCAAGTGTTGCACGCAGTGTCACCTTAAAATAAAAACACTTCCTTTAAAGAGAATAACTTCTCACTGGAAGTGTAAATACTTTGTACTTTTTTGAAATATATGAAAAGAAGAGTAGGTTTTATGCCTATGGGAGAAGAGGTGCGAATTGTAACAGGAACTTCACTCCCACGGGCTTTTCCCTACTCCAGAAAAAAAAAAAAAAAAAAAAATATAGAAGGCAGTAGGTAGTAGCAGAAGCAAGTGGCAATCAAAGTGGTATAGCAGCAGGGAACCAACCGTAACACCTACGATAAAAAGCCATCGAAATTAAATCCCTTTGATTAAAAGAGTGTTGAAACCGAACGCCACCGTCCCCCGAGGGGCAAAGTTAGCTGATGTGTTAGCAGAGGGCTAGGTTGTCGAAAACGAGATGCTAATTGTGTCAATGCACAATGGGTGGATTTATATATCTGGTCAAAAATGGAATAATCAAGCTTTTATGACAATAAAATAAAAGAGGGCTTTGTGAAAAAAATATGAACCAAATAAATAGAGGTATGTAAAATCATCTCCAAGCAATGTAAATGCAAAAATCGATTATTAGAAATGATATCGCCCTTTGAAGTAACATACAACCAATATGCAACGGTATAGATGAGTAAGGGGATACAAGTGCGGAAACAATGTGGAAAACTTTCACCCTTCTGTCGAACGTAATGCCATAGCTTCACCGAAAACCCCGAGTGAAGAGCGTTGTTGTACTAATTTTTGTCTGACGGGCCTTTTTAGAAAACACGATCACGCTCGCAAATGTTACGAGTTTTGGTGGCCCATAACGCTACCTACAAGCCAACCGGGCTCCACTTTCACCGTTCTCGACACCCTCTCGAATTGATAAGGGCGTAGGGCTGGGCGTGGATAAGGCACACATACCTAGCACAAGTTGAGCTGCCTATCATAGCAACGGGAACGGAACGATGTTGTAAACCGATTCCCGGGGTGTCATAAAACTATAAATTTGAATGTTTCACTTTGTTAGCATAGCAAGAAGAGTGCTGAGATTTTCAAATGTTAGAGATTGGTGGTGTGGGCAACTTTGCATGATAAGCCTCGCGGGGGTTATTAGTTGATGTTGTTAACAGTTTCTGAGAATTTTTATGAGCTCTCAGTTTGGAAAATGTTTGTTGAAATTTGCTTGTCGAGTCTAGTAAAAGGCTTGAAGAAAGCAAAGTTATTGCCACATGGCATCAGCTAGAAAACATGATATGTTAGGATTACATACAATCATCAATAGTACCTACTTACGCCACTATACCCTGTTAGGTATTGGTAGCCACATCATTGCCGGTCATGCCCGATGCTCGCCAGGTCACGTTCTGCTTAGTCCGCTCATCATGCCCGTTACGCACTTCCCTTTCTTGTAACAACCGCAATCCCCATTGCGAATAACATAGGAGAAAATTCGACTGGATACAATCGGCGGAGACCCACGCGGCGAAATAAGGACTAAGGCAATTTTCCAATTGTTGCACGGCTAAAAATTCGTCAATTGTTGCACACCTCATAAGAACAACATGGAGTATGCAGCAATAGGCGAGTTATTAGCCGTGCAATAATTGGAAAATTACCCTACGATTGTAAACTTTTAACATTCAATTGCAAGTAACTTGGTTTTGCAGGATGTGACAGGATACTCTACGACGAATTACATCGCTGCAACTCCGATATCGTGGCGTTGCAGGAACTTTGTTGGACTGGACAGAAAGTGTGGAAAAGCGGGCATCGAGCGGCTACCTTCTACCAAAGCTGTGGCCCCAGCAAAGAACTGGGAGTAGGATTTATAGTGTTTATTTATTTATTTATTTATTTATTTATTTGGTTACATCAACAGGCATAGTTTTGCCACAATGATGATTGATAGTAGTATAACATATAACAATTACATTAATAGAAAACATTGCAGTAGAACAAACATTTAACAACAAGATATTCAATAAAGTCATATTTCCTAACAATCAATTTATCAATTTACACGATGCGATGGGCCAGGCGCCACGATTCATTGAGACGGTTAACAAACTCTCTGCAACGCACTCCATTGGGCCAGTTAACAGCATTTGATGCAGTACCGTGTTTGACGTTGACGACGACTTTGTAGGAGATGTAGTCCAAGCTTGATTTTTCTTTCCACGCTGGCACCAAACATTTGAACGAAACTATATTTCCAGGTCCGACAGTTTCTTCGACCATTCGTTTAAATTCTTCGTCGGTTACATCGGGAGCTATGTTGGAGACGAATAGTGACGTATTGGAGTGTCCTTGATATTGGATGGAATGATCAAGTCTTGTAGATGTAAACAGTGAGGAGTTTAACACGTGTTGACTATTCCCACTTTGTTCCGACTGAAATGAGGATGCGTTCAAGCTGTCGAATTTATGACTTAGTTCATTCAGCATTACTTTCGTTCTTTCCATTTCCATTTTAAGCTCAACGATGTCACTGGTGGTTGTACTATCAATGATACTCGCCTTTTGAGAAGATCTGCGTTCTTCCTTGGCTCTGCGACATTTGTTGCATATCCAAAGAATATTTGGATTCATACATGCGATTCCTTCTGATACTGACAATCCTACGCACACTGCATGGAATAAGAGTGCATTTTCACAGACGCTGCAGGTAACCACAGGATCATTGCACGAGATCGTGTCTTTACACTGATTGCAAATAGAGAGAACCATAATGCGGTATCGTAATCCCTATTCGGTTGAAACTCGGTTTCTTCTAGTAGACGGCAGATGGCTTGGCGCTCAAATCTGAGAAGCAGGAACAATGGCAATGTAGACAACAATAATACGTCACACGGTAGCTTGCAATCGGTACGGTAGAAAGCAATGTAAACTTCGATGAAAACGTTTGTTATCTGGTTCTATAGCTATTTATTTTATTATCCACGTCGACGAGTGAGGTTTAAACATCAACGGAAAGTTAAACCGATAATTAATTGCTACTGATTTCAACTCAAATCACGGATTATGCCCACAGCACAGAGAAGAGGCATCTAGCTATAGCAAGTAAACACACACCATGTTGGGCAAGATGCGACAACGTGTGATCGAGTGGCAGCCGATCAACGCAAGCATGTGCATGTTGAGAGTTAAGGGCCGTTTCTTCAACTACAGCATCATCAACGTGCACTTCTCACACGAAGGGCGAGAAAGAAGCGTTCTACGCGCAGTTAGAACAAAAATATGGAGGATGCTCGCCGCATGACGTGAAAATCGTTGTCGGCGACATGAACGCGCAGGTAGGAAGGGAGGAAATGCACAGACCGGTAATCGGGCGTAACAGCCTGCATGCCGTATAGAATGCTAACGACAAGCGATGCGTAAACTTTGCAGCTTCCCGTGGTATGGTACTCCGAAGCAATTTCCTTTTCCGTAAAGATATTCACAAAGCCACCTGAGAATCATCCGACCATCAAACAGAAAATCAAACCGACCAAGTTCTAATCGACGGTAAGTTCTTCTCGAATATAATCAACGCCCGCACATACCGCAGTGCGAATATTGATTTGGATCACTACCTAGTCGCTGTATACACGTGCTCAAAACTTTCGCCGGTTATTACCACGCGTCGAAGTCGATAGCCACGGCTCAACATTGAGCAGCTGCGTAAAGTAGAAGTGACTCAAGACTACGCGCAGCAGCTAGCAGTGGCCCTACCAACGGAAGAGCAGCTTGGCGCAGCTACACTTGAAGAAGGCAGGAGGGACATCCGATCCGCCATAGGTAGTACCTCGGCTACAGCACTAGGCTTCGCGACTCCGAATCATAGAAACGACTTGTACGATGGTGAATGTGAACAGTTGAAAAACGAGAAGAATGCAGCATGGGCGAGAATGCTGCAACACCGTACGAGAGCGAATGAGGAATGTTGTAGACAGGCGCGGAGCAGGCAGAACTCAGTCTTCTGGAAGAAGAAGCGCCAGCAGGAAGAACGAGATTGCGAAGTGATGGAGGGGCTGTACTGCACTAAGGACACACGAAAGTTCTACGAGAAGCTGAACCGCTCGCGCAGAGGCTTTGTGCCACAAGCCGACATGTGCCGAGATAATCACGGGAATATGCTCACGAGCGAGCGTAAGGTGATCGAGAGGTGGCGGCAGCATTACGATGAGTACCTCAATGGCGACGTTGTAAGTACCGAAGGTGGCGTGGTAACATATCTAGCAGTATGTGCACAGGACGAAAGACTTCCGGCCCCTGACTTCCAAGGGATTGAGGAGGAGGTTGGCCGGTTTAAAAACAACAACGCCGCTGGAGCAGATCAACTACCAAGCGAGCTTCTGAAATACGGTGGAGAAGCACTGGTGAGAGCACTGCACTGGGTCATTACCAAGATATGGGAGGAGGAAGTATTACCGGAGGAATGGATGGAAGGCATCGTGTGTCCCATCTACAAAAAGGCCGACAAGTTGGATTGCGGGAACTATCGCGCGATCACACTACTGAGCGCTGCCTACAAGATACTCTCTCAAATGTTATGCCGCCGTCTATCACCGATTGCAAGAGAGTTCGTGGGGCAATATCAGGCTGGATTTATGGGTGAACGCGCTACAACGGACCAGATGTTCGCCATGCGCCAAGTGTTGCAGAATTCCCGCGAATACAACGTGCCCACACATCACTTGTTCATCGATTTCAAATCGGCGAATGATACAATCGATCAAGACCGGGAATCCATAATGGCAGATTATGCACGATTACGGATTCCCGGATAATCTGATACGGTTGATCAAGGCGACGATGGATCGAGTGATGTGCGTAGTTCTAGTATCAGGGACACTCTCGAGTCCCTTCGAATCTCGCAGAGGATTACGGCAAGGTGATGGTCTTTCGTGCTTGCTGTTTAACATTGCTCTATAGAGGGTGTAATAAGAAGAGCGGCGATAAACATGAGTGGAACGATTTTCACGAAACCCGTTCAGCTGCTTGGTTTTGCTGATGATATAGATAGTATAGCTAGCAAATTTGAGACGATGACGGAAACGTATACCCGACTAAAGAATGTAATGAAACCAGACGAATCGGATTAGTCATTAATGTGTCGAAGATAAAGTACTTGATGGCAAAAGGCTTCAGGGAAGAATCAGCGCACCCACCACTCAGAATTTCTATCGACGGTGATGAAATCGAGGCGGACGAAGAATTCGTGTACATGGGTTCACTGGTGACCGCCGACAACGACACCAGCAGAGAACCAACCAGCGTCCACAGTACGCAAATCGGGAGGCTACAGTGTGCGGGTCACGTCATCAGGATGTCGAATAGCAACCCGACTAAATTGGTTCTCGAGAGTCATCCGACCGGTACAAGAAGAAGTGGTGCGCAGCGAGCTAGGTGGGTCGATCAAGAGGAGGACGATTTGCGAACCCTTCGTAGAGTGCGGAACTGGAGACATGCAGCCATGGACCGAGCAGAATGGAGATAACTCCTATGTACACCATGGGTCATTTAGGCCTCACCGGTAAGTAAAATGTTTCAGGAGTTTCGAGCCGGGCCACATATCTTAGGACTGTAAAAGTCTTGACAGGAGCAAGCAATACGGTCTTCAAGAGAACCTCAACTGGTTCACCAAAGTGTAGGTAACGCTACAAAACCACTGTGATGCATCCCAGCAACTGCCCAAGCAACACACGTCTCATATAGGTAAGTGTTACGTCAGCACAAGTGTTAGAAGTAAAGAAGTAAATTGGACATAATTTCAACACAATGCAAGAATGTCCTAGAATTTCTCTGATAGGTAGTGTATATGATTAAAGTGGGAAATATAAAGTATTATTACAAGGCCTTATTGACTGTACCCGCATCTTTGGTTAAACTGTCCTCTCTACTTGTTCGGTAGCAGTGCGATAATTCACCTCCCTTAAATACATCCCTGGATAGTAAATTTACTCACTCAGAGTTGAGAGGAATATGACGTCATCTATCTACGATCGCAGGGCGATCGAGAAGATACTGACTGTCTAGTCATTAGCAATTGGATTGCATAGGAAAAGGTCGCATCCGATAGGGCCCTCAGAGGGCCTCAACATTGTAAATATGTGATGTTTCTTTGAAAAATAAATTGTTATATGTTAAGTGTAGTTGGGAGTAAATTATGCTTTTTGTGTAACGATAACGATCGTCGAAACTCTCCGAGGAAAACCCAGAATTCAAAGAAGCAGTGTATGGACCCCAACTACGGCCAGCGTTCTTCCGGAGACCCCCATTACTCACTTAGATGTTGTGGGTCGGTATATCTATTCTTACCACTGTTCATACCACTGACAGCTTTGACATTCTTCCATAATTCCGCCGCACTAGTTGCCTTAATGATCTTCGCCGTAAAATCAGCCCATGCGCCCACTTTGGCCTTGTTATGCGCATATTGAAATTCTTTCAGCTTGCTGGGCCTATCATCGGGTGCCAGTCTACGAAAATCTCTTTTGCGCTTAAGCTGGATAACCCGGTAGACCATCACTGCCGTCTACCTTCGGGATGTTATGTCGCGACTGGCGACCTCACGGACTAACGCACTCCATTCGAGAAAAAACGGTACGCCATGGTTGAATTGGCGACGGATATCTCGTGACAAACCGTTTCAGTCCACCTTTTAAAAATTAGTTTCGAGAGTGGGACTGTTCTATACCACCATTCCATGGCCGGCATCTTAGAATATTGTCCGCCATCTTGGATTCTAAAATGGAGTCGGATATTGATTTTTGAATTCTGCTCATCAAGCCCGGTCAAAAGATACCTATATTGCATGGTATCATAGCTCAAACCACCATTCCATTGCCGCCATCTTGGATTGTAGTTCGCCATCTTGAATTCAGAAATGGCTCCGGATATTGATTTTGGACTTTGGCTGCCACGCAACATCCCAACATCGCAACATCCCAAGAGAAAATGGAAAGATCGACCACTGACTGAAAGCCACTGCAGTGGTAGGATCCCGTCGCTGTTCCATCATTCAGTTACCAAACTACCTAGCATATTCCATATTTGACGTAAACCCTCATTTCTTACGTCTACCTCATATGATCACAATGATGGGTGTTCAAGTCACTCCCAATCACTGAATCAATTTGTGTGTGCCCGCATAGTGCATAGCCACATGCTTATTGCCACATGTGGTGGAGACCCGACTACGGACAATTTTATCCTGAGAAGTGTTATTGGATGGAACGCCGTTGACTGCGTGGAAGACTTCCTGATATTATATCGTAGTCGTGGCGATAGCCAGAGGTAAGGTCCAAAGTGCATCCTTCCCAGTTACTCACTAAGCTTCTCTATTTTTCTCAGGTGTCTGTTGAGCCGAAGTGAGAGATTGGTCACTTAATAAACAGAAAGGAAGGCTTCGTCACAGTTGGGATATAATGCTAAAGAAAATAAAAGGACTATTGCAAATTGCCACAAAAATTTCAGAAAAGTTCACAATACAATCTAATTTTAGGGGATTTCGCTAAAGGTTCTTACATGGATCATGGATTCATATTAAACCGCCAGAAAAAGGATACTGATTACACAAGTTTACAAAATAAAATGAAAGTCGTGAACTTCTGTCAACGACCAAAATTTTTGATGCACAATTTTTAGTGCTGATTTCGAAACCGACCTTCAAAAAATTTAGAGTAGAACAGTTTTTGAGTTTTAGCTCAATATCGAGTTTTACAACTTTTCAAAATATGAAATTTACTAAAATTCAAATATATTGCGTTTTGTTCAACCAATTTTAAATCTTTTTCCATAAATTGAAAGCTGAATACAATACCATTCGATCATCTGAATACAGGTTTTGCGTCAGAGTGATGAAATGCAAGATATTGACGATTTTTAGGGACGATCTTCTTAAATTTTAGCAAAATTCCCAAATTTTTTTGAACAAATGTATTTTTTTAATAAGAAAAAAACCAACTTAAAAATTCTTTCTCGACGTTTATTTGACATATCATATGTAGGCGAGTTACAGTAAAAATTTCAGCTCAATCGGAGCATTGGTTACGGAGAATGAGATGTTTGAAGTGAGCGACTTTGCTTAAAAATAGAACAAAAATCGATTTCAAATCATCAACCTTGTATGGAAAGTCGAAAAGATTTCCGCTCTACTGTATTTTTTTTCCTTCGCGTTTTCGAACTCAGGGCATGATTCTACACCAAAAATGATCATCAGCTTACCGAGTTCAAAAATGCTGTAAACTAGTGTTAACAGTCAACTCAGTTTGGTGTATTTTCTAAAAGACAAAAAAAATCAGTTTTCTCGCTCAAATATTATTGTTCGGTTTTGAGAAACGATATCATGTTTCTATGGGCCAGTGGAATTGGCTGATCATTTCTGGAATACATATTTCCTGTTTAATATGTATGAGAAAACTGTATTCTTTATTATTTTGCTCTCGTTATCTTACGGTCAAACTTTAACCAATTCATCAATGTTTATCATAAAACTACAGCTAAAGGGCAGAACATAGAAGGGTTAAAAGATTGAAAAATTGTTTGGGTTTTCGAGGAGAGTAAAAATGTGTTCCGAAAAGGGGCTGACAAAATCGGGTCACTTATGTACACCAGTTTGAGTTGCTCCTTGCATCGCTAGTTTTTTTATATTGTGCACATTTATTAGATATTTTCTTTCAGAAGTTTATGAAGATACATTGTATGTGTGCATGCAGTTTGGTGCGGTTCATAATGTGTCAGTTTATTACAAGCAGCGGATAAATATAAAATCCTATGGTCCAATTGCGTTGTAAAAAGGTTGTAGAGCGACTTCGGTAATTGTAATAAAAAATAAAGTAGGTACAGCGAAAATTCGAAAGACATCTTATTTGATGCTTTACAGAATGTTCTTGAATCGTTATTCAACTGGGGTAACTTATCCTATGCAACAATTGGCGATTTACCCTATTTCTAAATAAAATATTTACCTACTTTCGCTCTTTCGTACACATTCAGCCAACAACCCTCAAAACCTGTAACCCAATTTGCAGTAATCGACTATACTCACAATGAATCCATAGGCCAGCACATCGTCGCCGTACTTCTTGCCGGGCGTATAAACCAGATCTCCGTGCAGCCAGCGAGCCGCGTACGCCGGCGGATTGGCACAGAACTCCACGGACAGATGCAGCGGAGAGCCCGGATAAGCCACCGGTGTTGTATTTCGAGCAATCACCGTCGGTGCACCTGAAAAAGCAACAGAAGAAAATGCATCACATGAAACACTCACTCTCGGGGGGAAATGGAGTTGGTAATTAAATTCCTATCCGGAGATTATATTGCTTTGCGGGACTGACTGTCGTCGCCGGCGATGGGATAGATGACAGTAGTGCGCTTCCAGGGTTTGGCCTGTCAGCCATCGTCGTCGACCTGTCCCCGGTTGGCCGTTAATGGCAACTTGGGAAAAATCATTCTAACCGGGGCAGCTTTCGTCGAGAGAGAAGCGTGTTTTCATGTTCTACATACCGCCACCGTGCCGCTGGATCTTGGACATTTGTGATTTATTTGCTTTTCCGACTAAATGGCAATAACGTATAAGCAAATAGCTCAGAGGGAAAAAGTGCTTTCCATTTCGGTCATCTGCTGCTGCTGCTGTCATGATGGTCGTCGCCCGGTGGCGAAAGATAGAGTACTTGTAGGTAGTAGCAAGCAGCAGCACATCAGGAAAACACCACTCAACGCTAATGGGACATTTAATTTCTCGTGCTTGCTCTCGAGCTTGATGTCCTTGATGTCACTCTCCAACCCAGATTATTGCTTATTGTGTTGACCTAGGCTGTGCGCCCCGGGTTAGATTACGCGGCCGAGACATTTGATAGTACCTTTCCCATGGAACATTTTGGCGTTCGTTATGATGATTATTTCATTTACTAAATGAAGAGCGCGGGTATTGGAAATTCCAATTTTGAACTTAGTTTTGAGTAGGGAACTATTTTGGGCACTTTTCTGCTATTACACAGACAAATTTGACTCAATTGGAACCAATTTTTGGTACGCAGTGAGATACGTATAATAATATCTAGCTGTATATAAAATTCAATCGGTTTTCAATTGAATGAGTTGTAGTGGAAACTGCCCAAAATATCAGCCACTACAGAAGTGGCTCGGCACCCTACATTTTTCATAGTTCATGACCATTTTTCCAAATTACCCAATTTAAATCAGTTGGTATTTTTTTTTATTGAACTTACATATTTAGGTTACGGTAGCCCAATCGCAATTGCTCGCCCTGGGAATCGAAGCCATGACCATACGCTTATGAAGCAAACGTGTAACCACAGCGCCACGGTTCCTGGCAACAACCCACTTTACCCGTTCCGACTTCCTGGTTGTCTTCCAAATGATTTTATTCATTTTGTAAATAAGACATATACTATGTACATGTAAGCATGCAGGACGAGAAGCATGCGCTTCAGGAAGAGTCCTCTTTTTTTAAACTATGAGGGGATAATATGCTAAAATGACATCCGGACATAAGGACCAGGTAGCGTGGGGTTAAGGACCGTCTTCTACAAAAAAAAAGTAAAAGCCAGGACTACTCTTTCCTCGGTCCATTTAACAACAGTCCCATAGTCGAAAAACCCCTTCGTGCCTCCGAAACTATCAAGGAGGGCCATAGTTTCAGAGAAGGGCTAGTGCACATCGCACTAAGGTAGCATGCTAACGCTTAGCCAGTTTTCCGAGTGGTCCTCACTGTTACCGTTGAGAAACGCTAACTTTATTACGTTAATTTTAAGAATAAATGGTTAATTGTCTAGTATTTGTTAGTAAAATTTAGATAAAAATGTTAGTAAATTGTTAATTTGTTATTGATATTTTGTTATTTGTTATGTTAGTAAATTGTTAGAGATAATTAAAAAAAATAATAATACTAGTTTACAGCATTTTTGAACTCGGTAAGCTGATGATCATTTTTGGTATAGAATCATGCCCTGAGTTCGAAAACGTGAAGGAAAAAATTGCAGTAGAGCGGAAATTTTTTCGACTTTCCTTACAAGGTTGATGATTTGAAATCGTTTTTTGTTCTATTTTTAAGCTGCAAAGTCGCTCACTTCACACATCTCATTCTCCGTAATCAATGCTGCGATTGAGCTGAATTCTTTACTGTAACTCGCCTACATATCGCCCCCTGGCGACACTGGAAGCATTTCCTCATTTTTTTTTTGGTTTTTGATTTTTGCCTTTCTCGTACACCAAGGTGTACCGAAAGGCTATATGTTCACTCCAAAAACGAAAATTTGATAGAGCCTCCGGAGGGGTCAAGTCTTATATACCAATCGACTCAGCTCGACGAATTGAGGTGATGTCTGTGTGTGTGTATGTGTGTGTGTGTGTATGTGTGTGTGTGTGTATGTGTGTGTACAAAAAAACTCACATCACTTTTTGGCAGTAAACCTCAACCGATTTTATTGACCGCCGGTTCATTCGACGCGGAATCTGGTCCCATTGTTTCCTATTGAAAATGGTTCAGATCGGTCCAGCCGTTCCGGAGTTATGGCCATTTAGGTGTTCCGGACCGGTACCCCAGGAAGGGGCCAGATATAAAAACGCTACAAACCCATCCATGCGGCACATCAAACTACGGCATTTTCGATAACTTGATGAATGGTAAGCAGAAAAATAGTCTCTGACCATATCTGAACCGGTAGTGTCCCGGAACCGGTTCCGGGTGTCCCGCCGGAAGTGACCAAACATAAAAGTGAACTAAACCCGTGCATGCGACATATCAAACCGCAGTTTTTTCGATATCGTGGTGAACAGTAAGCAGGAAAACATTCTCAGACCATATCGGAACCGGTAGTGTTCCAGAACCGGTTGCAAATGTCCCGCCGGAAGTGGCCAAGTATTAAAGTTAACCAAACCCATGCATGCGACATATCAAATAGTGGCTTTTTTGATATCCTGATGAACAGTAAGCAGGATAATATTCTCAGACCATATCTGAACCGGTTGTGTCCCGGAACCGGTTCCGGGTGTCCCGTCGGAAGTAGTCAAATATAAAATTGAAATAAAACCATGCATGTGACATATCAAACCACAGCTTTTTCGATAACCTGATGAACAGTAAGCAGGAAAGCATTCTCAGACCATATCGGAACCGGTTCCAGATGTTCCGCCGGAGGTGGCAAAGAATAAAAGTTAATTAAACCCATGCAAGGGACATATCAAATCGTGGCTTTTTTGATATCCTGATGAACAGTAAGCAGGAAAATATTTTCAGAGTATATCTGAATCGGTTGTGATCCAGAACCGGTTCCGGGTGTCGAGCAGGAAATGGCCAAATATAAAAGGGAACCAAACCCATGCAAGCGACACATTCAATCGCGGATTTTAAGGCATCTTGATTTGACAAAAACAAGTTTCCGTCCATATTGGGGACAACCAGTAGTGTTCCGCAACCGATTACGGTTGTCCCATCGGTAGTGGAAGTGGTTAAATGTAAAGGAGGACCAAACCCATAAATTCGACAAATTTAATGACTTTTTAGGTAAGCTGATGAACGGTTAACAAAAAAATCATAGACCATACTTTGGAAAACCAATAGTGTGCCGAAACCGGTTCGAGGTGCCCCGACGGAAGTAGGAAATGTAGGAAAAAACCAAACGCATACACGCAGCACACTAAATAACGGCTTCTTCGATAACGCGAAGAACGGTCAGCAAGAAAATAGTCCCAGGTCAGTAGTGTTCCGAAACCAGATTCGAGTGCCTCGTCGGAACTGGCGAAATGCACGAATGAACCAAACCCATACATGCATCACATCAATTTGCGACTTTTTAGGAGAACTGATTAATAATTTGCATGAAACTAGTCTAAGACCACATCAGGGATAATCGGTAAGTGGTAAAATGTGAACAGAAAGTTGTAAATGTGAAATTGAATCAAATCCATGCGTGTCGTACCATAAAACCACGCTAATTCGACAATGATTGCTGTCAAATTACCTGTGTAAACTTTCAATTCGATAAACTAACTCTATTTTAGTTTTGTTTAGATTGTATGATTTGTTTTTGAACACAAATCTTACAGATATTGTGGTGGTACGTGTGTAATCCCAGATCGGAGGAATCACCCAACACGAACCGCGAAGTCCAAGCACGTCTTACCTGCACCACAGCTAACACACGAAAGTGCCGCCGCTTGAGCTTGCTCTTGCCTGATGGCAGGAACGGACATGTGTGTGTGTACGTAACGCTCAGGAGCTTTCATCGCACGACTTGTGCGACGTTGTTGGCAGTGCTACCAGAAATATTGCGGGGCCACACATCCCCTTTCCACTTAAAAGAAACAAAGAGCTAGCAAAAATATTTTTTTCTATACTTTCTTAATAAAAAGCTATTATGCCTCTCAAGAAAAATCAGAATATGGCGATTATCTGCCTCTGGCTTCTGATATAAGCGCGACAGTCACTAATTATAACAGCGTCACCAGATTTAAAAGTATATAATTCTATTATATGGGGTTTGACAGCAAGAACACTCATTCCACTGAGCTACTCTTGCCGTTCGTCACAAATACATTCAAAAACATCTGTCACTTCGCGAAACCCACGTGCTTTTGTTTTTGGCGGGAACACTTTTTCTTTTGTTTTGCCTTGCGACTGTCATGCGGCGGTATGCCCTGCGAGCGTACGACCGCCGCAAGACTCTAATAAAAGATAAGCGCGACAATAATAAATATCCTTGCTTTGGCCCGAGCTTTGGCCTGCACATGAAAATACAAAAATTAATCAACCCGAATTGAGCTTACTTTGGCGCAATTTCTGACTTACGGTTTTTTTCCGTGCACTCAAACACGACGTTTCTGAAGGGATCGAAATTTGACATTTGCATCACAACTTTTTTCCCTTCACATCACACTTCACACCGACACCACCGACACCAGCGAGGCTGTCATCTGTCATCGCAACAAATTGCACCAGTCACGTTGTGAAAAGATTTCGATTTCTCAACTAATGATACACGGGGAAACGAAATAACTCAAAATTAAGTCTTTTTCACTCAGCTTGACAGCTAAGTAAAACCAGTCAAATTTGAGTTTTTTTGGAAGAACTCAAATTTGAGTTGTTTCACAAAGACCCTGTTTTGAGTAAAAAGTAAGTGTTTTGAGAATAGAGGATTTTGGATAAAAAGTACTCAAAACTAGGTTTTTATGAATAGATTTTTTTACGAAAAATTGATAATTTCTTATAATTAATAAATGCGCGTATGGGTTTCAAACGAAGTATCAATTTAGTTTTTATTCACACATTTTAAAATTAACATGACATATTATTAACAAATATTCTCGCCTGGTGCAAACGCCATCCGGATCTTGGTTACGGCAGCGATCGCGTTTGGTGATCATCTTGCATCGTCGGAACTCGCGCCGGAAGCGACCGGGAAATCAGACGAATGTTCTGTTTGTGGTGATAATGATGAGAAACATCAGTATTGTGTTGAATTAATAAATGCAGTATGGAACTTACCTGTGATTAACAAGTGAAAGAATAGGTGACCATTTCCTTTTCAAGTAGTTCGAAGTGTAAGTCCAGGAATGTTCCGGAAATGGGGCGTGCTGCTCGTTTGGCACATTTTTTGGTAACGAAAGATTCCGAAATAAGCAGACAAAACGATCACCGAATACCCAACTTGAAATCAACATGGCGCAGAACAAAATTTTCACCCAAAATCGTGTATGGCAACAACACCTAATTTTGGATACTTTCAAAGCGAAAAACAAAAACAAAATCGTCAACTCTGAATTTACTCAAAGCTAAGTATTTGCGCCATACTACAATATTAAGTTAAAAGTATCCAACAACCAGAACAAAATTGTACTCAATTCAATAGTGTTGGCGGAGTACTTCATTTTAAGTTCTTTTTATCTCACTTTTGAGTTATTTCGTTTCCCCGTGTAGATAAATAGCTGTTAGAAGAAAGTGTGGCTTCCAGAAAAATGCGGATCCTGATATTCACGGAACGGAATCGTGGGCGCAAAGGCAAAATCGATCGACGTGTTGACTAGATGGCTACCTGCCAGTTGTTCAAACCCGCCCGGGAATGTTCCCCCCCGACGCTACCGAGTTGCTGTTAAGATGCTCCATCCTTTTTCAGTTTACCGTTATCATATGGACTTCTTGGTAATTTCTCAAGGTTGACACTACCAAATACACTCATGTAAGTTTTTTTTTGTTTGTTTTTTTTTCAAATCTAACTCAAACAATGTTCTGTGTCAATCTTACTACAAACGGATCCTCACTCGTTTCAATTCTACTGTCCCGTTGTGTGGACGTAATTGCGTAGGTACGACGGCGCTCGCCGTTCTCTTGCTGGGCGATGAACTGCCTCGGGCATGTGATCCTGCTTCCGCTCATCACGTACCGACCCCGGATTTGCCGTTGGCTCGATGTTTCTTTCTGCATCTCCTGGACTATTCAGTTGCCTCCAATCATGCACTCTTTTTGTTTGAGATACATGCCTTCGTAGGGTACAGCCTGCTTCATCACTCAGAACCAACATCCCATTTTCTTCTTGCATCACAGTATACTTATGTGGGTCGAAGCGTGATTCCGCTTTCGCACGAGTTTGTCGCTCCACCACTACTTTATCTCCTGGTTTAACGGGACATTCGCGAGCTCCACGTCTGATATCCTCACGTATCTTCCCTTGTAGCTTTGAATCTCGATCCCGTTGTTCAAGCTTGTCGTCGTCAAAAGTAGCCATTCCTGGACACAGTAGTGGAAGGCCACGCCTTATCTTTCGTCTCATCATCACTTCCTCTGGAGGCACTTTCGTAACGGAATGGGTACCACTATTATGCGCATGAACTGCGGCATTCAGCTCTTCAACGTAATTGGTCCCAGACATCGCAGCCGCAGTCATTGCTTTGTTAACAACCTTCATGCAGCTTTCAGCAAGACCGTTTTCTTGAGGATGTAATGGGGTGGAATAGACAGCATTGATGCCACGCTCCCGGCAGTAGCTTTTATAATCTTCGCCGTTGAAAGGCGGACCGTTATCTGACTTGATAGTCTGTGGATAGCCTTCTTTTTCGAATGTTGCTTCTAATACTTTCCTCGTGTTTTCAAAGCTCGTCGATTTCACAGGACTGGCAATGATGTATCTGGAACGATAATCGACAATCACCAGGATCGAGATACCTCCGAACTTTGAATATGGCCCGTTAAAATCTACAGCAACCGTCTCCCATACTGATTTCGGTGCAAATTTGCGTCGCATTGGCGTGGGTTTCTCAGGTTTGCCATTGGTTGCACATATTTTACACGAATCTATCCACGCCTCCGCATCTTTTGACATGCCGTGCCACCATACCCGTTCTCTTAAGATGCTCTTGAACTTCGCCGCCGACGGATGACCTTCATGGGCCACTGCCAGCGCTTTGCGTCGAAGACACTCTGGGACCACCGCGCATCCAGTTTTAACCAGGATTCCTTCACGTACGGTCAGTTCACTGGCAAGTGTTTTGAAATTTCTCAAGTGATGTGGCCATACTTCAGATTCGAGAGCATTCATTACCTATGTATTCCAGAAAAAAATTTACTCAGTATAATTACTCTCTAGGATAAACTGTTATCCCATGATCTTACCTCTTGAAGTTGTTGATCGGAAGTCGTGGCTTCCTTGATCTCATTCTCTGTGAGAAACTGTAGTTGATTTGCCTCAAGACTCGCTATTTCCCAGGGACTAGTGCCTTCCTCAAATGGATCATCGTTGCCCTCGTAGAGCCTTGAAGATGGATCCGCGATGTTATCACGCCCACGAACGTATTCAACGTTGAAACTGTACGGGCTCAGTCTAAGGGCCCATCCATCTGCGCGATTGAGTGCCCGTTTCGAATCCTCTCTTGACCGGTTCAAAATAAACGCGAATCCCTGTGCGTCCGTCCGTAGTGTAAATGTTCTGCCGAGCAGGAAGTAAGCAAAGTGCTCTACTGCCCAAACCGCTGCCAGAGCCTCACGTTGATTTTGGGGATACCGTCTCTCTGTTGACGTCAATGACTTTGAAGCAAAACTAATAATACGAGGATGCTGATTATGCACTTGCTGAACGAGGACGGTGCCGAGCGCATTCGGTGAAGCGTCTGTATACAAAATAGTGGCCTGGTTTTCAGCAAAGTATCCAAGCGATGTAGTACAGTTAACTATCTGTTCCTTCAACAGTTCAAATGCTCTTTCCTGTTCAGGACCCCAACTCCAAGCATTTGCAGTAGTGACAGCCCATAATGGATTTGCAACGTCAGCAAACCCTTTGATATAAGGACTGACGAAAGACGCAAGCCCCAGGAAGCTTCGTAGCTCTGAAACTGAGGAAGGATGCCGGAATTTTTGAATATCCTTGACCTTCGTTTCCTCAATATTGAAGCCATTTTCGTCGAGCTCGTGGCCTATGAATTTGATTCGAGTTTTGTCAAACTCACATTTTTTGGGATTTATTGTGAGATTGTTGGCTGCCAAGATTTCGAGCACTTTGGAGACAGACTTACGAAGATTCTCCAAACTGTCAGAGAAGATCAATACATCGTCTATGTACACTATGATGTTGTCTACCCCTTGGAGAATCCGTGACATCTCCCTCTGGAAGATCTCCGGAGCACAATTTACCCCAAACATTAATCTGGTAAACCTGAACATTCCATTTTCAGACAGGAATGTGGTAAGGTCTCGCGAATCTTCGTGAAGCTCCAAGTGATAAAAAGCGTTGGTTAGATCCAGCTTTGCAAAGAATTTCGCTCCATGAAGCTTGATTTTCATTTCCTCTAAGAGCGGCAAACGGAAGTACTCCCGTTTTATTGCGCGATTTGGCGCCCTCATATTGACGACCAAGCGAAAATCGTCCTTCCCCTTCGCAACGGCCGACATGCCGCTGATCCAGTTGGGTGCTGTGGTCACACGCTCGATGATTCCTTGGTTCTCCATGTTCTCAAGCCTTTTCCTTGCATTTTCCCTGTAGGCGGCTGGCACGTTATAGTAAGCGTTTCTCACTGGTGGTATGGATTCGTCGACACTAAATTTCACTAGAACGCCGGGTACTTTGGGGAACACTTGGTCCTGTTCCGATGTTTCACAGCAGTTGACGGATGCACCTATTTTCAATAGTTTCATATCGCTTGCTGTGCTTCGACTAAGCAGTGACCGGCGTCCTTCGGTAACGACAAAGAATTCCGCTACAACCGATGGCTTGGGACAATCAACAACTTCAAGTTGGGCTTTGAATCCGCATTTGATAGAAATTGGTTTACTCGAAGCATATGATCGTACCTCATGACTGTTGGAGAGTTGGATTGGTTCCAACTTAGCGTATCCTGAATGAAATTCTCGTTTCAACCGCTTCCAGTCGTCTCCGCCAATTATATTTATGTCCGCTCCAGAATCTATCAGAAATTGAATCGGTGTGGAGGATCCGATACTGCAGTTTATGAGTGCGTCCGTGATAGCCAGTGCATTAATTTCCTAAAAAAAATAACGTAGACTCGTATACTTCTGTTTTTATTTTGAATAATTCGGATTTATTATTTCATTTTCAGGTTTTATCATTGGCTTACAAAATCAACAATGTCTAACAGGATAATTCAATCACCATTTACCTTCTTATCACCTTCATCTTCCCATCCTGGTGGCAGATCCGGCTTGGACTGGTTACCGTTGTCCACACTGTTGGCACTTCTCTTTCGACACACCGCTGCGAAGTGGCCGCGTTGGCCACAGGCTTTGCAATTGCGATCGAATGCTGGACATGATCCGAACTTGTGATACAGACGATAGCACTTCGGGCAACGAGCACGACGGCCAAATCCACGAGTGCTGGGCGACTCACGCTGCCGCTTCGGCTGGACCCTTCTGTCATCATCACCGTCATACTGACGCTTCCTTTGGAACTTGTTGACGCCTGATTGGCGACGCTGCTGATCTCTTCCGACGACGAACGCTTCAGAAGGCCCAGCTTGAACAGCTTCAGCTACAAATGTCTCTTCACGAGTTGCAGCTTGCACGATAAAAGTTGTATCATAGCCAAACGTTCTTGCTGTTTTGGCCAAGTCCCTGTTCCGCAATCCTTTCAACAACTGCATTCGAACAAACCGATCTTCGTCCGCGCTGCTGTATCTGCAGAGCCGAACCTTTTCCAGAAGACGAGCGTGGAAAGTTATTGCCAGTTCGTCCGGGCCTTGCTTCAGATTGGAGAATGTTTCATGTTCAGCAGTAGTGTCGACCATTGATTGCAGGTAAGTCTCGATGTTGCTAACGAACGTTTTGTAGCAATCCGGTTCTCGCAGATTTGGTCGGAGTCGAGCGGCCCGCGCTATTCCTTGAAGCTTTTCCCCCAGAGATAGGAAAAGTATCTGGGAGCGTTTGACGGGATCGGTAATGTTGGAGATTGAAACGGCAATTTCAAAGCGATCGATAAATCGATTCCATTGCTCCCACATCATATTTGCCGGTACATCGTTTGGGAAAGGTTGGATATTTTCCCAACGTATACCTCCGGTGCTCGTCGACGGACCAGCAAGTGCAGCTCCCATAGTCCAACTCTCATCTATCTCGCGTGCCGATGCTTCGGGTTTGTCAAGAGCCTGTCTTGTGGCCAAATCCTTGACCAACTTGTCCATTGTGCTCTTCAGTTGGTCCATCCTGCGTAGGTATTCCTGATTTTCACTCCGTATTTCGTTAATGCTTTTTTCTGTGCCTTGGATGCGATCGTCGTTCTCTGCAATGTCCTCATTACCAAGTTGCTTTTCGGAGACGTCTTCCAAGCTCGTGTCCAATGAAGACGGGTTACTTCCACCGTCGACCTCGTCCATGCCCTGTCCGCTAGGCAACCATCCACCGAATGAATCATTGGAGTCTTCCGAATCACAATGAAACTCGGGGGCGCGAACGTACTTTCCGTTACTCGACATTTTGATCCGAAGTGTTTTGATCTGTAATAGATACAAAAACCAGATACAGATTGTACATTGACGAATAACATTTCCCAAACAAGAGGGAAAATGCTGTTCCTGAGTGTTAATGTGCATCGTATCTACTTCAGTTTTGAGCAGATATTTGCTCTGTCACTCCGAATAACTTAAGCTTTTCCGGTCACCTCGAGATTTATCTATGACATATGGTCATGCCTAACCACTTCTGTACAATATTGCCGCGATCATACAGATTTAGACAAATTATACCAGACTAACTATCGCGGTCATCCCGATCCGCTTCCGATCATCCCTTACGCGGTCATCTCGATCCGCTTCCAGACTAACTATCGCGGTCATCCCGATCCGCTTCCGATCATTCCTTACGCGGTCATCCCGAGCCGCTTCCAGACAAACTATCGCGGTCATCCCGATCCGCTTCCGATCATTCCTTACGCGGTCATCCCGATCCGCTTCCAAATAAAGTTACTGAGGACATTTCCAGCCGGTAAATAATGCTACCGGTTCCAGAAAGACCTTTCAAGTTCCACCAGGAATCTTGAATTAATTCATATGCGATCAAATTGTAACACATATTTCGATATGTAAGCAAATCAAGAATGCTTGACATATGCAAAGATATCCTTACTCCTCAAATTCACATAATTAATATAATTATGTACAGAAATAAATCAGCACCGTTTTATCGACTCCTGCCAAAGCCAACATTTCGGCCCAGTTGTCGAAAGATAACCCCACTTTAGAATCGATTTCAACTTTCTGGATCCTCCTTATAGGCTTCGTAGAAAATATTGTCATGTATTATAATAAATTATCCACTCCACTAAGAAACAAAAATGGAGTCATTTACCAGCTGCTTCGCTTTCCCCACCAATTAAGCAGCCATTTTGTTTTGCACTTGTTTGATTTGCTTGTCCCTGCACTTGTTTTCCCGCACGATTATTTCAATTGATAAACACTTTTGTTTGATTACGTGTTGGGTGATTCCTCATCAGTAATAATTTACACAAATTAATCAAAATCTGCTGATAATTCATCAGTAATAATTTACACAAATTAATCAAAATCTGCTGATAATTCAGGAGCCTGGCAGGATCGCCAATGTGTAATCCCAGATCGGAGGAATCACCCAACACGAACCGCGAAGTCCAAGCACGTCTTACCTGCACCACAGTTGATAGCTTGTACATTTTACGATTATTGGCTTCCGAGGTTCACTGCGGTTGATCACCAAACGGATCAGGTGTCGGAATGCACCAAATTAGAACTTTCGGAAGTAGCAGCTGCACGAGGAGCCGCTGCGGGTGTAAGTAACATCACAATATCGTATCATTCGTATTTACAGTGTATTACACTGTGACATTTGATCATTTTTTCAATTCAACAAATTTCGAATGAGCGGGGTACAAGTTAAAAAGTGTCTTATTAAAGAGTGATGAATACGCGGGGTTTGACAGTACATCAAATAGCAGCTTTTTTGATAACTTCTTCTTCTTTATAGCTCGACGTTCGCATTGGAACTTGGCCTGCCTCTCTTCTACTTAGTGTTCTTTAGAGCACATCCACAGTTAATAATTGAAGGGTTTTCTTTGCCCGCCATTGCATGAATTTGTATATTGAGAGGCAAGTTCAATGATACACTATGCTCAGGAAGTCGAGAAAATGTTCCCGGCCGGAACGGGAATCAATCCCACCGTTTCCGGATTGGCGATTCATAGCCTTAACCACTAGGCCAACTGGAGACCCTTTTTTGATAACACGATGATCGATTCGTAAGAACATAGCCTCAGACCAAGACCATAGACAACCGGTAGTGTCCCGAAACTAGTTCCCGGGTGTCCCACTGGAAGTGGTCAAATGTAAAAGTGATTTGTACCCATGCATAAGATAAATCAAATCGTGTTTTTTTAGGTAACCTGATGTACGTTAGCAATGATATTGCCTCAAACTATATTTGGGAGACCCGGTGGTGCTCCGGAACGTGTTCCGGAAAGTAACCAAATGTACCATGCGACACATTACATCACGGCTTTTTTTAATAACCTGAGGAAAGGTTAACTAGAAAATAGGCTCATACCCTCATACCACATTAGAGGCTACTGGTAGGGTTGCACAACCAGCGTTTGATGCTTCGCCGGAACTACGAAAGTAAATAAAATCAATGCAAGCGATAAATATGTGTAAGAGAACAAAATCTTGACATATTAAACCCACATACAAACAGATGTCTCACTATACTCACTACGTTCTTGTTTTTAACGGTCAATAAAATATAACCTAGAATGTGCAGAAAAAACTTTATCGAAGACCGCAAAGTGATCTGTGAATGTGTAAAAAGTTATATCTTAGCTTGTTAGTATAGTCTTGATATTGATCAGCTTTCAATGTTAGTGAAGGTACTAAAGCAGTCAACTAAGAAATCTGATATTATTCAGCTCTGCTTTTACACTGAACACAACGTCGGAGTATGTGCCATCAATAAGTTTTAAGTCAATTCAATGATGGCTTTGAGAAAATGCTTGCTTTTCTTAAAAAATATCAGGATTCAGGAACACTTTGACTTACGTCGACGGAAAGATCGTGAGAACATATACGACGAGAAAGGCACTATCACCTCTAGGTGGATTAATTTGGGTTTTTATTAAAATAACGAAGCAATATTTTCAAAATTGGTTTTCGTGCACATGTAGAGCATGGATTGAATTTTATCCAGGTGGAAAATGTTTTTCGTTTTTGCCGAAATCATTTTTTTGTAAAATTTTGTTTAAATAAGGTTTCTGCAAAAACGAAAAACATTTTCCATCTGGAAAAAAATCAGGAGATACCTTGATCCATACTCTACATGTGCACGAAAACCGATTTTGAAAATATTGCTTCGTTATTTTATAAAAAAAAAATCAAAAACCATAAAGTGAGGAAATGGATCCAGTGTCGCCCTAATGCTAGAACTAGGTAACTCGTTTTGGAAAGTGCGGATAAAAATTGCTGGTAAAACTTATTCTGGTATAAAACAAACTCTTTGTTGATCTTAAAAGTTGAATTGATATGTGTTTTTGGATTTTCAATTGACAAACTTGTGTACGTTCAGATATGAACAAATTTCTTGCGATTTCGCAAAACCAGTTACCAACTTCTAGCATTAAGGGGACGATATGATATGTCAAATAAACGCTGAGAAAGAATTTTTAGATTGTTTTTTTCTTATTGAAAAAAATACATTTCTTCATATATTTTTGGAAATTTTGCTAAAATTAAAGGAGATTGTCCCAAAAACTCGCCAATATTTTGATTTTCATCAATCCAACGCAAAACCTGCATTCAGATGAGCGAATGGTATTGTATTCAGCTTTTAATTTATGGAAAAAGATTTGAAATTGGTTAAACAAAACGCAAGATATTTGATTTTTAGTAAATTCCATAATTGTAAAACTTGATATTGAGCTAAAGCTCAAAAACTGCTCTACTTAAAATTTTTTGAAGCGCAGTTTCGAAATCAGCACAAAATTGTACTCCAAAAATTTTGGTCGTTGACGGAAGTTCACGACTTTCATTTTATTTTGTAAACTAGTGTAGTTAATATTTTTTTTTTTTTTTTTTTTTTTTATTTTCTTTTTTTTGGAGTAGGGAAAAGCCAGCGGGAGTGTGCTCAAATGAACCCCTGCACGAGCTTATTATTTTGCGTTTGAACGGTGCCTTGCTTGCAGAAAATGAGATCATTTCCATGAACATCCAGACAGTATGGCACCGCTCAAAAGTTAAACGGGTAAACACGTGCATAAATTCATAGAACTCTTCTCCCAGAGGCATAAAACCTACTCTTCTTTTCAACAATATGTACAAATAGTAACACTCCCAGTGAGAAGTTGTTCTCTTTTAAGGAAGTGTGTTTAACCTAACTTTACATTTAACATGATGTGATAAATAAATCTACAACTAATAAACCTAGTAAACTATTAAATTAACTATTGAAAATAGGAGTAAAAACCGGAGATGGAAGTTTTACACAAGGCAGCAGTATATGTACTGTATAATAAAAAAGTATATGTACTGTATAATAAAAAAGAACAAAATTTGTTATCACACATGCACCTAACACTGAACAGATCTAAAACAACACTACACAAAATGAGCCAAAAAGGGAAGAAGTGGACGCCATCATACCATCCACGTCAGAAAGAGAAAGAAAAAGGGAAATTGGGAAACGGCAAAAGGGACAGGATATTGGGTCCAAGATAGCCAAGAGCAAAGTCTTTTCGACTCGGACCTCTCGAGGCAACTAGTTCGTTAGTAGAGATATCCGCTCGCCAAAATCAATTTAACCGTTGATGTATCGAATTAAACTTATAGTTATAGTTGAATATTTAGTCAAAAAAGAAAGTGATCTGTGAATCAGGAATTATCGAATCAGATATGGTGCAGCCGATCAAAGAGTGATTCAGCAATTGGTGAGACGCCCAGTTGTAGCCTTGTGTATAACCCCACTTTCTTTAGGACCCATTATCATAGGCCTATTCAGCCTGGTAGTGGCCGCCCGTGGCCCGTGAACACCTGTAAGGCATCCCGTCCGCCGCCTAGGAGGCCCAAACAAAGCCTTTCGTTCGGTTAGTGCCTCTTCCAGACAGCCAGAAGTCCCGCCGTTGAGGACGTTGTTGAGGACCCTCCGACGCCCAGAACGTACCGTGAACACCCGCAGACCTCGGCATCCCCCCGTTGAGACCCCTGGACATCAACCACCACTCCACCCCGGTGGTAACTTCAAGCGCGAAGATTGTGCCGCGCACCCCGTCATTCCGTCCAAGTCCCGGTGGTCTACCGAACGCCAAGGAAACCCGCAGGAAACCCCCCTCCCCCCCCCCCCCCCCAGTGTTCAACTTCCGGCCGACACACCTCACACCGACACGTCACACACCCCACAGTAACTTGAAAATAAAAAGTGAAAAAGCAAAAAAAAGTGTTTTACTTGGGTTGTTGACCAGCGAAACGAGCCGACCCTAAGAGTCTCGCTCGCTAGGCATGGTCCTTCCAACCCGCCAAGTAACAATTGGCGCCCAACTAAAATAGCTCAGGCCAAGAATTCAAGTAAATGCAGGAAAAAATAGGTTATCAAATTTGTGAATTTCACGAAAAACGCGTGATTGCATGAAACGTAGGTTATCCAATTAGAACAATAGATTTCATTAGAATTCAATTTGCACAGATTGTGATTTTCAGCCGGTAGTGCGAATTTGTTCGCACCCGTAGAGTGAAAAGTTTCTGGATACCATAATACTAGTGCACAAACGCTCGCAGAAGCTCACAGTGTTGCAGTGTTTCCACCAGATAGCGAAAACTAGAAACGATTCGATTTTTAATTCGAACTATTTTGTTAATGGGTCTTGATTCAAAGTGAAAAGTGAAAAGTGAATGTTTCATTGAATTGTGTGACTATTTTGTGATCGGTATTGTTCATGAATAAAACGATCATTATCTCAATAGCCAGCTTTTATTCTTTGAATAGCGGCCATTCAAGAAACAATGTACACCTGTATGGATGTCTCCCATCATTCGGTTGATGAGGTAGAATATTAGCTACTTTTTTATCTGTATTAACGAGATTTTTAGCCGTTGGCTAGTTCATCTCGGGACCCGCGCTTTACTTCCCTTCCGAAGGAAAAACTCACATTTTGCGAGTTTGTCGGGAGTGGGATTCGATCCCAGGTCCTCGGCATGATAGTCAAGTGTTCTAATTATTACACCAGGTCCGCTCCACATAATATTAGCTACTAATCAGGAACATTTTGTTTCACTTCGATGAACACGAGCGTATCAAGCTAAGAAAGCTCAAATATAGACTGAAGGGCGAAAGAGAATCAAAAACGTTCGCCTTTTCTCAGCCATGGCAAAATTTTGATGAAGAAGTCACTATTGGTTCAAAATTAACGATCATAGGTGGCTTGCTAGAAACAGATGCCAGACAGCGTCAAAAACTTAAAACGCGATTAGTTCATTATATTTTGTTGAGTTCGGAATTATATTTTGTCTAAGACTGCAGGCGCGAAAAATTTCAGAAACGAAATTAGAAAAATAGGTCGTCAAGCCGCGGACCTATTCAAGCGATTTTTCCCGGAAGTGACTAATAGTGGTACTCATTCAGAAGATTCCGAAAGACTGGAATCTGATTTGAATGACTAGTTAGAAGAGGTTAGAAGCGAAATAGAGATTCTGCATGAGACAGCGGTATCAGCAAAAGAGGTAGAAGAAGAGTTAGAGCAGGCAGGAGCAGCACACCAGTTAAAATTTTGAAAATTCTTTCGGAATACGAGGAAGGTAAAAATGAAAATCCGTTAGAGCTCACCGCGGTTTTCAAAACGTTCGTGCAACAGATTACCGAACAGCAAAGCACAGACAAACAGACGTATCACTTGGAACAAATTGCGATAAAAATCATCGTCACGAAAACATAATCGCCCAATGCTAACCAAGCTGGGTTATGCAAACCACTCAGTAGGTGGCGGTAATGAGCAAACGTCAAACAAGAGCAAAAACGATGCGAGCGCCGTGATCGATCGATTTGTGAACTACAAAATATTTGAACTAACCGTTAAAAAGGGTTACGATGAGAACTCAGTACAGTGAGACGTCTGTTTGTCTGTGAGCAAAGGCAGATGCGAGAAAAACAGATTGCGGAAGAGGAACGAAAGATGAAGGAAGCGTGCGATACGATGGAAAAGAAAAAGAGATTGGAAAAGGTTTTGATTAGTCTGAATGCCCGTATCAAAAGGAACCAGAGCCGGTAGAGAAGAAATCGGTTAAATGCTTAGAGCCAGAGGAAACGAAATCTGATATAGGAGATGGAAGGAAAGTGGAGAGGAAGGTAGGTGCTTTTCACGATTCCGATAGTCACAGCGCGAATTACAAACGGGATAGTTCCCAGGAAAGTAGAGAAAGGGTCGCTCGTAAGTCGAAAAAGCAGAGCAAATCAGGGAAAAAAGGAAATAAACCATCCAAGCGAGAAAAGAAAAGACGGCATCGTAAGCCGAGCTTCTCGACTACTTCTAGTACTGCATCGGTTACAGAAAGCTCCGAGTATTACAGTTCAGATTCAGATAGTAGTTCAGATTCGAGTAGTGAGGATAAAAAGAGAAGGGGAAGGAGGGGAAGTAGGAGAAACATGGATATGAAGAGAATACCTGTTGCTGAGTGGAGATTAAAATATGGTGGAAAAGATCAGGGTAGAAAGTTAACAGAGTTCCTGAAAGAGGTGAAAATGAGATGTATATCTGAGGGCATCTTCGAGAAGGAACGCAATTCAGCTTTTCACAGGTCGCGCGAAAGATTGGTTTATTGAGGGGGTAAAAACAGAGATTTTCGGAATTGGCATGAATTAAAAAGGGAACTCAAACGGGAGTTTTTACCCCCCGATTTAGATTTCCAGCTTGAGGTACAAGCTCCCGAAAGACGACAGGCAAGAGGGGAAAAATTTACTGATTTTTTTCACGATATTATGAAGATTGTTCATAATAGATTAGAACGCTTTGTCGAGCATCACATCCGTGATGTTTTTCTAGCAAACATACCTCTCCATGGGAACCAACATGCTTATCAATATGGAAAATCCACTGCGATTCGTTGATACAATGTTGTTTACGATATCGAAAAAGCATTCACTCAAAAGCAATTTTGTTTGAGTGTTTTGTTGGATTTCCCGGATACTTTTGAACACGTACCTTTCGATTCCATATTGGAAGCCGCACGGATTTTCCTGTTTATGTATATTTTATAAAATAAAATAATAGTTATTAATAAATAATAAAATAATTGTATATATCGTCCCCTTAAATAAAACTAGGTAACTCGAAATTTGACGTTTTTGAGTTGAATATACCATTATAGTTGAATATACCATTTGAGCTCTATTATATATCCAAAGACCAATGATATACGATTTTAAACGACGAAAATATTCACCATTTTCAAAACTAGGTATCTCAGTGTAGAATATAAGAACTGAGTGCTATAACTAGGTAACTAAGAAAATCATATCTATTTCCAACCGCACACGTTAAAAGCTATCGGACGCTTGAACGTGGAACTGTTACTAGTCATTATTTTGTTAGTAGATTGAAAATCTACTACTGTTTTTCATTTTAAGCCTAAACACTTGAAATATTTTTCTTGTATTGATTTAGGTAAAAACTGTGATTGTTCGTAGACGACTATTTTATGACCATTTTGAGGTGTCTTGTGGTGATATAGCAGGCATCCTAGCAAATTCAGTAATTACACGTACATTTGAATATGTGAACCCTTTTATATTTGCATACTGCAACAAAAAAACTGAAAAGAATGATATCAATAGTGGTAAAAACTAGGTATCTCAGAACATCTCCACCATTATTTATGTTGCATTTTGAGTGCTATAACTAGGTAACTCGACAATGTTTCAACCATTTATTGTTTTTATCAAAGGTTTAAACCAAAATAGTTCAAAACTTTTCCTTGTAGCAGAAAGAGTAGAAGCTGAATAAGCAATCAATGCTAAAAAATAATCATTTAAAAGGCTCCATACCTTCGGAACAACTGCATGAAAAATTGTAAAATTTTCAAAGCCGTTTTTCTCGAAACCATGATGTTCGAGTTACCTAGTTCTAGCATTAAGGGGACGATATATAAATAAATTAATTGATTTCCAATTGGATTTACCAAATGCTCAAAAACCGGCATCTCTTCACGGCATAACGTCAAGCAGCGATTGGGAAATTGAGTGTTTGTGGATGTCCCCATGCAGGAGTCTTGTCGCCAATTCTAAGGAATCTCGTAGCAGAATATCTCAATGTGGTTTTTCCACTTATGATTTTGCCCACGACAGGCTGCTTCATTTGTATAGCTGAGAATCCGATTATGGAACTTCGTATTTTTGAAATGTAACTATCCAGGTTTTATGCAACTGCGTTTCCGAGTACTCGGTGAACACTTGAGCAAGTGAAATTTGCCTAAGTAGCCAGAATCTTCAGGATGTTATGTTGTTCAGAACCCGTTGTGGACAGTAGCTGTAGGCTTTCTTTACGCTGTATGCGTCTTTACTGTGCTTTTTTCAGGGCGCTGTTTTAACCCACAGCGCCACGGTTCCTGGCAACAACCCACTTTACCCGTTCCGACTTCCTGGTTGTCTTCCAAATGATTTTATTCATTTTGTAAATAAGACATATACTATGTACATGTAAGCATGCAGGACGAGAAGCATGCGCTTCAGGAAGAGTCCTCTTTTTTTAAACTATGAGGGGATAATATGCTAAAATGACATCCGGACATAAGGACCAGGTAGCGTGGGGTTAAGGACCGTCTTCTACAAAAAAAAAGTAAAAGCCAGGACTACTCTTTCCTCGGTCCATTTAACAACAGTCCCATAGTCGAAAAACCCCTTCGTGCCTCCGAAACTATCAAGGAGGGCCATAGTTTCAGAGAAGGGCTAGTGCACATCGCACTAAGGTAGCATGCTAACGCTTAGCCAGTTTTCCGAGTGGTCCTCACTGTTACCGTTGAGAAACGCTAACTTTATTACGTTAATTTTAAGAATAAATGGTTAATTGTCTAGTATTTGTTAGTAAAATTTAGATAAAAATGTTAGTAAATTGTTAATTTGTTATTGATATTTTGTTATTTGTTATGTTAGTAAATTGTTAGAGATAATTAAAAAAAATAATAATACTAGTTTACAGCATTTTTGAACTCGGTAAGCTGATGATCATTTTTGGTATAGAATCATGCCCTGAGTTCGAAAACGTGAAGGAAAAAATTGCAGTAGAGCGGAAATTTTTTCGACTTTCCTTACAAGGTTGATGATTTGAAATCGTTTTTTGTTCTATTTTTAAGCTGCAAAGTCGCTCACTTCACACATCTCATTCTCCGTAATCAATGCTGCGATTGAGCTGAATTCTTTACTGTAACTCGCCTACATATCGCCCCCTGGCGACACTGGAAGCATTTCCTCATTTTTTTTTTGGTTTTTGATTTTTGCCTTTCTCGTACACCAAGGTGTACCGAAAGGCTATATGTTCACTCCAAAAACGAAAATTTGATAGAGCCTCCGGAGGGGTCAAGTCTTATATACCAATCGACTCAGCTCGACGAATTGAGGTGATGTCTGTGTGTGTGTATGTGTGTGTGTGTGTGTATGTGTGTGTGTGTGTATGTGTGTGTACAAAAAAACTCACATCACTTTTTGGCAGTAAACCTCAACCGATTTTATTGACCGCCGGTTCATTCGACGCGGAATCTGGTCCCATTGTTTCCTATTGAAAATGGTTCAGATCGGTCCAGCCGTTCCGGAGTTATGGCCATTTAGGTGTTCCGGACCGGTACCCCAGGAAGGGGCCAGATATAAAAACGCTACAAACCCATCCATGCGGCACATTAAACTACGGCATTTTCGATAACTTGATGAATGGTAAGCAGAAAAATAGTCTCTGACCATATCTGAACCGGTAGTGTCCCGGAACCGGTTCCGGGTGTCCCGCCGGAAGTGACCAAACATAAAAGTGAACTAAACCCGTGCATGCGACATATCAAACCGCAGTTTTTTCGATATCGTGGTGAACAGTAAGCAGGAAAACATTCTCAGACCATATCGGAACCGGTAGTGTTCCAGAACCGGTTGCAAATGTCCCGCCGGAAGTGGCCAAGTATTAAAGTTAACCAAACCCATGCATGCGACATATCAAATAGTGGCTTTTTTGATATCCTGATGAACAGTAAGCAGGATAATATTCTCAGACCATATCTGAACCGGTTGTGTCCCGGAACCGGTTCCGGGTGTCCCGTCGGAAGTAGTCAAATATAAAATTGAAATAAAACCATGCATGTGACATATCAAACCACAGCTTTTTCGATAACCTGATGAACAGTAAGCAGGAAAGCATTCTCAGACCATATCGGAACCGGTTCCAGATGTTCCGCCGGAGGTGGCAAAGAATAAAAGTTAATTAAACCCATGCAAGGGACATATCAAATCGTGGCTTTTTTGATATCCTGATGAACAGTAAGCAGGAAAATATTTTCAGAGTATATCTGAATCGGTTGTGATCCAGAACCGGTTCCGGGTGTCGAGCAGGAAATGGCCAAATATAAAAGGGAACCAAACCCATGCAAGCGACACATTCAATCGCGGATTTTAAGGCATCTTGATTTGACAAAAACAAGTTTCCGTCCATATTGGGGACAACCAGTAGTGTTCCGCAACCGATTACGGTTGTCCCATCGGTAGTGGAAGTGGTTAAATGTAAAGGAGGACCAAACCCATAAATTCGACAAATTTAATGACTTTTTAGGTAAGCTGATGAACGGTTAACAAAAAAATCATAGACCATACTTTGGAAAACCAATAGTGTGCCGAAACCGGTTCGAGGTGCCCCGACGGAAGTAGGAAATGTAGGAAAAAACCAAACGCATACACGCAGCACACTAAATAACGGCTTCTTCGATAACGCGAAGAACGGTCAGCAAGAAAATAGTCCCAGGTCAGTAGTGTTCCGAAACCAGATTCGAGTGCCTCGTCGGAACTGGCGAAATGCACGAATGAACCAAACCCATACATGCATCACATCAATTTGCGACTTTTTAGGAGAACTGATTAATAATTTGCATGAAACTAGTCTAAGACCACATCAGGGATAATCGGTAAGTGGTAAAATGTGAACAGAAAGTTGTAAATGTGAAATTGAATCAAATCCATGCGTGTCGTACCATAAAACCACGCTAATTCGACAATGATTGCTGTCAAATTACCTGTGTAAACTTTCAATTCGATAAACTAACTCTATTTTAGTTTTGTTTAGATTGTATGATTTGTTTTTGAACACAAATCTTACAGATATTGTGGTGGTACGTGTGTAATCCCAGATCGGAGGAATCACCCAACACGAACCGCGAAGTCCAAGCACGTCTTACCTGCACCACAGCTAACACACGAAAGTGCCGCCGCTTGAGCTTGCTCTTGCCTGATGGCAGGAACGGACATGTGTGTGTGTACGTAACGCTCAGGAGCTTTCATCGCACGACTTGTGCGACGTTGTTGGCAGTGCTACCAGAAATATTGCGGGGCCACACATCCCCTTTCCACTTAAAAGAAACAAAGAGCTAGCAAAAATATTTTTTTCTATACTTTCTTAATAAAAAGCTATTATGCCTCTCAAGAAAAATCAGAATATGGCGATTATCTGCCTCTGGCTTCTGATATAAGCGCGACAGTCACTAATTATAACAGCGTCACCAGATTTAAAAGTATATAATTCTATTATATGGGGTTTGACAGCAAGAACACTCATTCCACTGAGCTACTCTTGCCGTTCGTCACAAATACATTCAAAAACATCTGTCACTTCGCGAAACCCACGTGCTTTTGTTTTTGGCGGGAACACTTTTTCTTTTGTTTTGCCTTGCGACTGTCATGCGGCGGTATGCCCTGCGAGCGTACGACCGCCGCAAGACTCTAATAAAAGATAAGCGCGACAATAATAAATATCCTTGCTTTGGCCCGAGCTTTGGCCTGCACATGAAAATACAAAAATTAATCAACCCGAATTGAGCTTACTTTGGCGCAATTTCTGACTTACGGTTTTTTTCCGTGCACTCAAACACGACGTTTCTGAAGGGATCGAAATTTGACATTTGCATCACAACTTTTTTCCCTTCACATCACACTTCACACCGACACCACCGACACCAGCGAGGCTGTCATCTGTCATCGCAACAAATTGCACCAGTCACGTTGTGAAAAGATTTCGATTTCTCAACTAATGATACACGGGGAAACGAAATAACTCAAAATTAAGTCTTTTTCACTCAGCTTGACAGCTAAGTAAAACCAGTCAAATTTGAGTTTTTTTGGAAGAACTCAAATTTGAGTTGTTTCACAAAGACCCTGTTTTGAGTAAAAAGTAAGTGTTTTGAGAATAGAGGATTTTGGATAAAAAGTACTCAAAACTAGGTTTTTATGAATAGATTTTTTTACGAAAAATTGATAATTTCTTATAATTAATAAATGCGCGTATGGGTTTCAAACGAAGTATCAATTTAGTTTTTATTCACACATTTTAAAATTAACATGACATATTATTAACAAATATTCTCGCCTGGTGCAAACGCCATCCGGATCTTGGTTACGGCAGCGATCGCGTTTGGTGATCATCTTGCATCGTCGGAACTCGCGCCGGAAGCGACCGGGAAATCAGACGAATGTTCTGTTTGTGGTGATAATGATGAGAAACATCAGTATTGTGTTGAATTAATAAATGCAGTATGGAACTTACCTGTGATTAACAAGTGAAAGAATAGGTGACCATTTCCTTTTCAAGTAGTTCGAAGTGTAAGTCCAGGAATGTTCCGGAAATGGGGCGTGCTGCTCGTTTGGCACATTTTTTGGTAACGAAAGATTCCGAAATAAGCAGACAAAACGATCACCGAATACCCAACTTGAAATCAACATGGCGCAGAACAAAATTTTCACCCAAAATCGTGTATGGCAACAACACCTAATTTTGGATACTTTCAAAGCGAAAAACAAAAACAAAATCGTCAACTCTGAATTTACTCAAAGCTAAGTATTTGCGCCATACTACAATATTAAGTTAAAAGTATCCAACAACCAGAACAAAATTGTACTCAATTCAATAGTGTTGGCGGAGTACTTCATTTTAAGTTCTTTTTATCTCACTTTTGAGTTATTTCGTTTCCCCGTGTAGATAAATAGCTGTTAGAAGAAAGTGTGGCTTCCAGAAAAATGCGGATCCTGATATTCACGGAACGGAATCGTGGGCGCAAAGGCAAAATCGATCGACGTGTTGACTAGATGGCTACCTGCCAGTTGTTCAAACCCGCCCGGGAATGTTCCCCCCCGACGCTACCGAGTTGCTGTTAAGATGCTCCATCCTTTTTCAGTTTACCGTTATCATATGGACTTCTTGGTAATTTCTCAAGGTTGACACTACCAAATACACTCATGTAAGTTTTTTTTTGTTTGTTTTTTTTTCAAATCTAACTCAAACAATGTTCTGTGTCAATCTTACTACAAACGGATCCTCACTCGTTTCAATTCTACTGTCCCGTTGTGTGGACGTAATTGCGTAGGTACGACGGCGCTCGCCGTTCTCTTGCTGGGCGATGAACTGCCTCGGGCATGTGATCCTGCTTCCGCTCATCACGTACCGACCCCGGATTTGCCGTTGGCTCGATGTTTCTTTCTGCATCTCCTGGACTATTCAGTTGCCTCCAATCATGCACTCTTTTTGTTTGAGATACATGCCTTCGTAGGGTACAGCCTGCTTCATCACTCAGAACCAACATCCCATTTTCTTCTTGCATCACAGTATACTTATGTGGGTCGAAGCGTGATTCCGCTTTCGCACGAGTTTGTCGCTCCACCACTACTTTATCTCCTGGTTTAACGGGACATTCGCGAGCTCCACGTCTGATATCCTCACGTATCTTCCCTTGTAGCTTTGAATCTCGATCCCGTTGTTCAAGCTTGTCGTCGTCAAAAGTAGCCATTCCTGGACACAGTAGTGGAAGGCCACGCCTTATCTTTCGTCTCATCATCACTTCCTCTGGAGGCACTTTCGTAACGGAATGGGTACCACTATTATGCGCATGAACTGCGGCATTCAGCTCTTCAACGTAATTGGTCCCAGACATCGCAGCCGCAGTCATTGCTTTGTTAACAACCTTCATGCAGCTTTCAGCAAGACCGTTTTCTTGAGGATGTAATGGGGTGGAATAGACAGCATTGATGCCACGCTCCCGGCAGTAGCTTTTATAATCTTCGCCGTTGAAAGGCGGACCGTTATCTGACTTGATAGTCTGTGGATAGCCTTCTTTTTCGAATGTTGCTTCTAATACTTTCCTCGTGTTTTCAAAGCTCGTCGATTTCACAGGACTGGCAATGATGTATCTGGAACGATAATCGACAATCACCAGGATCGAGATACCTCCGAACTTTGAATATGGCCCGTTAAAATCTACAGCAACCGTCTCCCATACTGATTTCGGTGCAAATTTGCGTCGCATTGGCGTGGGTTTCTCAGGTTTGCCATTGGTTGCACATATTTTACACGAATCTATCCACGCCTCCGCATCTTTTGACATGCCGTGCCACCATACCCGTTCTCTTAAGATGCTCTTGAACTTCGCCGCCGACGGATGACCTTCATGGGCCACTGCCAGCGCTTTGCGTCGAAGACACTCTGGGACCACCGCGCATCCAGTTTTAACCAGGATTCCTTCACGTACGGTCAGTTCACTGGCAAGTGTTTTGAAATTTCTCAAGTGATGTGGCCATACTTCAGATTCGAGAGCATTCATTACCTATGTATTCCAGAAAAAAATTTACTCAGTATAATTACTCTCTAGGATAAACTGTTATCCCATGATCTTACCTCTTGAAGTTGTTGATCGGAAGTCGTGGCTTCCTTGATCTCATTCTCTGTGAGAAACTGTAGTTGATTTGCCTCAAGACTCGCTATTTCCCAGGGACTAGTGCCTTCCTCAAATGGATCATCGTTGCCCTCGTAGAGCCTTGAAGATGGATCCGCGATGTTATCACGCCCACGAACGTATTCAACGTTGAAACTGTACGGGCTCAGTCTAAGGGCCCATCCATCTGCGCGATTGAGTGCCCGTTTCGAATCCTCTCTTGACCGGTTCAAAATAAACGCGAATCCCTGTGCGTCCGTCCGTAGTGTAAATGTTCTGCCGAGCAGGAAGTAAGCAAAGTGCTCTACTGCCCAAACCGCTGCCAGAGCCTCACGTTGATTTTGGGGATACCGTCTCTCTGTTGACGTCAATGACTTTGAAGCAAAACTAATAATACGAGGATGCTGATTATGCACTTGCTGAACGAGGACGGTGCCGAGCGCATTCGGTGAAGCGTCTGTATACAAAATAGTGGCCTGGTTTTCAGCAAAGTATCCAAGCGATGTAGTACAGTTAACTATCTGTTCCTTCAACAGTTCAAATGCTCTTTCCTGTTCAGGACCCCAACTCCAAGCATTTGCAGTAGTGACAGCCCATAATGGATTTGCAACGTCAGCAAACCCTTTGATATAAGGACTGACGAAAGACGCAAGCCCCAGGAAGCTTCGTAGCTCTGAAACTGAGGAAGGATGCCGGAATTTTTGAATATCCTTGACCTTCGTTTCCTCAATATTGAAGCCATTTTCGTCGAGCTCGTGGCCTATGAATTTGATTCGAGTTTTGTCAAACTCACATTTTTTGGGATTTATTGTGAGATTGTTGGCTGCCAAGATTTCGAGCACTTTGGAGACAGACTTACGAAGATTCTCCAAACTGTCAGAGAAGATCAATACATCGTCTATGTACACTATGATGTTGTCTACCCCTTGGAGAATCCGTGACATCTCCCTCTGGAAGATCTCCGGAGCACAATTTACCCCAAACATTAATCTGGTAAACCTGAACATTCCATTTTCAGACAGGAATGTGGTAAGGTCTCGCGAATCTTCGTGAAGCTCCAAGTGATAAAAAGCGTTGGTTAGATCCAGCTTTGCAAAGAATTTCGCTCCATGAAGCTTGATTTTCATTTCCTCTAAGAGCGGCAAACGGAAGTACTCCCGTTTTATTGCGCGATTTGGCGCCCTCATATTGACGACCAAGCGAAAATCGTCCTTCCCCTTCGCAACGGCCGACATGCCGCTGATCCAGTTGGGTGCTGTGGTCACACGCTCGATGATTCCTTGGTTCTCCATGTTCTCAAGCCTTTTCCTTGCATTTTCCCTGTAGGCGGCTGGCACGTTATAGTAAGCGTTTCTCACTGGTGGTATGGATTCGTCGACACTAAATTTCACTAGAACGCCGGGTACTTTGGGGAACACTTGGTCCTGTTCCGATGTTTCACAGCAGTTGACGGATGCACCTATTTTCAATAGTTTCATATCGCTTGCTGTGCTTCGACTAAGCAGTGACCGGCGTCCTTCGGTAACGACAAAGAATTCCGCTACAACCGATGGCTTGGGACAATCAACAACTTCAAGTTGGGCTTTGAATCCGCATTTGATAGAAATTGGTTTACTCGAAGCATATGATCGTACCTCATGACTGTTGGAGAGTTGGATTGGTTCCAACTTAGCGTATCCTGAATGAAATTCTCGTTTCAACCGCTTCCAGTCGTCTCCGCCAATTATATTTATGTCCGCTCCAGAATCTATCAGAAATTGAATCGGTGTGGAGGATCCGATACTGCAGTTTATGAGTGCGTCCGTGATAGCCAGTGCATTAATTTCCTAAAAAAAATAACGTAGACTCGTATACTTCTGTTTTTATTTTGAATAATTCGGATTTATTATTTCATTTTCAGGTTTTATCATTGGCTTACAAAATCAACAATGTCTAACAGGATAATTCAATCACCATTTACCTTCTTATCACCTTCATCTTCCCATCCTGGTGGCAGATCCGGCTTGGACTGGTTACCGTTGTCCACACTGTTGGCACTTCTCTTTCGACACACCGCTGCGAAGTGGCCGCGTTGGCCACAGGCTTTGCAATTGCGATCGAATGCTGGACATGATCCGAACTTGTGATACAGACGATAGCACTTCGGGCAACGAGCACGACGGCCAAATCCACGAGTGCTGGGCGACTCACGCTGCCGCTTCGGCTGGACCCTTCTGTCATCATCACCGTCATACTGACGCTTCCTTTGGAACTTGTTGACGCCTGATTGGCGACGCTGCTGATCTCTTCCGACGACGAACGCTTCAGAAGGCCCAGCTTGAACAGCTTCAGCTACAAATGTCTCTTCACGAGTTGCAGCTTGCACGATAAAAGTTGTATCATAGCCAAACGTTCTTGCTGTTTTGGCCAAGTCCCTGTTCCGCAATCCTTTCAACAACTGCATTCGAACAAACCGATCTTCGTCCGCGCTGCTGTATCTGCAGAGCCGAACCTTTTCCAGAAGACGAGCGTGGAAAGTTATTGCCAGTTCGTCCGGGCCTTGCTTCAGATTGGAGAATGTTTCATGTTCAGCAGTAGTGTCGACCATTGATTGCAGGTAAGTCTCGATGTTGCTAACGAACGTTTTGTAGCAATCCGGTTCTCGCAGATTTGGTCGGAGTCGAGCGGCCCGCGCTATTCCTTGAAGCTTTTCCCCCAGAGATAGGAAAAGTATCTGGGAGCGTTTGACGGGATCGGTAATGTTGGAGATTGAAACGGCAATTTCAAAGCGATCGATAAATCGATTCCATTGCTCCCACATCATATTTGCCGGTACATCGTTTGGGAAAGGTTGGATATTTTCCCAACGTATACCTCCGGTGCTCGTCGACGGACCAGCAAGTGCAGCTCCCATAGTCCAACTCTCATCTATCTCGCGTGCCGATGCTTCGGGTTTGTCAAGAGCCTGTCTTGTGGCCAAATCCTTGACCAACTTGTCCATTGTGCTCTTCAGTTGGTCCATCCTGCGTAGGTATTCCTGATTTTCACTCCGTATTTCGTTAATGCTTTTTTCTGTGCCTTGGATGCGATCGTCGTTCTCTGCAATGTCCTCATTACCAAGTTGCTTTTCGGAGACGTCTTCCAAGCTCGTGTCCAATGAAGACGGGTTACTTCCACCGTCGACCTCGTCCATGCCCTGTCCGCTAGGCAACCATCCACCGAATGAATCATTGGAGTCTTCCGAATCACAATGAAACTCGGGGGCGCGAACGTACTTTCCGTTACTCGACATTTTGATCCGAAGTGTTTTGATCTGTAATAGATACAAAAACCAGATACAGATTGTACATTGACGAATAACATTTCCCAAACAAGAGGGAAAATGCTGTTCCTGAGTGTTAATGTGCATCGTATCTACTTCAGTTTTGAGCAGATATTTGCTCTGTCACTCCGAATAACTTAAGCTTTTCCGGTCACCTCGAGATTTATCTATGACATATGGTCATGCCTAACCACTTCTGTACAATATTGCCGCGATCATACAGATTTAGACAAATTATACCAGACTAACTATCGCGGTCATCCCGATCCGCTTCCGATCATCCCTTACGCGGTCATCTCGATCCGCTTCCAGACTAACTATCGCGGTCATCCCGATCCGCTTCCGATCATTCCTTACGCGGTCATCCCGAGCCGCTTCCAGACAAACTATCGCGGTCATCCCGATCCGCTTCCGATCATTCCTTACGCGGTCATCCCGATCCGCTTCCAAATAAAGTTACTGAGGACATTTCCAGCCGGTAAATAATGCTACCGGTTCCAGCAAGACCTTTCAAGTTCCACCAGGAATCTTGAATTAATTCATATGCGATCAAATTGTAACACATATTTCGATATGTAAGCAAATCAAGAATGCTTGACATATGCAAAGATATCCTTACTCCTCAAATTCACATAATTAATATAATTATGTACAGAAATAAATCAGCACCGTTTTATCGACTCCTGCCAAAGCCAACATTTCGGCCCAGTTGTCGAAAGATAACCCCACTTTAGAATCGATTTCAACTTTCTGGATCCTCCTTATAGGCTTCGTAGAAAATATTGTCATGTATTATAATAAATTATCCACTCCACTAAGAAACAAAAATGGAGTCATTTACCAGCTGCTTCGCTTTCCCCACCAATTAAGCAGCCATTTTGTTTTGCACTTGTTTGATTTGCTTGTCCCTGCACTTGTTTTCCCGCACGATTATTTCAATTGATAAACACTTTTGTTTGATTACGTGTTGGGTGATTCCTCATCAGTAATAATTTACACAAATTAATCAAAATCTGCTGATAATTCATCAGTAATAATTTACACAAATTAATCAAAATCTGCTGATAATTCAGGAGCCTGGCAGGATCGCCAATGTGTAATCCCAGATCGGAGGAATCACCCAACACGAACCGCGAAGTCCAAGCACGTCTTACCTGCACCACAGTTGATAGCTTGTACATTTTACGATTATTGGCTTCCGAGGTTCACTGCGGTTGATCACCAAACGGATCAGGTGTCGGAATGCACCAAATTAGAACTTTCGGAAGTAGCAGCTGCACGAGGAGCCGCTGCGGGTGTAAGTAACATCACAATATCGTATCATTCGTATTTACAGTGTATTACACTGTGACATTTGATCATTTTTTCAATTCAACAAATTTCGAATGAGCGGGGTACAAGTTAAAAAGTGTCTTATTAAAGAGTGATGAATACGCGGGGTTTGACAGTACATCAAATAGCAGCTTTTTTGATAACTTCTTCTTCTTTATAGCTCGACGTTCGCATTGGAACTTGGCCTGCCTCTCTTCTACTTAGTGTTCTTTAGAGCACATCCACAGTTAATAATTGAAGGGTTTTCTTTGCCCGCCATTGCATGAATTTGTATATTGAGAGGCAAGTTCAATGATACACTATGCTCAGGAAGTCGAGAAAATGTTCCCGGCCGGAACGGGAATCAATCCCACCGTTTCCGGATTGGCGATTCATAGCCTTAACCACTAGGCCAACTGGAGACCCTTTTTTGATAACACGATGATCGATTCGTAAGAACATAGCCTCAGACCAAGACCATAGACAACCGGTAGTGTCCCGAAACTAGTTCCCGGGTGTCCCACTGGAAGTGGTCAAATGTAAAAGTGATTTGTACCCATGCATAAGATAAATCAAATCGTGTTTTTTTAGGTAACCTGATGTACGTTAGCAATGATATTGCCTCAAACTATATTTGGGAGACCCGGTGGTGCTCCGGAACGTGTTCCGGAAAGTAACCAAATGTACCATGCGACACATTACATCACGGCTTTTTTTAATAACCTGAGGAAAGGTTAACTAGAAAATAGGCTCATACCCTCATACCACATTAGAGGCTACTGGTAGGGTTGCACAACCAGCGTTTGATGCTTCGCCGGAACTACGAAAGTAAATAAAATCAATGCAAGCGATAAATATGTGTAAGAGAACAAAATCTTGACATATTAAACCCACATACAAACAGATGTCTCACTATACTCACTACGTTCTTGTTTTTAACGGTCAATAAAATATAACCTAGAATGTGCAGAAAAAACTTTATCGAAGACCGCAAAGTGATCTGTGAATGTGTAAAAAGTTATATCTTAGCTTGTTAGTATAGTCTTGATATTGATCAGCTTTCAATGTTAGTGAAGGTACTAAAGCAGTCAACTAAGAAATCTGATATTATTCAGCTCTGCTTTTACACTGAACACAACGTCGGAGTATGTGCCATCAATAAGTTTTAAGTCAATTCAATGATGGCTTTGAGAAAATGCTTGCTTTTCTTAAAAAATATCAGGATTCAGGAACACTTTGACTTACGTCGACGGAAAGATCGTGAGAACATATACGACGAGAAAGGCACTATCACCTCTAGGTGGATTAATTTGGGTTTTTATTAAAATAACGAAGCAATATTTTCAAAATTGGTTTTCGTGCACATGTAGAGCATGGATTGAATTTTATCCAGGTGGAAAATGTTTTTCGTTTTTGCCGAAATCATTTTTTTGTAAAATTTTGTTTAAATAAGGTTTCTGCAAAAACGAAAAACATTTTCCATCTGGAAAAAAATCAGGAGATACCTTGATCCATACTCTACATGTGCACGAAAACCGATTTTGAAAATATTGCTTCGTTATTTTATAAAAAAAAAATCAAAAACCATAAAGTGAGGAAATGGATCCAGTGTCGCCCTAATGCTAGAACTAGGTAACTCGTTTTGGAAAGTGCGGATAAAAATTGCTGGTAAAACTTATTCTGGTATAAAACAAACTCTTTGTTGATCTTAAAAGTTGAATTGATATGTGTTTTTGGATTTTCAATTGACAAACTTGTGTACGTTCAGATATGAACAAATTTCTTGCGATTTCGCAAAACCAGTTACCAACTTCTAGCATTAAGGGGACGATATGATATGTCAAATAAACGCTGAGAAAGAATTTTTAGATTGTTTTTTTCTTATTGAAAAAAATACATTTCTTCATATATTTTTGGAAATTTTGCTAAAATTAAAGGAGATTGTCCCAAAAACTCGCCAATATTTTGATTTTCATCAATCCAACGCAAAACCTGCATTCAGATGAGCGAATGGTATTGTATTCAGCTTTTAATTTATGGAAAAAGATTTGAAATTGGTTAAACAAAACGCAAGATATTTGATTTTTAGTAAATTCCATAATTGTAAAACTTGATATTGAGCTAAAGCTCAAAAACTGCTCTACTTAAAATTTTTTGAAGCGCAGTTTCGAAATCAGCACAAAATTGTACTCCAAAAATTTTGGTCGTTGACGGAAGTTCACGACTTTCATTTTATTTTGTAAACTAGTGTAGTTAATATTTTTTTTTTTTTTTTTTTTTTTTTATTTTCTTTTTTTTGGAGTAGGGAAAAGCCAGCGGGAGTGTGCTCAAATGAACCCCTGCACGAGCTTATTATTTTGCGTTTGAACGGTGCCTTGCTTGCAGAAAATGAGATCATTTCCATGAACATCCAGACAGTATGGCACCGCTCAAAAGTTAAACGGGTAAACACGTGCATAAATTCATAGAACTCTTCTCCCAGAGGCATAAAACCTACTCTTCTTTTCAACAATATGTACAAATAGTAACACTCCCAGTGAGAAGTTGTTCTCTTTTAAGGAAGTGTGTTTAACCTAACTTTACATTTAACATGATGTGATAAATAAATCTACAACTAATAAACCTAGTAAACTATTAAATTAACTATTGAAAATAGGAGTAAAAACCGGAGATGGAAGTTTTACACAAGGCAGCAGTATATGTACTGTATAATAAAAAAGTATATGTACTGTATAATAAAAAAGAACAAAATTTGTTATCACACATGCACCTAACACTGAACAGATCTAAAACAACACTACACAAAATGAGCCAAAAAGGGAAGAAGTGGACGCCATCATACCATCCACGTCAGAAAGAGAAAGAAAAAGGGAAATTGGGAAACGGCAAAAGGGACAGGATATTGGGTCCAAGATAGCCAAGAGCAAAGTCTTTTCGACTCGGACCTCTCGAGGCAACTAGTTCGTTAGTAGAGATATCCGCTCGCCAAAATCAATTTAACCGTTGATGTATCGAATTAAACTTATAGTTATAGTTGAATATTTAGTCAAAAAAGAAAGTGATCTGTGAATCAGGAATTATCGAATCAGATATGGTGCAGCCGATCAAAGAGTGATTCAGCAATTGGTGAGACGCCCAGTTGTAGCCTTGTGTATAACCCCACTTTCTTTAGGACCCATTATCATAGGCCTATTCAGCCTGGTAGTGGCCGCCCGTGGCCCGTGAACACCTGTAAGGCATCCCGTCCGCCGCCTAGGAGGCCCAAACAAAGCCTTTCGTTCGGTTAGTGCCTCTTCCAGACAGCCAGAAGTCCCGCCGTTGAGGACGTTGTTGAGGACCCTCCGACGCCCAGAACGTACCGTGAACACCCGCAGACCTCGGCATCCCCCCGTTGAGACCCCTGGACATCAACCACCACTCCACCCCGGTGGTAACTTCAAGCGCGAAGATTGTGCCGCGCACCCCGTCATTCCGTCCAAGTCCCGGTGGTCTACCGAACGCCAAGGAAACCCGCAGGAAACCCCCCTCCCCCCCCCCCCCCCCAGTGTTCAACTTCCGGCCGACACACCTCACACCGACACGTCACACACCCCACAGTAACTTGAAAATAAAAAGTGAAAAAGCAAAAAAAAGTGTTTTACTTGGGTTGTTGACCAGCGAAACGAGCCGACCCTAAGAGTCTCGCTCGCTAGGCATGGTCCTTCCAACCCGCCAAGTAACAATTGGCGCCCAACTAAAATAGCTCAGGCCAAGAATTCAAGTAAATGCAGGAAAAAATAGGTTATCAAATTTGTGAATTTCACGAAAAACGCGTGATTGCATGAAACGTAGGTTATCCAATTAGAACAATAGATTTCATTAGAATTCAATTTGCACAGATTGTGATTTTCAGCCGGTAGTGCGAATTTGTTCGCACCCGTAGAGTGAAAAGTTTCTGGATACCATAATACTAGTGCACAAACGCTCGCAGAAGCTCACAGTGTTGCAGTGTTTCCACCAGATAGCGAAAACTAGAAACGATTCGATTTTTAATTCGAACTATTTTGTTAATGGGTCTTGATTCAAAGTGAAAAGTGAAAAGTGAATGTTTCATTGAATTGTGTGACTATTTTGTGATCGGTATTGTTCATGAATAAAACGATCATTATCTCAATAGCCAGCTTTTATTCTTTGAATAGCGGCCATTCAAGAAACAATGTACACCTGTATGGATGTCTCCCATCATTCGGTTGATGAGGTAGAATATTAGCTACTTTTTTATCTGTATTAACGAGATTTTTAGCCGTTGGCTAGTTCATCTCGGGACCCGCGCTTTACTTCCCTTCCGAAGGAAAAACTCACATTTTGCGAGTTTGTCGGGAGTGGGATTCGATCCCAGGTCCTCGGCATGATAGTCAAGTGTTCTAATTATTACACCAGGTCCGCTCCACATAATATTAGCTACTAATCAGGAACATTTTGTTTCACTTCGATGAACACGAGCGTATCAAGCTAAGAAAGCTCAAATATAGACTGAAGGGCGAAAGAGAATCAAAAACGTTCGCCTTTTCTCAGCCATGGCAAAATTTTGATGAAGAAGTCACTATTGGTTCAAAATTAACGATCATAGGTGGCTTGCTAGAAACAGATGCCAGACAGCGTCAAAAACTTAAAACGCGATTAGTTCATTATATTTTGTTGAGTTCGGAATTATATTTTGTCTAAGACTGCAGGCGCGAAAAATTTCAGAAACGAAATTAGAAAAATAGGTCGTCAAGCCGCGGACCTATTCAAGCGATTTTTCCCGGAAGTGACTAATAGTGGTACTCATTCAGAAGATTCCGAAAGACTGGAATCTGATTTGAATGACTAGTTAGAAGAGGTTAGAAGCGAAATAGAGATTCTGCATGAGACAGCGGTATCAGCAAAAGAGGTAGAAGAAGAGTTAGAGCAGGCAGGAGCAGCACACCAGTTAAAATTTTGAAAATTCTTTCGGAATACGAGGAAGGTAAAAATGAAAATCCGTTAGAGCTCACCGCGGTTTTCAAAACGTTCGTGCAACAGATTACCGAACAGCAAAGCACAGACAAACAGACGTATCACTTGGAACAAATTGCGATAAAAATCATCGTCACGAAAACATAATCGCCCAATGCTAACCAAGCTGGGTTATGCAAACCACTCAGTAGGTGGCGGTAATGAGCAAACGTCAAACAAGAGCAAAAACGATGCGAGCGCCGTGATCGATCGATTTGTGAACTACAAAATATTTGAACTAACCGTTAAAAAGGGTTACGATGAGAACTCAGTACAGTGAGACGTCTGTTTGTCTGTGAGCAAAGGCAGATGCGAGAAAAACAGATTGCGGAAGAGGAACGAAAGATGAAGGAAGCGTGCGATACGATGGAAAAGAAAAAGAGATTGGAAAAGGTTTTGATTAGTCTGAATGCCCGTATCAAAAGGAACCAGAGCCGGTAGAGAAGAAATCGGTTAAATGCTTAGAGCCAGAGGAAACGAAATCTGATATAGGAGATGGAAGGAAAGTGGAGAGGAAGGTAGGTGCTTTTCACGATTCCGATAGTCACAGCGCGAATTACAAACGGGATAGTTCCCAGGAAAGTAGAGAAAGGGTCGCTCGTAAGTCGAAAAAGCAGAGCAAATCAGGGAAAAAAGGAAATAAACCATCCAAGCGAGAAAAGAAAAGACGGCATCGTAAGCCGAGCTTCTCGACTACTTCTAGTACTGCATCGGTTACAGAAAGCTCCGAGTATTACAGTTCAGATTCAGATAGTAGTTCAGATTCGAGTAGTGAGGATAAAAAGAGAAGGGGAAGGAGGGGAAGTAGGAGAAACATGGATATGAAGAGAATACCTGTTGCTGAGTGGAGATTAAAATATGGTGGAAAAGATCAGGGTAGAAAGTTAACAGAGTTCCTGAAAGAGGTGAAAATGAGATGTATATCTGAGGGCATCTTCGAGAAGGAACGCAATTCAGCTTTTCACAGGTCGCGCGAAAGATTGGTTTATTGAGGGGGTAAAAACAGAGATTTTCGGAATTGGCATGAATTAAAAAGGGAACTCAAACGGGAGTTTTTACCCCCCGATTTAGATTTCCAGCTTGAGGTACAAGCTCCCGAAAGACGACAGGCAAGAGGGGAAAAATTTACTGATTTTTTTCACGATATTATGAAGATTGTTCATAATAGATTAGAACGCTTTGTCGAGCATCACATCCGTGATGTTTTTCTAGCAAACATACCTCTCCATGGGAACCAACATGCTTATCAATATGGAAAATCCACTGCGATTCGTTGATACAATGTTGTTTACGATATCGAAAAAGCATTCACTCAAAAGCAATTTTGTTTGAGTGTTTTGTTGGATTTCCCGGATACTTTTGAACACGTACCTTTCGATTCCATATTGGAAGCCGCACGGATTTTCCTGTTTATGTATATTTTATAAAATAAAATAATAGTTATTAATAAATAATAAAATAATTGTATATATCGTCCCCTTAAATAAAACTAGGTAACTCGAAATTTGACGTTTTTGAGTTGAATATACCATTATAGTTGAATATACCATTTGAGCTCTATTATATATCCAAAGACCAATGATATACGATTTTAAACGACGAAAATATTCACCATTTTCAAAACTAGGTATCTCAGTGTAGAATATAAGAACTGAGTGCTATAACTAGGTAACTAAGAAAATCATATCTATTTCCAACCGCACACGTTAAAAGCTATCGGACGCTTGAACGTGGAACTGTTACTAGTCATTATTTTGTTAGTAGATTGAAAATCTACTACTGTTTTTCATTTTAAGCCTAAACACTTGAAATATTTTTCTTGTATTGATTTAGGTAAAAACTGTGATTGTTCGTAGACGACTATTTTATGACCATTTTGAGGTGTCTTGTGGTGATATAGCAGGCATCCTAGCAAATTCAGTAATTACACGTACATTTGAATATGTGAACCCTTTTATATTTGCATACTGCAACAAAAAAACTGAAAAGAATGATATCAATAGTGGTAAAAACTAGGTATCTCAGAACATCTCCACCATTATTTATGTTGCATTTTGAGTGCTATAACTAGGTAACTCGACAATGTTTCAACCATTTATTGTTTTTATCAAAGGTTTAAACCAAAATAGTTCAAAACTTTTCCTTGTAGCAGAAAGAGTAGAAGCTGAATAAGCAATCAATGCTAAAAAATAATCATTTAAAAGGCTCCATACCTTCGGAACAACTGCATGAAAAATTGTAAAATTTTCAAAGCCGTTTTTCTCGAAACCATGATGTTCGAGTTACCTAGTTCTAGCATTAAGGGGACGATATATAAATAAATTAATTGATTTCCAATTGGATTTACCAAATGCTCAAAAACCGGCATCTCTTCACGGCATAACGTCAAGCAGCGATTGGGAAATTGAGTGTTTGTGGATGTCCCCATGCAGGAGTCTTGTCGCCAATTCTAAGGAATCTCGTAGCAGAATATCTCAATGTGGTTTTTCCACTTATGATTTTGCCCACGACAGGCTGCTTCATTTGTATAGCTGAGAATCCGATTATGGAACTTCGTATTTTTGAAATGTAACTATCCAGGTTTTATGCAACTGCGTTTCCGAGTACTCGGTGAACACTTGAGCAAGTGAAATTTGCCTAAGTAGCCAGAATCTTCAGGATGTTATGTTGTTCAGAACCCGTTGTGGACAGTAGCTGTAGGCTTTCTTTACGCTGTATGCGTCTTTACTGTGCTTTTTTCAGGGCGCTGTTTTAACCCGTAGTGGCACGCTTATGCGATTATGTCGATCCTAATCGCTTACCTTCCTTTTCCCTATCCCATCCCTTATTTCTCCCTTCCCTCTCCCACAGTTAAAAGGCTCGTATTTATGGCGACGGAACCACATTTCCCAAATGGAGAAGAATGTGCCTCTGGATCCGTCCTACTGATACCTGATATCTGCCGGTCCGGTCAGGCTCTGGGTACTTCGCGCAGCTGTCACTAACACAGTCCCGGTGCAAGTTTCAACGTGACGTAGCTGCTCAACACCGATCAACGTGGAATGCTAGCTTTAAGCGGATTCCGAATTGCAGTTGGATGTTGCTGAATTTACAACTCCATGTGGTTTTACACTTGCCTGTTTGGAATACTTTTCCTGAGCGACCTTCGAGCGGCGTCGATGATCCACATATTGCAGTAGACCTGGAGCTGCTGATTCGTCAGATTCCGCGATATGTGATTTGTTTCACCAGAGCGCCACTCAAGTGGACACCGACTAGCGATGGATCCGTATACTGACCGACTTACAGTATTCCTACCAGGTTCATCCGAAGATGTAATATCCATACATCCGAAGAAGCGTATAGCGAATAAGCATTCCAGGAAATCATCATCAGAGGAAGTTCATTGCCGCTCCAGGTATGACACGCGAGGTTGCCATTTCATGTTTGCTAAAAGAAGCAAGCATCGGGTAAAATGCATAATGCGAAATCATATAGGTGTTAATAAAAGCTAAGACACCTACATAGAATTTCCCCTACGAAAGTAATTGTTCTTGCACTAAAGCTGTTCTTTTATGCTAAAGATTGATCTGAGCTGTCATAACCATAGCCACTATCCAAAATAGGCAAGATCAAACTCTTACAATCACAACACAAGAAAATAACAGCAGCGATAAAACCCAATTCGGTATCGATTCAAAAACGCCAGAGGCGAAGATACACAGAGGACACTGTGTAAAACGTATAATGTGAAGAGCCACACACTTAAAATAAAGTACCGTACTCAGCTGTTCTATTTTCGGTAAAAGTTCGGATTACCGAATGTTCAGTAGCATATTACCGAAGTTCGTCAAAAAATTACCGAACGTTCGGTAAACTCTACTGAATCATCGGTAATGTTTACCGAACGTTCGGTAAAAAAACCCTAATTAATCCACCTAGCGGTGATGGCGCCTTTCTCGTGCCTTCGAAACCCCATTTCAATAAAACTCAAGAGAAATTTTGATGTACATCGCACTTTCATACAATTAACAGAAATCCATTTCATGATACCAGAAATCATATCTGGCTTTTAATGTTTGAGCCTCAAACTCTTAAGAAAAAGACGCTATCTTGAATTTGAAGCCGCCATTTAGGATTTAAGATTGCCATGTTGGATGTTCTGGTCGCCATTTTTGGAATCCAGGCATCATCCCCATACCAAATATACCAATAATGCATTGTTTCGGACCCTAAGACTCCAATAAACAGCCGCGATATTGTATTCGGAGCCAAATTCTTAAATTTTAGATCGCCATCTTGGATATCCTGATCGCCATTTTGGACTCTGGAAGTCTTCCCCCATATCAATTATACCAATATTGCATGGTTTTAGAGCCTAAAACTTCATTAAACAGCCGTTAGAGCCTAAATCTCAATCAAACACCTGCCATCTTGAAACTGAAGCCGCCATCTTGGATTTTGGATCGCCATCTTGTACACTCTGGTCGCCAATTTTTGACTCCGGACATTTTCCCCATACCAAATATACCCATATCACAGACAAACAGACGGAACACTTCGAACATTTTTCGATTCAAATCATAGTCACGAAAACATATTCGCCCAATGCTAAAAGGCCTATGTTTGGCCGACCACCAACTAGGTGGCGGTAGTGAGCAAACGTCAAACTCGAACAAAAACAATGCGAGCGCCACGGTTGGGCAGTTGGCCAACTATCAAATTTTGAAAAAGACCGTTAAATCGGTGTACGATGTGATTTATCAGTGTGTTACGTCTGTTTGTCTGTGCCCATATTGCATTGTTTTAGAACCTTAAATTTCTTTCAACAGACGCCATCTTGAATTTGAAGCCACCATCTTGGATTTCAGACTGCCATCTTGGATATTCTAGTCGCCATTTTAGGAGTCCAGACATCATATAGCATCAGGGTACGAAAATCGGATCACGCCGAAAAACAAACGCTTTGTCCTAAGCGGTGCATGTCGGTAACAAAGGCGCTCTGCAACAAACGCATGTCAAGCGATGAGAGCAATAAAACAAATATCGCTTGCCGTGCGTGTGCCGATATTTCGGCTTTTCTGCTGAAATTTTCGACCCACATCATCGAACTCATAAGCATTTGGACGAATTAAGACTCTTGCCATCCTCAGAGTCGAGTTTCAGTTGTAAAACAATGCGAAAATCACGATGTGAATAGAACGAGACAAAAGTTCCTACCGTTTTTGTTGTGAGCGGTTTTGTCGGGAGCGATTTTGTCATTATCTGCTAACGAAAAAACAAAGCGTTGTTGCCGTGCCTTCTTTGTTGCCTATTTTTCGCTTGCGGTGCCATATTCTACGTACACTGTATAACATATAGCTTGCTTTAAGAGCCTAAATCTCTATTAAACAGCCGCCATCTTGAATTTTGAGCCGCCACCTTGAACATTTGGCTGCCATCTTGAATTTTGGGCCGATATCGTGGAGATTCTGGTCTCCAGTTACAAAAATCGCCGCAGTTTGATGTATCGCATGATGGGACTAGTTCAGTTTTATATACGGCCAGTTCTACCGGTGCTGGTCCGGATCACTGAAATGGCCATAACTCCGGAACGCCTTGGCCGATCTGGACCACTTTTGATAGCAAACAATTCCGGCTCGATTCAAGCTATAATCTGAAAAATCGGCCAATATGAAGTGCCTTAAAAGTGAGTGAACTTATTTTGCGCCCATACATCTCAATACATAAGCTGCTAGTACACAGGGTCAAATATTTGTCCGAAAAGAAACCAATGCTCAAACATCTTGTTTGACTCGATCAAATTTTCATTAGTGTCAAACTGATGTTGTTTCTTGAGTTCTTTCCTTATCAAATATTTGACCCTGTGTACTACTGGCCATACAGACATAATCTCAATTCGTTGAACTGAGTTGATTGGTATATGCGACTTGATCCACCGAGCCTTTTTTCGAAAAATCGTTTTTGAGTGAACATATAGTTTTTTAGATCACTAAGTGTGCGAGAAAGGTAAAACGCAACTTTCGAGCTTTTTTGCTTTAGTTATCTAACTAAACCTATAGATTCCAAAATCTTTTTGGTAGCAAATTTAATAATCTTTCAAATGCGATAAGTTTGACGATTTTCAAGTTATAGCTAGTTTGAGACAAGCAAAGTCAAAAACATGTAAAGTTCAATTACTACGTAACAGTTGAGATTTGACCATATGCGTAAAACATTTTTTTCACCGGTCTGAACCTGTTTGCTTGCTATCGTTCATAAGGTTATCAAAAAATCCTAGCTTTGCTGTGTAGCATACATAGGTTCAGTTCAGTTTTATATTTAGTTGCTTTCGGAGGGACATCCAGAACTGTTTACGGCACTACCGGCTGTCCCTAATGTGGTCCTAACCTATTTCTTTAAAAACCAGGCATCAGGCTATTTTATATTTAGCCACATCCTTCGGGACCCCCGGAACCGGTCCCGGACAACTACCGGTTCACTTATGGTCTGATACGGTTTTCCTGCTAACCGTTCATCAGGTTATCCAAAATGCCGCTGTTTGATGTGTCGCATGCATGGGTTTGGTTCACTTTTATATTTGGCCACTTCCGGTGGGACATTCGGAACACTACCGGTTTAGATATGGTCTGATACTGTTTTCCTGCTTACCGTTCATCAGGTTATCGGAAATGCCGCTGTTTGATGTGTCGCATGCATGGGTTTGGTTCACTTTTATACTGGCCATTTCCGGTGAGACACCCGGAACTGGTTCCGCAATTCAACCAGCTGTCTCTAATGTGGTCCTAACCTATTTATTTGATAACCAGTTATCAGGTTATCAGAAAAGCCGTTATTTGTTGTATCGCATGCATGGGTTTGGTACTCTTTTATATTTGGCCACATCCGTCGAAACCCCCAGAACCGGTTCCGGAACACTACTGGTTCAGATATGGTCTGAAATTGTTTTCCTGCTAATCGTTCATCAGGTTATCGAAAATGCCACTGTTTGATGTGTCGCATGCATGGGTTTGGTACTCTTCTATATTTGGTCACTTCCGGTGGGACATCCGGAACCGGTTCCGGAACACTACCGGTTCAGATGTGGTCTGATACTGTTTTTCTGCTAATCGTTCATCGGAGTATCGAAAAAGCCGCTGTTTGATGTGTCGCATGCATGAGTTATGTTCAATTTGTTATTTGGCCACTTCCGGCGGGGCACCCAGAACCGGTTCCGGAACACTACCGGTTCAGATGTGGTCTGAGACTATTTTCCTGCTTACCTTTCATCAGATAACCGTAAATGCGTGGTTTGATGGGTCGCATGCATGGGTTTGGTGCATTTTCATGTCTGGCCCCTTACAGGGGTACCGGTTCCGGAACACCTAAATGGCCATATCTCCGGAACGGCTTGACCGATCCGAACCATTTTCAATAGGAAACAATGGGACCAGATTCCGCGTCGAATGAGCCGTCGATCGTTAAAATCGGTTGATATTTACTATCTAAAAGTGAGGTGACCTTTTTTTGTACACATACACACACACATACATACACACACACACACATACACACACACAGACATCATCTCAACTCGTCGAGCTGAGTCGATTGGTATATGAAACTTGCCCCTCCGGGGGCTCTATCAAAATTTCATTTTTGGAGTGAACATATAGCCTTTCGGTACACCTTGGTGTACGAGAAAGGCAAAAAAATAGCCGAAAAAAACTGTGCTGAACTTCGGTAATCCGAACTTTTATCGAAAATAGAACAGCCGAACAAGTGACTCTGAAATAAGTGTACATATAGGTGATAATTCAAGCAAATAAACAACACACTACTAAATCCACCCTTATTAAGCCTCGCAGTTGAGGCTTAAGAAGAACAGCTGATTATCTCGGAAAAACACTAGGTCAACTGCACCATTTCTCCGGTTAGCGCAGTAAGGGCAGAATACTGTGGAGGGCGCCCTAGTACTCCACAGGCTCCGTTAGCGGTTAGGATTTTATTAGACTCCTCTAACTATTCGTTAAGCATATAGCCGCATCACACCATGAATTAGGGGTCACCTGTTAGTAAACTGTTATCCTCTTACCATCGGAACAGGCGCTCCGTAGTGTTATTCTTAGGCAATTGAGACAATCGCTTTTACCGTGTCCGTTGTAAAGGATGCATAGGATGAATTACCAACCTCCTTTCCAGCTTCAGTCGTACGTGTTGTTCGTTCATCAGCTAGTGGATGCTGAACTCACCAAATTCTGTGCTGTAGAAAATCTTTGCATACTAAGCGAGTTTCGGTTACTTGGTCGTTGACATGCTTTTGAAGCAACACAAATTCCATTTGCTAAAGTGTTTTCTGCGCTCTGTACTAAGAGCGAAGATGTATTTTGCAACGTATAAACATGTTCCTCAAAACTCTGTACAGACTCCATCGTTCTTGCTATTTTCTCCTAAAATGGTTGAAACTTCATTACGTAGATTCAAATTCCCATCTCAAATTTGCATGATTAGATTTCACTTTGCTTTGGGGAATTGCGCAGCTTAAAAATCCAATCCATTTTACGTACGCTTTTATCGATAATTAAGTTCCGATTATATCCCCCGGGCATAGCATTTCCGGCCCAAAAGGCCCCCACCTGTTTATACGCTTTTCGGCACGTGTAACACGGGAGACGTGTAACACGGGAGATTCCCATCGTTTCCTTTTGGTTTTCGTTTATCCTTGCACCGTGATCATCGTCATTTCTCCCACTCCACCCACTACGCTCAGATGAGCATCTATTGAACCAACTTCTTTCCTCTACTTCTACGAGAGAAGCAAGGCGACACCGAACCCAAAAAAAAACTCCCCAAGTACAAAGCGTAGATGGAAGAATTTTCCACAGCTGCTCTGTCGACAGAAATCAAATTTATTCCTCCCTCCGGCGACATGCACATACCGACTCTCTCTGGTTCACATACGGGGTAGACTGTTTTACACACACTCGAAGTGTACACTTTATGCATCTCCGGGCGGCCCCGCCACCGGAGACCCCCATCTGACTACGCTGACTCGGCCCTATAGCACTCACTACTGAGGAGCGAGAGCTCAGCTCGACTAAGCAAAACAGCAGCAGACATGAGGCGCTTATTTTCAAATGAGAAATTCAAACAGTTCCGGAACAAGTTTCGTGATCAGGTGGTGGCAGAGTCGTCCTCTCCGTAGGGGAGGTAACACAGGGGAACTCCCTACGGCAAACTTGTACAAGACGATTTCGTTTCAGTTCATTCCATCCGAATGCGAATGAGTAGTGACGGCGGCAGTGGGAGAAGGCATATCAGGGTATATCGATATATAGAGACAGAGAGGTTCACGACTGGGTGTCTGCCAGCCGCAAGAAGCTGGGACAGCACACCGGTGGATTTGATTTACGGCTAGCAAAATGAGGATATCGATTCGTATCCTGTTAGTTGGGAAATTTCGAATCCGACATTGAAGCAGGTTTTAGACGCATGCAGTTCTAAAACTTGGTTTTTAGATGTGACTTTGATTCGCAACTACACCTTTATACGACCATTGCATTGCTGCGTCCTTTTTATGCTAACACAACCTCACTTATTGTTACCCCTGGATATCACCACAGCAGACGGAATCACAATATCAACCACGTTCTGCTTGGCGGATGAAACTTCTAGCTGAAAAGAATGATATCGGAGCATAACTTATCAAGATGGGCCACCTGCATGTACCGGCTAATAGTCCCGATTTGAGAGATCAAATAACTACCGCAAGAGTGGAAGGAAGGGGTTAATTGCCCCATCTAGAAGAAAAATGACAAGTTGGAGTGTGAGAACTACCGAGTGATCACAATAATGAATGTCGCCGACAAACTGAAATTCCAGATCAACTTCCCTCATCTTTCACCATAAGTGAAGACGTTTTTGAAAAATGATCAAGCCGGCTCGTCAACATAGCTCTGTTCCTCACAAGTTCCTAACTCATGCTTCCACGGGTCAATCGATTACAAAGATCGTCAGCTAAGAGTTGTGTGCTTAGCTGGTAGTGCAACTTGGGCACTGATGTCCTTCTGAAGTCAGCTACATTGAGGAGGTACGTCCCGAGTGTCTGTTCACTAGGGAGGTGCGGCTCAAACAGCTTATGTTTTAATATCCAGCGGCTAAATAAGAAACGCTGTATCGCGTCAGCTATTAGCAGTAAGAAAAAGAAAATGCGAACGATACCTTCGAAAATCAGATGAAGTGTGTTACGAGGGGGAAGCCGATCAACTAGCGGATCTGCGTATCGAGAATTAGAGGCAAATTCTTAAACTACAGCCTGACCATTGTCTATGCGCCGACCAACGACCAATCCGATGACGTGAAGGATGCATTTTACGAATGTCTTGACAAGACCTATGGAGAATGCTCAAAACACGACGTTACGATTGTCATCGATGAGGACTTTTTCCGTCCAATAATCTGTACGGAGAGCCTTCACTCCGTCACTTTGCCGCTGCTAGGGGAATGGCCATTATTAGCACCACCTACATTGCACGCAAGGAAATCTACAAGCACACTTGGAGACATTGACGTTAGAACTTTTAGGGATCCCAACATCAACTCAGATCACTATCTCGTAGTTAGTAGGATTCAAGCTCGGTTATCAAACGTGTCGAACTCTAGGAACCAGCGGTTCCAGCGGTTTTCAGCAGATGGTTATCACCGAAAGCTGGACGAGCGGATAAGTGAAATAAACGAGAGCGATTATCTCAACACTCTGTGGGAGTATCCACGGAGCGATGAGTACGGCAGCACGGTAGGTGTTAGGCACTGCTCAAAGACAACCTAGGAACGGGTGGTTCGACGAAGAGTACCATAAGGTAACGGGCGAGAAGAATGTTGCAAGAAGCTGGATGCCGGTGTTGGGGACCCGGCAGAGAAGGGAGCGATATAGGGAGGAAAATGTGATTGCTCAGGCGCAAGAGAGCATGTAACAGAATGATGTGGAGATTTTACGGAACTGTCAATAGCATGTGGAGAAGAGTCCGAGTTCGGAAATGCTAGTATCCAAGAGATTGTTTTTCAGTGCGTCGGGTATTCTCGCTTATGTATTTTTTTCGGATTCTTCGATGGACGATCGGAGAATCAGCGAGTGGAGTGAACGAGTGCATATTTAATATGGTTGGACCGGTTGCATGCTGAGACCAAAGCCAAACATAGAAAACCAGCTGGCCAGGATTACCCGGTGAGTTCGTTCCTTATTATTACTTTTTATATTTGAACATGACATATATGGGGATTTCGGAGGGGTAGCCTAAGGAAGTTAAATGAAATGGTTTCCGGGCAAATGTTCGTGGGGTGGCCAGACTTTGTCACGAGATAACAATTATCATGTTGTTTTCCGAAGGTCTCCAGTGAATTTAGCTTACCCTGCTACAACAAACCATCAGGTAGATCATTCCGTTCCGGTGTGACTCTGCAGCCATAGGTAATCCTTGCGCTGATGGTGGGTACACAATCATCATCATCATCATCATCAACTGTCAATAGCATGTGGAGAAAAACAGCGTCGTCATGTGCAACGATCGTGATGGTAACTTACTGACAGTGATGGCTGCCAGGTGGCGAGAGCACTTCGAGGTACTTTGAACGGTGGGTATGAAAGAGCAACAGGCAGAATTCGAATCAACGACGACGGCGAAGCTGTCGTCCAACGCAAGACGAGGCCATGATAGGTATTAGAGTACTGAAGAAAGTGCTGGGTAGGACGAGCTCCTCAACTCTTACTCCTGTATCAACTCTTACACCGTATTATATTGGTGATATGGGAAGAGGAAGAACTGCCTGCTAGTTGGTTGGAGAGTCTCATTTGCCCTGTATACAAGAAAGGACATCGACTGGAGTGCCCGAATTACAGAGGAATAACACTTTTCAATTCAGCATTGCAACCAGTGGTGTGTGAAGTGTCCGAGATTGTGAGACTGTCGTGATTTGTATTATGAATTCGGATGGAAATCGAAAAACTTTTTTTAAGAAAAATATTCTTTGATAATTTTGGGTTGTTTACAAGTTTAATCGGAAGTGACGTATACGATAGCAAATCATTGAACGCACACAGCGCACTACACCCGGTACTGAAAAAAAGTGTCGCTAGTTAAAACGTCGCTATTCGGTTTGGTGCTGGCGCCATAATATATCGTTTTTAGTAATTCTGTAACTCGGTAATCTCAACGCATCCTCTGGCCCCTTTGCCTATCTGCGCTTTCCCCTCCGCTGAGCGATACGTCTACTAGATGAAACACGACGATGTTACAAACTCTGGACTTAATAAAAAGTGACTTTCTAATACCGTTGGTCTAGCCGTCTAGACCTTCACCTACGGCACAAGTGTCCGATCCTTAAGGGACGGTATGTGTTTCATTTTGGTAAGACAATAGATCCGTTGCGCACTGCTGTTTCTAGATCAATGACGTTCTGCAATGCAATTATAGTAACAAAGTCTAGCTATGATTACTTTTCAGAGAACCTAGCTATTTACAAGCCGAGCAGTAGTACCAGTACTAGTACCGAGCTTGTATTACTAGAACTAATAGGACTTAGCTCTTCTTACTAGTTTTGAAGCTTTTGTAAACTTAAGTTGAATTGTCTAGTTGTTATTATCTAATTCCGCTAAAACGCTCGTTAGCCAACTTGTAATTGTAAAAAGAATTAAATTAGTGAATTGTGACGTAGTTAATTAATGCCGGATTAGAAACAGCAGATGCGGTTCGCCAAGAGGTCATCCACTAATCAGTTATGTGAGACTATGGGACGGACAAGATATGTGAATTCTCGCAATTATTAATATTACTACCGATGGAAGGAGGAAGTGAGAGTTGAGGGAACTAGCTCGATTGTGGATGATCTCTTGCGGCTGTAAAAGAAGGCTGATTAATGTTAGTTAGTTTACCCTTTTCCTTCCCACGACTGGTATGATTATTGATTGAACAAAGATTGCTATCCTTGGTGTAAATTTGAGTCAATCTAATTGAAATTAGCTCTAAATCAGATTAATTGATAGTAAACTTAGTTTCATTGTTCATGGAAGATTCTACCGTTACCGTTCTTAATTGTTGAGAATTCAATTGTTGTTGCTATTTAATTATTTATGTTCACATGCCATTGTGTAATATTAAACTGGCTTGTCTTTAATGAATCAATGTAGCTCCGGAGCAACCGTGGGAAAGAGAGGGTCATTAAAATTTGTTAGGATACTCATGTGACATGGGCGACGATTCCAGCATGATGTCCTCAACGGTAGGTTGATGCGATCGTTGGTCATCACTATCAATCATCCATTTATCGGTTTGGCCTCCTCACTCGTTGTCGTCTTCAAGTGTAGTTCGTCTGGTAAAATGTAATAGAAATACAAGGTGGGCCGCTCATATCCTCCGGCCCAGCAGCAATAGTAATCAGTTACGTGAAGTTGTATCAAAATTCTACAGAGTGTTGGAAAAGGGGAGGGGAAATAAACATACTTCTTCCTACACCTAGCAGTTCGGATCTTCTGTTCACACTGTCATTCCAACCTTCTTTCAGTGTGAAACGTTTTTGGATATGGAACGGGTGGTATCACTTTACGCTACCCTTCTATCATTAACATAGATAACTACTTTTAAAAATAAAAGTTTTGTCCTACTACCTATTTTATACAGAAAGATGTTAATTGGTCAAATGTTTCGTTCAGCAAGTCTATGTCCATATTGATGATACAACCTTTTATTAATGAGTAATAATGTTGCTTACAGTTGTGAGGCAATATAACATTCAACTCGTTGAGTGCAAGTTATAAACCTGCAGAAAATTTCTTATTAAGATGTAACCTCTACTAAACAAACACATATTGAAACGTGAAATTGTATTGTAATAATTGATCCTAATCTTAACCCTATCACTGGAACGCGTTTGAAGCAAATTGATATTGCTAATGATTTGGTTGGGCATTATTGACGTAAACTACGTCTATGGGGAAGGTGCGGTACTGTACCACGGCACCGGGTGTAAAATGAAAATCTAAATTTTGCGACCGTCACGAAATTATGAAAGATTTTGCACGCTAATAACTCAGCCATTTATTGACCGATTTTTAAAATTTTGCCATCAAACAATCGCAAAACTATGTCCCTTTCATGACAAATAGAGAAAACTATTGATTTTCAACAGCAAACTATTGAAAATTGGGGAAAAGTGAACCTATGTTTTAATTTTATCCAGCCAATCACGAGCGAGCACATTTTTTGGGTTTTCTCGCTTGGTATATAAGTTATTGTCTTCTTCTCATCTTCCATCATTCTTCCGCGACACCTCGAGGGGAACGCATCGGTGGACTGCTAGCCAGTTTCTCCGCTTGCTTCTCCTTTCAGTATGCTTTGGCTAGCCGAGCGTGGTGGTCGTCGGCTGTTGCCACTTGCTCTACCAGCCGTCGTCGCGTCGCCGTGCGCGGTACCAGTGGGGCCGCCAACCAGACCGGATCAGCTCTGCGAAAATTTCTTCATTCTGGCTTCATTGGGCGTCCGGGCAGCACAAGCCAACATCGGAATCAACGAAATTATGGAACGCGCTTGCAGTAATACTGCAAGTAAATTAAAACAGCCCTTGAAAGGGCTACGAAAATGTCCCACGGGAGTGAATCGAATAATTTTCTCAGGAGGAAAGCCTCCTTCAGTATGTTTTGCCTAGGCGTACGCGGTGGTCGTCGGCTGGCTGATGCTAGTCGTCATGGCAACGCCGTGCGCGGTACCAGTGGGGCCGCCAACCGGTTCACACCGGATCGGATCTCTGGTAAAATTTTCTTCATCGGGCGTCCGGGCAGCACAAGCCAACATCGGAATCAACGAAATTATGGAACGCGCTTGCAGTAATACTGCAAGTAAATTAAAACAGCCCTTGAAAGGGCTACGAAAATGTCCCACGGGAGTGAACCGAATAATTTTCTCAGGAGGAAAGCCTCCTTCAGTATGTTCTGCTTAGGCGTGCGCGGTGGTCGTCGGCTGATACTAGTCGTCATGGCAACGCCGTGCGCGGTACCAGTGGGGCCGCCAGCCAGTTCACACCGGATCGGATCTCTGGTAAAATTTACTTCATCGGGCGTCCGGGCAGCGCAAGCCAACATCGGAATTAATATAATCATGAAACGCGCTTGCAGTAATAGTGCAAGTAAATTAAAACAGCCATTGTAAAGCCTACGAAAATGTCCCACGGGAGTGAACCAAATAATTTTCTCAGGAGGAAAGCCCGGGACACATAAGTGTCAATCACTATGAGCGCTGTGTGAAAATTGAACTGCGCTTTGTCGCAACAATGAGATATTCAATTCAAAATTTAATGTGCGAAAACTGTGCTAGTTGTTTGGCAATTGGTAAACATTTTCTTCAACTCAGATGATGAAGAAATTTTCATTTTGATGAAATGTATTACTCAGTGTTGCCATATTTCAATATGTGTAGGTCTTCGCAGAATTTTTAAATGTTCTTTACAATTTTGCCGAAAAATTTGCATGATTTATAGAAATTATTTGTTAAACATTATAATTGTGCTGATCGATTTGCAAAAGTTTAATGAGATAATTATAATTCGAAAGCATTTGGTGTGCATTGTGCAAAAATATGTATGGCATCACTAATTTTCACCCCTCTTTCATCTAACCAGTCACGTGCGAGAGGGGAATTTGAATCTCTTTGCCGTACAGCCGTCTAGTATATAAGTTATTGTCTTCTTCTCATCTTCCATCATTCTTTCGTGAAACCTCGAGGGGAACGCATCGGAGGACAGCTAGCCAGTTTCTCCGTTTGCTTTTCCCTTCAGTATGCTTTGGCAAGTCAAGCGCGGTGGTTGTCAGTCGGTGGTTGCGCTCTCGTGTGTTTACCTTCGCATCGTCGTCGTGCGCGGTGCTACTGGAGCCACCACCAACCGGTTCACACTGGTGCACGGCAAAATTGACACGACACGGCAGCAGCGAGGGCTTGCTGTCCCGTCACGCAAAGCAAACGCTGCCGTTCTGGACTTGATTGTCATAACTACCGGATTTTACCTGATGTAGGGAATCGCGCCACTTGGGCGGTGGCTTCTATATTTGTCTGTTTTCCACTATAACTCAGTCAAATTTGAACCAATTGACACAACTTTTGGAATGTGATGAAATAGGTATAGTATCTACCGGTGTACAACATTTCAAGTCAATTGGTTCAAAATTGACTGAGTTATAGTGGAAAACAGACGAATATAGAAGCCACCGCCCAAGTGGCGCGATACCCTACGCAATAATTGAACAATTATTGTTCTGCATAAGCATATAGATTTAAACAGCCCTTCTAAGGGCTTCTAAAATGTTTTCCACAAGAGAGAACCGAATAATTTTCCAAGAAAGACGCCGGGTCACACAAACTTCTTCTTATCTTTCATCATTCTTTCACACCTCGAGGCTCGAGGGGAACGCATCGGAAGACTTCTCCGTTTGCTTCTCCCTTCAGTATGCTTTGGCTAGCCGGGTGCGGTGGTTGTTGGCTGTTGCTAGTCATCTTCGCATCGCTGTACGCATCGCTGTACGCCTGGGGCTGCTAACCAGTTCACACCGGATCAGATCTCTGGTGCGGCAGGAGCGGAAACTTTCTTCATGCTGGCTTCATCGGGCGTCTGGGCAGCTTTGCAGAAGCCAACAAAATTACACCGCTGAATCGCGCTTGTAGTAAAACAGCCCTTGTAAGGGCTACGAAAATGTCCCACAGGAGTAAAAGAATAATTTTCTTAGGACGAAATCCCGGGACACAAGTATCAATCACTATGAGCGCTGTGTGAAAATTGAATGGCGCTCCGTCACAACCATGAGATATTCAATACAAATTTGTTTAAACTGTGCTAGTTGATTGGAAATTTCGAAAACATTTTCTTCTTTTCAGATGATGAAGAAAATTTTATTTTGATGAAATGTATTAGTTAGTGTTGCCATATTTCAGTGTGTGTAAGTCTTCGCAAAATTCGTATATCTTCACAATTTTGCCTAAACATTTACATGATTTATCGATATTATACAAATATTCAATGAGATAATTATTCGGAAGCATTTGGTGCAAGATTTGGTGTTTTGTCGAATAGGAGCTCAATTTTCTGTAAAATTGGTTCGAACAGTTCTTTAGAGGGCCAACAATTTTCTGAAAGAGGGTACGGTGAATTTTCCGAGAAAGTTGCTACCGTCAAGAATTTGAAACCAACTACATCAAAAGTATTCTGTGGAAATCAAACCGCATCTTGTCGCAGAAAAGGCAACATTTCTCTTGTGCGAAAATTGCACTGTTGCATTCCTTTTCATCATAACAAGTGTTTGAAAATTGAGACTATCAAACCAATTATTCTTACAAAGCCTATCATCGTCGCTGTTCTGACATTTGTTGGCAGAACAACGAAATTATTGATGACACGTGCAATATTTTTAACAAATTCTGGTTCAAACAACCCTTTTGAGGGCTTCATCAGCAGTTTTCAGAAAGAGTAAACGGCAGATTTTCGGACAAAGTGACGCTGGTGGTCACATAAGTGTCAAAACCTCCGAAATTTGTAACCTCCTACTCCCAAAGTAAATGCAACAGCTTGTCTTATCACCTGGCCGTATCACCAAATCTGGCGAGTACGCTTCCTTCTTGCGTGTACAGTGTAATAGTTATAAAGGAATTTCTTGAGGCTTTGCTTATGCTTCAAACTTTGTAATAAATATTTCCAACACAAATCCCCAGAATCCAATAGAATCTTGAAGAATTTACCTTGTTAAAATTAACGATTTCCAAACCATTAGCCACTACAAATTCTATTATTCATCCAAAGAAATTTCATAGTAGTCCTTTGTCGTTCATAACAAACTGTTTTACGTAGTTTACGTCATGCGGTTGTGTCTTGTACACACCCCTCTGATTTTTTTTGGTTTCGACAATAGTCACATACTATGCCCTACGACATTGACGATTCTATTGTCTATGGCTCACCTATTTCGTGCCACCCAGCAGGGACTTGGTCTGATACCCAATTCAGTATATCCGCTCCACGTAATATACCGCACCTCTTTTGATTTGTGATATATTACGCGGAACATTACTCTCTTCATTCGGATAGCGGCTATGTAACCCATTGGATTAAAAGCCTCCATCAAACATGAAGCGATTAATCGGATACTGAAGACTCTATACCAAATTTGGCTCAGAGACAGGTAATCAGTGAGGTCAGTTTTTCTCGTTTATCAGAGACGATTGATACGTATTAAGACAAACTTTCCACTGCATCTGCCAGCAATAATCGGTGATCGATCAACATTCCGAGTACCCCAATTTACACAAGAATGCCAAGGATCACCGCTCATGCTTTACAATGCAGTTGGAAAAACTAGAACAACACCTGGCCACAATGATGCATAAAGCACTAAAGCGGACCGGAAGTGTTGGTGAGCCAGCCCCCACCCATAATACATCGTTTTTAGTGTAAATATTTCCAAGGAAGTGCTTAAATGTTATATCTGGACACCACCCAACACCCAATGTGATGTAAAGCAGCAAACAGTTCCGCTACTCATCACCAGGCGTCGCAGAAAAACATGTTGGGCGGCTATGGTGGGTGGTTTAAAGGGGGCTATGATGGGGCGAAGTACGATGGGCGGCTTACAGCAAGGTCTAAGGCTTGGAGAATGAATCACCAATTATCGATCGAGCAAGACGTGAGCGAAATTAAATCTAAAAATTGAAATCCATTTTGAAACAAGTTTGAGAATGACACATTGTTGCATTAGTCGAAAGTGCGAAGTAGAATAAGCGATTGAGAAATAGCATCCAGGTAATCCAGAACCTACCGTAATTCCGACCAACTCCATCATCAATCGCCAAAAACCTCCTTAACAGGACCCCTGTGATAAAGTTCGAAACCCTAGTGCTTACGTGTGAATAGCGCTGTAAATTCTTACCCTTAAGGACAAACGTCTTGAAATCCCGTTTCAACAGTGCATAAGAACTTCAAACGCACAAATCTCAAGAAGCAAGATTCAAACAACAGTGAATTTCATTATTCTGTTCTTGCTCACTTGTAATTAGCTTGAAATAAAAAGATCAGGTGCGCTGGTTTTGTTTATGAAGAGATTTGTGCCTTCGAAATCGTGAGTAGGTAGCAAAGTCGGCCATTGTGGCGGCCATTTTGGGATTCTAACAAGTCTGTCCTTAAAAGGGCCAGCGTATTCCTCAAAGATTACCCGGAGTACGTTAGAACCAACCGTGGTCCGGAGTTGGCCCATGCGTCCAGTGCGCTCCTATGTCGACTGAATAGACCGCTGTTGGTCAGTCAGACGGCCGAGATAGCGTTCCAGAATAACCGTAGAGGAATTCGTTATTGCGCGGTAGTCACGTTGGATGTGAAGAATGCGTTCAATAGCGTCAGTTGGGCGGCTATTGAATGTTCCATTCAACACCTAGGAGTCCCGGATAGTTTACGCCGGATACTGGAGAGCTATTTCCAGAATAGGGTGCTACTCGATGACACGGACGAGGGCGAAAAGAGGTACAACATCATCGCGGGAGTACCACAAGGGTCAATTCTGGGCCCGGTACTATGGAACGCGGCGTACGATGGCGTATTAAGGCTCACATTTCCTCCGGGCGTAAAGCTGGTCGGCTTCGCTGATGACATTACCCTCACGGTATGCGGCGAGTCGATAGAGGAAGTGGAACTGACAGCGACGCATGCAATTGGCATAATAGAGGACTGGATGAGGTCACGTCAGTTGGCACTCACACACCACAAGACGGAAGTGGTGGTGGTGAACAACCGTCAGTCGGAACAACATGCGGTGGTCACCAAGCGCTCATTAAAGCAACTCGGAGTCATGATCGATGATAAGCTGAACTTTGGTAGTCACGTGGAATATGCTTGCAAGAGGGCGAGCATGGCGATTGCGGCATTATCGAAGATAATGTCAAATAGCTCGGCAATTGTCTCGAGTAAGCGTAGACTTCTCGCGATAGTAGCGGTCTCCATACTACGCGCTAGAGGTCAAGCGAAACGTAGAGAGGCTCGAAAGTACACACAGGTTGATGGCCCTTAGGGTCATCAGCGCATACCGTACGGTGTCAAAGGACACGGTATGCGTGCTGGCGGGTATGATGCCCATAGCACTTGTGGTGTCAGAGGACGAGGAGTGCTTCGCGAGACGAGGCACAAGAGGCGCGAGACGGATTGCCAGAACATCGTCGATGTTGAAATGGCAGAGAGATTGGACAAACTCCAGCAAGGGCAGATGGACACACAGGCTCATACCGAGCGTGTCCAAGTGGACGAGCAGGCCCCTTGGCGAGGTGAATTTTCACTTGACACAGTTTCTGTCAGGCCATGGGTGCTTTAGGTGGTATCTGTGCTGTGCTCTTTGAATGCCCACGCTTCGTGGAGCAAAGGTCGAGTATGCAGGAGGTATGCGGTAGAGACATCACTCCCGACAACATTGTTGAAAGGATGTGTACGGGGAAGGACAAGTGGGATGCCGTTTCTTCCTCGGTATCTCGAATCGTCCTTGAACTACAGAGAAAATGGCGAGCCGAACAACAGCTAGTTGAGTTGGCTCCCCCTCCCCATCCAGGAGCTTAATCCCAACGGGTAGTCTATGTACTAGCCAGGGCCCGAGCCTCCGGGGAAGAGTGAACAACTTAAGGCGGTAGCAGGTGGAACGCTTACCATTAGAGTGTACTCATTGTACGAAGTCATCCCCCCTTCTCGAAGTCATCTCTAACGGGCGTACCGCGAAGGTAAGAAAGAAGAGAGAAAGAGGTTTTAGTGTCGACCCTACATCACCTGAGGACCCACCTCTCGTGTATCTGTAGAAGCAGATTTCCTCTTTCTATATATAAAAAAAAAAAAAAAAAAAAAAAAAGACGCCAGACAATAGAGACGCGGCCATTTTGGCAGCGCGTCCTGGGGTTTGCGCAACGTGGCGAATACCACGACTCGAACATCGAACGGCCGTCCAACCCAACGGATGGCGATAACGAAAGGAGTGACGAAGAAGGTGTAGTAGTGGAGCAATAAGAAGGGACCTTTCGACTGGGTAGAAGAAGGAAAAGTGAGATAGGAAATAGGCAATTAAGAAAGTGGGAATAATCAATAAAGGTACCTGTTAGTGTAAAAGTCTAAATAAAATGGGTTTTATGTTTAGCAAAGTGTTTGAGTGTTTCCTTGGTCGCGATAGTCCAGCGCTTACGCCGACCCGGAGGCAGTTGAAGGAAGGGGATCACACATGTGCTGGGCAGGGATAGCCCACTAGTTAGCGTACAAAATTTTGTCCGGAATACTGTCTCACAGGCTGAGGTCGACGAAGAGTCCTTCGTCGGCGAATACCAGGCGGGTTTCAGTGAAGGGAAACGAGTTATGGCATAAAACGATCGAACATGGATTTCCGGAGAAGCTGATTAAACTGATTCGTGCGACGCACGACGGATCGAAATCAAGTGTTACGGATGAAGATTCATCATCGTTCGTAACCTTAGACGGACTTAAGCAGGGCGATGCCCTTTCGAACTTAGTGGTCAACATAGCACTGGAAGGAACGGTAAGGAGAGCTGACGTGCAAAGGAGCGGAACCATTGTCACGCGGACGCATATGCTCCTGCTCCTTCGCGGACTATATCAGGATCGACCATCAGGCCGTGGAAGAGGCGTTCATACCTTTTAAGAGGAAGACTGTGAGGATTGGACTAATGATGAACAGCAAAAGACCAAGTACATCAGTGCTTCCCAAACTGTGCGCCGCGGCGCCCTGGTGCGCCGTGAACATCTCTCAGGTGCGCCGCAGGCTCTTGGAAAAAAAAACACACAAAGAACAAACTCTTGTTATTGAAGGCAGAATTTTTAGCTATTTTTGTATTGTTTTGTAAAACTAGTGTCAAATCAAACCCTTTTTTGTATTCGATACCAATGTTTTGGCTTTTTTTGTGGAAGACTTCAAAAGAAAGTCATTCAAAGGGATTTTCCCTCTTCAAAAATCTTCAATTAAATAGTAAATATTCCAGTCTACGAATGTTTTCCGGAATTTATTATGTCCTCATGAAACATTAAGATTTTTACAAAAAAATTATATATCCGAAATTTTAAAAATGTTCGTAGGTCTCTCAAATTGTTGGACTTTTTATGATTCGGCTTAGTTTTCGATTTTATCAATAGCTTGTAATTCAAAGTAGGTATTTCCAGAAACTGTTTTGAAGTTCTTTCCATAATACTATCATCTATAAGTACTGTCAATCTCCAGGTATTCGTGCTGTGTCAAACATTTCGGGACGATATTTTTACTTACATAACTATCATAACTTGTTAGTTTGTCTCTATGATTAAGATTTCCTCCTATAGACTGGTTTAGCCCCTTATCGTGAAAAATCTGCTATAATTTATGTGTCGATTTCATGCATGATTCTAAAGCCGTTTTTTTTTGAGTTGTTGAGTTGAGTTTCTTAAGTATCGAATACGAAAACATGACCCTTCACTGTCACTGTCAGCCGTTCTGACAGGTTCTGAACAATTCATTTTTATATTGTAGCGGTATTCGAAATAATAAAAATTATAGATAGTAGAGTAAACATAGATCCGCGGACACCGCTGACTAAAATGTTTCAAGCGTGTAAGTAGTAATTTTCAAAAGTGCGACGATTGAATATGACGTCATGCGTTCCATTGATGTTGTCCAAATCGTGACGTCATGCTCGTTTGGATACAGATTTTGACAGTTCGTTTGGATACAACGGATTCATCTTAGCGGATCTATGTTTACTCTACTATCTATAATAAAAATGAATCAGCACGTCTGTGCAATTAAAAATCAATTTCAATAAAAGTTAAGCTGTTCAGAACGAACAGTAAGATAAATGAATCCTCTTGCATGCAAATGAATTCATACAACTTGGAAATAAATCCTGCATGAAAGTTCACTCAATTTAATGCCGGTTCACTCACTTGGCGCGCAGATTAAAAGTCATCTCACTGAGCATGCGTTCGGGTCCGTTGGTTTGAGTCAAATCTCCCAACTGGATCCCTTGTCGTTATTTAAGTAAAGAATAAGAAATTGAATAATGAGCTAAGGGACCAGAATGGGTTAGCTAGATATGAAAGGTTTAAGAGGGAAAGGAACAATATGACTGATCGGCTCGAAAGGTGATCGGGGCTCGTATTTTGATAAGATCGGACTCCGATTTCCGGAACGAAGGCCAAAACTAGAATCGCGACCTATCTGAGGAATTTCAAGTTTAGACTCGGCCACTTTAATCTGACCCGTGGAAGAGGCAGGACTGGGAAGTTTTCTTTAAATAGTTTCGCGGTGTGATTTTTGAGGTTTGATAAACGTGAAAGTGTCTTATCTGTTCAGTGTTATTAAATGTTAGATTTCCCTCCCGTTTAGGTAGTGCTATTAAGCTAGAAAAAGCAAGTGCGGTACTGTGCGTGATTTCGGTTAAGGAAACAAAAAGGTAAAAAGTGATCGCTTTAGAATATGCGACAAAACGCTCACACTGTGGTGTAGCCGTCCAACGGCTTTTTTGTTACAGTTTTTTTCTTTGTGCACACCGCCTCACCTCCCGCTCGGCACACCGCGCCCATCAAGTCGAATACCCCTATTCTGACCCCACGTGCCAGTATTGAAGGTCCCCAACGTCCGGCCGGAGTTGGAAGGGAGTTGCAACCGCCAACATTGCACTCCGGAAGAGCCCGATTCCCGCCAACTGGGAATAATTCACTTGCCGCCCACCAAAATTGGCAAGCTAGCTGCGTTAAGTCATTTCCACGACGCGCCATTGTTCACTGTGGTGAACCAGCACCGGCGCGGCGACGCGACGCGAGAGGCAGAGAGAAGTAACAAACCGTGAGTAAGCTCCTGCGGGAGAGGTACAAATGTTCTTAAAGCGTAAAGAAGGTAGAGAAAGCTTGAGTTTTATAGCAAGAAACCCGCACAGTTACACGGAAATATCGATGTACACAGAGCAAGGAGTAACTTTCACGCAGCGATCGAAAAGACAAAAGATTTCATGCAAACTTGTGTGAAATTTCACGCAAATTTGTGTAACACCGGATCAGCACATTTTTTGTGCTGATCCAGTCGTACGCATATATGAGTGAAAAATCCTTTGTCTTTTCGCAAGTTACTCATTCGCTGTGTACTTTCGTTTAAGGGTGTAGGTAGTTAGAAGGGAGAGGAAGGAAAGAAGGAAGAGAGCGAGAGAGTAAAATGAATAGGGTACCCGAAAAAAAGTGAATGTTCTAAATGTAGTTTGAATAAATGTTTTTGCGTTTTCCTTAAAGTTATGAGTATCTTGTAGAGTTAGAACTTCCGATAGATGATTGCACTGGTGTAGAAGGTATTTTCACGTTTCGTTCGTTCCGTTTTGTTGTAGTTTTGTTGATGTACTCCAAGTGTGGACTGCTTGGGAATCTCAGTCCCCCATTCTTGTGTCTGAAGCGTTAGGGTTAGAGGGTTTGAGGAAGAACTTGGCCTGTGATGAGAACTGGTCGACCACGTGCTTTCGTTCTGGTAGGAATTCGAGCTCTGTATTGCTTTTCGGGTTGGTTAGGAGTTGCGTTCCGAGTACTGATTAAATCTGAGTATCTACTAATACGTTCGGTCTATTGACTATAATTGAACTCGCCCTGAGGCTTGAGTTTTGCCGGGCAACTAAAACGACAAGTGGTCCTCTTAGGAGGTGGCGCTTAAGCCATTTGTTTAACTAATTTTCGAACGCTCTAGTAGATCTGAGACTTAGCCACTCGAGCCGGCTACATTTTGGCGCCCAACGTGGGGCTCGAACCCACGACCCTGAGATTAAGAGTCTCATGCTCTACCGACTGATCTAGCCGGGTATTTTCCCTTGAATTTGGTAATCTAGGTACTTTATTTAAAAATTAAAAGTTTTTCAATGCAATCCTCCAGAAATCTAAAATTTGTGTTAAGTTCTGCGAATCTTTAAGCAATTTTTATTTTTTTTTTATAAAAAAACCCTAATTAATCCACCTAGCGGTGATGGTGCCTTTCTCGTGCTTTAAAATATCCTTTCAAAAAAACTCTAGCGACATGTAGATGACATTGATATAAATACAAAATGGAAACTGCTTGCTAAATCTACTCAATATGGATACATTTTATATTAGCATAACATCCAATATTCAGAAAATATAAGACAACGATCCAAAACTCAAACCAAACAAGTGTCATGAAGCCGCAAAATTTTGAAACGTCATTTTAGATTTTCCGGTCATCATTTTATGCCTCCGGATATCTACCCCAACTAAACTAACCGCCATCTTGAACATTGAGACACCATCTTGGATGTTCTGGTATTCATTTTTGAACTCTGCACCCAAAATTACATAAAATAGTCGCCGTATTGAATTTTGGCGTGTCGTTTATGATTTTCTGATTACCAGTTTTGGACGAAGACCGGCATTCTTCCCCATTCAAACTATAGTCATATTGCAGACCTTGTGAAACAGCGCACAGTTTGGGTTATCTGATTACAAATTTTGAATTCTGGACATATTTTCATACAAAATATGCCCATAATGCAAAAATTAAAAATCCTATAAAATAGGTACTAACTTGAATACTGGGCCATTATGTTGGACTTTGGACCGCTATTTTGGATACTCTGGTGGACTCCAAACAAATTTCCCATACCAAATACACTTATTTTACATAGTTTTAGAGCTCAAAATTCCTTAAAACAGCCACCATCTTCTGTTTACGCGATCAAATTCTTATTTTTCCATTCAACGTTGACCAATCCTGCTATAACTTTACAGTATGCGGCAGGAAAAAATGCGAAAGTGTTTTTCAACTTCAAATCTCGTTTTCGTCCATTTGACGTTAACCAATCTATGTTTCAACGTTCCATGATCTCAAATAGGCTAGTTTTCTGAAAAGTTAATTAAAATTTTACCCATTTTGGTCACTAACCTTTACAGGGCGGCGCTTGAAGCTGAAGACTATCAGAATTTTCAAACCACAGAAAAGTACACAGGTCGCTAAATCTCGTATCTGATAAAACAAAATGTTTAATTTTCCTCTACAGTATCATCAAATATATGTACTTATTTCATCTCGTATGTAAAACTACATGACTCTGGATCAGTATGGTCTGGTTGTTCATCGAATTTAAGCTAATTTTGTTACTGTTATAGTCATTTTGTTTAATAACCATTGGGTGCGCAGTTTATTGATACCCGCTTATTAGGCTTACATTATCACATGTTAAACATCAAATATGTTCATTTCATTTTTCAGTGCTAGAATATAGACATTGACTGATACACTGTCATGAAAAAATAGTCATATATATCCCATATTTAGCGTGTAATAGTGCCTTGAACTTTTCGCTAGGAATCTGAAATGGTACTATTTGATGAGATCGCTTTAGTTTTGTCTATATTTTGTTCTCATATATGAGAACTTAGACCTATTCGTCACTGTTGTTCATACCTAATGTTTATCAGGCCATTAAACAAAGCCACGATTTAATTTTTCACATGAACGTTGGTTCTGCTACACAACAGCTAGTCTCTAATGTGATCTAAGGCTATTTTCTTGCTAACCGTTCATTAGATTATCAAAAAATCTGCGATCTGATGTGTCGTATGTATGGGTTTGGTTCATTTTTATACTTGGTAATTTCCGGTGGGATAGCCGGATCTGATTCCATGAGTCATGGACCATGACACTACCGGTTGTCCCAATTATGGTCTGAGAATATTTTATTGCTATTTATTCACCTTTACCTAATCACCGCGATTTGATACATCGCATGAATGGGGTTGCTTCACTTTTACTTCTAACCATTTTCGAAGCCACAGTTGAACCCGCAACACTACCGGGAATCTAATGTGGTCTGACCCTATTTTTCCATCAGGTTGTCGATAAGTCGTGATCAGTCTTCGTTCTACTGCTCGTGTTGTGTGTAGGTAAGAGGTTACGATAGCGCACGAATGTAACAAAGCCGACTGCGGCAACGAAATGAAGGTAGTAAAATGTGTCGAATGTTGTAATTGTAATTGTAATTTATTATTCAACGTAAACCTGTCTGTTACATTAATGTTTACAAGACGTGTCGTGATTTGATGTACCGCATCCATGGGTTTGGTTAAATTTTACATTTTACTACCCGGATCTGATTCCGGGTAACTACCGGCTGAACCAAATATGGTCTAACATTATTGTCTTGTTAACTGCTCATCGGTTAACCGAAAACGCTGCAAATTGAAGGTGTCAGGGTTTGACAATTTCGACGGGACTCTCTGAACCGATTCCGGACCACTACCAGTGACGTAAGGCTATTTTCTAGCTAACTGATCATCAGGTTATCGCAAAAGCCACGATTTGATGTGTCACATGCCTGGATTTGGTTCACTTTTACATTTGGCCTCTTCCGGCCACTCAAAACCGATTCCGAAACACTTGCTGACCGTTCATTAGGTAATCTAAAAGGCCGCTATTTGATGTGACGCATGTACGGGTTTGTTTCTCTTTCAGATTTAACCACTTCGGCGGGAACCCCGGAACGGGTTCCGGAACACTACTGGTTCAGATATAATCTGAGATGGTTTTCCTGCTCATTGTCCATCAGGTCATCGAAAATGCCGTTGTTTGATGTGTCGCATGTATGGGTTTGGTTCAATTGTATATTTGGCCACTTCCAGCGGGACGCCTAGAACCGGTTCCGGAACACTACCGGTTCAGGTATGGTCTGAGATGATCTTCCTGCTCATTATCCATCAGGTCATCGAAAATGCCGTGGTTTGATGTGTCGCATGCATGGGTTTGGTTCAATTGTATATTTGGCCACTTCCAGCGGGACGCCTAGAACCGGTTTCGGAACACTACCGGTTCAGATATGGTCTGAGACTATGTTTCTGCTTACCGCTCATCAGGTTATCGAAAATGCCGTAGTTTGATGTGTCGCATGCATGGGTTTGGTTCACTTGTATATTTGGCCACTTCCAGCGGGACGACTAGAACCGGTTCCGGAACACTACCGGTTCAGATACGGTCTGAGATGATTTTCCTGCTCATTGTCCATCAGGTCATCTAAAATGCCGTGGTTTGATGTGTCGCTTGCATGGGTTCGGTACAATTGTATATTTGGCCACTTACAGCGGGACGCCCAGAACCGGTTCGGGAACACTATCGGTTCAGATATGGTCTGAGACTATTTTCCTGCTTACCGCTCATCAGGTTATCGAAAATGGCGTGGTTTGATGTGTCTCATGCATGGGTTTGGTTCACTTTGATATTTGCCACTTCCGGCGGGACACCCGGAACCGGTTCCGGAACACTACCGGTTCAGATGTGGTCTTAGACTATTTTTCTGCTTACCGCTCATCAGGTTATCGAAAATGCCGTGGTTTGATGTGTCGCATGCATAGGTTTGATGCATTTTCATATGTGGTCCCTTCCTGGGGTACCGTTCCGGAACACCTAAATGGCCATATCTCCGGAACGGCTGAACCGATCCGAACCATTTTCAATAGGAAACAATGGGACCAGATTCCGCGTCGAATGAACCGTCGGTCATTGAAATCGGATGAGGTTTACTGCCAAAAAGTGATGTGAGTTTTTTGTACACACACATACACACACACACATACACACACACACACATACACACACACAGACATCACCTCAATTCGTCGAGCTGAGTCGATTGGTATATAAGACTTGACCCCTCCGGAGGCTCTATCAAATTTTCGTTTTTAGAGTGAACATATAGCCTTTCGGTACACCTTGGTGTACGAGAAAGGCAAAACATGACTTTGAAGGCTTTTTTGCGATTTATATTTGTAATTTTGAACTGCAGGTGTTCAAATTATTAAAATTCTTTGTAAAAAGTTGTTGGTGCGCCGCGAAAATTTTGAAAATTTCAAAAGGCGCCGCTGTAGCAAAAAGTTTGGGAACCTCTGAAGTATATAATTGCTGGAGTGGTGCTAGATGGTGAAAAGTTTAATGTTGTAGACGAATTTGTTTATCTTGATACTCTAGTGACGTACGATAATGATGTTACCCCCGAGGTGAGAAGACGGATTGCGGCTGCAAATCGAGTTTCTTTCGGTCTGCGAAACCAGCTGAAGTCCCGTAGACTGCAAACGAAGACAAGACTCGCGTTGTACAAGACTCTGATTCTTCCGGTTGCTTTATACGATCATGAAACGTAGACGTTGAGAGAAGTTGATAGCCTTTAGAGTCTTCGACCGTAAAGTTCTGCGAACAATACTCGGCGGTAAACTGGACGATGGCTTTTTGCGGTGTCGCATGAACTACGAATTGTACCAAGTATATAAAGTGATGGATATAGAGAAGTGAAAAAAACACGGCAGGTTGCGGTGGCTGGACACGTAGTTCGTATGCCGGAGGAACGATAAGCCAAAATCGTATTCAGCAGAGAACCAAGAAGGGGTCGTCGACTTCGTGGAAGGCCACGCACACGTTGGCTTTTTGCAGTTGAGGACGTTCAGGGTGACTGGAAGTGATTGGCCCAGGACCGAGACCAGTGGAGGCGGATACTTCATTCGGCGTAGACTCACCGCTACGAGTTGTAGCTCATCAAGTATCCAGTAAGTACCAGGTCTCAACGCACCATCTGTTCATCGACTTCAAGGCAACGTAAGACACTATCGACCGCACAGAACTATGGAAAATTAGGGCGATCTATCTTGTTTGTTTGAATCTCGCTGGGGACTACGACAAAGCGACAAATCTTACAATCGGGGGTGGGGGTGTCGAAAAATCATAAAAATTCCCTTACGTAATAAATGGATAGCCCCTAAGCTAAAAAGGTGAAAAATAGTGCTAATGGTTAGTTGGGATGTAACAAAAAACGGAACGCTTACTTATGTACCTTTCTAACTGCTGGCAACAATAAGAGGCTAGAACTACGAAGACTGCGAAGTAAAAATCACACCGCATTATGGCTACGTACAGGTGATATAGATTATGTTTGAGAAGGACCTGCAAGGACTCGGAGTTTTAGCAATCTTCGACAGTGCACAGAAGAACGTTTTTTAGCGGCAAAGAACTAACCATGAGGAGCTCGCCGCACTCTACGGAAACCCCAGCTTTCAGAAGTAGTCAATGTTGGAGGAGAAGGCATGTTTCAAGAATGCCGAACAACAACCTTGAAAAATTGGTATTCACCTCAGATCTAGTTGGCACAATACGTCGAGGAGCGCAGAGAGCGCGATGAGTGGATCAGGTGCAGCGTTATACGGCGAGTGTTGGGCTTGACCGATGTCAGTAGAGATATGTGATAATATTATCCATTCAGATGTTATACGATGGAATAATAGATATTGTCAACAAAAATAGGAATTCAGTAGTAATAGTACACTAGGAATTTGTCTAAAAAGGGCATTTCACTTCAATGTGTAGGTTGCAGTAAACTAAGCAAAATTGTCTGCTGCACCAAAGCCCATTGTCTTGATTTATAATCTCAGTTTCAATTTCACGATTGATGTTATTGCCCATCATACCCTCGTGGCTCAGTAAACTGCACTTCAAATAAATTCCTGGCTTCCGCTATTAAAACTAAATTTATATCACTATCACTTCACCAATGAAAACGTTTTATTGCAACTCAGGATTATAGAAAATACCCTCCGGGCGCTCGTTAACCTAGCTGAGCCCGAACACAGAAAAAAAAATAAACAATACAACCAGAAACCGCTAGTCGCTCTCCAAAGCATTGAGCCTGTATAGTGCTGTGGTGGCTGATGGCGGTTATCTAAAACTAGCACTCGCGGTACCTCGGTGCTAGGATGCTCGCCGCATGCAGTTGCCTATGGGTAGGTAAGGTGCTTTCGTTCGGTTTTTCTTCATCCACCTTCTGCATACCCGGCAGGCAGCCATCATCGGGAATGCACTCTATGTAGTTATTACACCAATAGTACCCACCATAAAAAGCCATGGCTTCCGCGGGGATAGCAACAAAAAAAAACTGCGAACAAGAGGTAAAACTTTCCAATTCACCCTCACTGGCGTTGCAAGGAAATACGGAAAAAAATGAAAAGATCTTTGTCTTGGGGGTCTCGACCCATAAACCATTTCGAGTCAGAGGCTATGCATAATATTTGCTGGACAATACACAACATAAGCAACGCTCATTGTCCCAGTGAAAGACATATTGTTTAGCTCAGTGTTAAAATATAAACAAAACATAAAAAAGAGATAAATTTCTGTAAACGTCATAAATTGTATTTTAAGTAGCGAGTTGACATCGCACTCTCAAAAAGAAAAAAATAAATTCCTAAATTGATTAAATATGATCTTTTTAGTTATGTTTCATTTTCAAATAATATGGAACGAGCTCACAAATCAATAAGCATTCTAGACGCTATGCGTAAACTACGTAGACTCATTATTGACCATCTCTGACCCCCCTCTCCCTCGCTGACTTTAGTCTATACAAGATTTTCGAATGGCGTTAAATGTATAGAGCGTTGACTTTGGTCAGCAGTCCCACCCCCTCCCCCTAAGAAAATACGTAGTTTATGGACAAGCCCCTAGCTTTCACCGCTGGCTTCATATAGCCGCATTGAGCATAAACTGTTAATATCCTCTTTGCACGTTAAACTATGATGTACGTCACTAACAACTATATAGCCGGACTTATTAAATAACTCTCATGATATTTTATTCAGCATCACAACTCAATTCAAGTTTAATTTGATTTGTCAATCAATTGAACAAAGAAAGAAACCCTTGAATCGCCCCTGACCTCCGAATTCCCCCCGAACGGAACCGGAAGAAACGAGCGTGTAAAAAGCGATGATGTAAACACTTACCTTTAACAGCAATCGAAACCGTTTGCAGTACTTCGAGCTTTTTGCGATTGGTTGAACTCTGGCCAACACACTTGTACGTGCCGGCGTCCTGGTAGACGACGTCCTTCAGCGAAAACTGGCCGGTCGGCGTGCTGATACCGACGCCGAGCCCCTTGAGCCGCGCCGTTATCGGATCCAAATGGGACCAACAGCCGAGCGAACCTGCGGAAACACAACCAGAAAGCGTTTTGTGAGTTACCTAGTCTTACTGTTGGTGGCCGTGTATTGAGGTAAAATTGAATCCGTTTAACATTTTTTTCAGTGTAATCTCCAGAGAAATTCAAATGTTTTCAATTTTTCAGAGCTTCCCAGAAAAGAATCGTAATTGGGAACCCAGAGCGATCAATTAACCCCCGATTCACGGTGGTATGTCGGTTCCGCAGGGCTTCCACGGAGCGGATGACGAAGGAACGCATCTGAAGTATGTTCATCGGGTACGACCGATGCGACGCGACGGACGGTCGCACCACCACCGTGGCCAAATGGGAAAAAAGGACTTTCCAGCTGAATTGCCAGTCACAGTGGAGGGAAATTAAAAAGTGGAAAAAGCCATGTAGCTATGATGTATGAGGCAATTATGGGAATGTTATTGCACTTCAGAAACAAGAGAATTGCTTGTGTGTGCCTCGTGGGAAAGGCATTCCGGTGAGTCAGTGGACATAACAGCGAGTCAGTGTGTCGAACTGAGGAACTTTGGCCCCCCACTTGGGGCGCACCGACCGGTTGTCGGTCGAGACTTGCTGCTTGCATGGTTTGGGCAGGGGCCAACTGCTAGTGCGGCGATATAACAGGATGTTAGTTACGGAGTGGACGTTTCCAACACGATTGGGGTCATACGATTTGGTCCGGACCATTTAACTGTTGTGCGTCGAGGGCACTTCAAGGGAATCATTGCCAAATAGGTTATTGCATCACTTCGAATGAGTGAAAAATTGCGCTTTGATTGCGACTTCCTTTGTGGTAGGTAACCTTTGTATCTTTTCTCCACTTAAAATTTGGGATGTATATGTATTTTCGAAGGGCTGCAAAACGCTGAGTCGATAAGGAGAGCATCCAATATAGCTCTGGTCCTCACAAGTTCCTACCTCATGCTTCCACGGGTCAAGCGATGACAAAGACCGCCAGCTAAGAGTTGTGTGCTTAGCTGGTAGTGCAGCCTGGGCATTGTTGTCCTTCTGACTTCAGCTAGATTGAGGAGGTACGATCCGAGTGTCTGTTCACCAAGGAGGTGCGGCTCAAACAGCGTCTGTTCTGGCATCCAGCGGCTGAGTAAGAAACGCTGCACCACGCCCAGCTAGATCCAAGGTGGTAGCCCCATCAGCGTTGTCGTCCCAGTGTTGGTTGGGACGTTAAACAGAACTGGCGCGATGGCCCTCCGGCGAGACAGGAGTGTTGGCGTAGGCCCAATAAGCCACCCGTATAAATCCCCATTGCGAATAACATAGGAGAAAATACGACTCGATACAATCGGCAAAGACCCACGCGACGAAATAAGGACTACGATTGGGAACTTGGAACATGGAATTGCAAGTCACTAGGTTTCGCAGGATGTGACAGGATAATCTACGACGAACTACATCCCCGCAACTTCGACATCGTGGCGTTGCAGGAACTTTGTTGGACTGGACAGAAAGTGTGGAAAAGCGGGCATCGAGCGGCTACCTTCTAATAAAGCTGTGGCTCCACCAATGAACTGGGAACAGGATTTATAGTGTTGGGCAAGATGCGACAACGTGTGATCGGGTGGCAGCCGATCAACGCAAGGATGTGCATGTTGAGAGTTAAGGGCCGTTTCTTCAACAACAGCATCATCAACGTCCACTGCCCACACGAAGGGAGACCCGATGACGAGAAAGAAGCGTTCTACGCGCAGTTAGAGCAAACATACGATGGTTTCTCGCCGCGTGACGTGAAAATCGTTGTCGGCGACATGAACGCGCAGGTAGGAAGGGAGGAAATGTACAGACCGGTAATCGGGCGAAACAGCTTGCACGCCGTATCGAATGATAACGGCCAGCGATGCGTAAACTTTGCAGCCTCCCGTGGTATGGTAGTCCGAAGCACCTTCTTCCCCCGCAAAGATATCCACAAAGCCACCTGGAGATCACCCGACCATCAAACAGAAAACCAAATCGACCACGTTCTAATCGACGGTAAATTCTTCTCAGATATAACCAACGTCCGCACATACCGCAGTGCGAATATAGATTCGGATCACTACTTAGTCGCTGTATGCATGCGCTCAAAACTTTCGACAGTTATCTCCACGCGTCGAAGTCGAACGCCGCGGCTCAACATCGAGCAACTTCGTAACGTAGAAGTGGCTCAAGACTACGCGCAGCAGTTAGCAGTGGCCCTACCAACGGAAGAGCAGCTTGGCGCAGCTACACTTGAAGATGGCTGGAGGGACATCCGATCCGCCATAGGTAGTACCTCGGCTACAGCACTAGGTTTCGCGACTCCGAATCACAGAAACGACTGGTACGACGGCGAATGTGAACAGTTGAAAAACGAGAAGAATGCAGCATGGGCGAGAATGCTGCAACACCGTACGAGAGCGAATGAGGCACATTACAAACAGGCGCGGAACAGGCAGAACTCAATCTTCCGGATGAAGAAGCGCCAGCAGGAAGAACGAGATCGCGAAGCGATGGAAGAGCTGTACCGCGCTAAGGACACACGAAAGTTCTACGAGAAGCTGAACCGCTCGCGCAGGGGCTTTGTGCCACAAGCCGACATGTGCCGAGATAATCACGGGAATATTCTCACGAGCGAGCGTGAGGTGGTCGAGAGGTGGCGGCAGCATTACGATGAGCACCTCAATGGCGACGTTGCAAGTACCGAAGGTGGCGTGGTAACATATCTAGCAGTATGTGCACAGGACGAAAGACTTCCGGCCCCTGACCTTCAAGAGATTGAGGAGGAGGTTGGCCGGTTGAAAAACAACAAAGCCGCTGGAGCAGATCAACTACCAAGCGAGCTTCTGGAGAAGCACTGGTGAGAGCACTACACTGGGTCATTACCAAGATTTGGGAGGAGGAAGTATTACCGGAGGAATGGATGGAAGGTATCGTGTGTCCCATCTACAAAAAGGGCAACAAGTTGGATTGCGGGAACTACCGCGCGATTACACTACTGAGCGCTGCCTACAAGATACTCTCTCAAATTTTATGCCGCCGTCTATCACCGATTGCAAGAGAGTTCATGGGGCAATATCAGGCTGGATTTATGGGTGAACGCGCTACAACGGACCAGATGTTCGCCATCCGCCAGGTGTTGCAGAAATGCCGCGAATACAACGTGCCCACACATCACTTGTTCATCGATTTCAAATCGGCGTATGATACAATCGATCGAGAACAGCTATGGCAGATTATGCACGAATACGGATTCCCGGATAAACTGATACGGTTGACCAAGGCGACGATGGATCGAGTGATGTGCGTAGTTTGAGTATCAGGGACACTCTCGAGTCCCTTCGAATCTCGCAGAGGGATACGGCAAGGTGATGGTCTTTCGTGCTTGCTGTTCAACATTGCTTTGGAGGGTGTAATAAGAAGAGCGGGGATAAACACGAGTGGGACGATTTTCACGAAGTCCGTTCAGCTGCTTGGTTTCGCCGATGATATTGATATTCTCTCTCTCTCTTCTTGGCGTAACGTCCTCGTTGGGACAAAGCCTGCTTCTCAGCTTAGTGTTCTATGAGCACTTCCGCAGTTATTAACTGAGAGCTTCCTCTGCAAATGACCATTTTGCATGCGTATATCGTGTGGCAGGCACGAAGATACTCTATGCCCAAGGAAGTCAAGGAAATTTCCTTTACGAAAAGATCCTGGACCGACCGGGATGATATTGATATTATTGCTCGTAAATTTGTCTCAAATTTCTCCATCGTCTCGATGGCGGAAACGTACATCCGACTAAAGAGTGAAGCCAGGCGAATCGGATTAGTCATTAATCGAAAACAAAGTACATGATGGCAAAGGGCTCCAGGGAGGAATCACCGCGCCCGCCACCCCGAATTCATATCGACGGTGATGGAATCGAGGCGGTTGAAGAATTCGTGTACTTGGGCTCACTGGTGACCGCCGACAACGACACCAGCAGAGAAATTCAGAGGCGCATTGTGGCAGGAAATCGTTCTTACTTTGGACTCCGCAGAACTCTACGATCGAATAAAGTTCGCCGCTGATTAGACCGGTCGTCCTCTATGGGCACGAAACATGGACCCTACGTGCAGAGGACCAACGCGCCCTTGGAGTTTTTGAACGGAAGGTGTTGCGTACCATCTACGGCGGAGTGCAGATGGAAGACGGGACTTGGAGAAGGCGAATGAACCACGAACTGCATCAGCTGCTGAGAGAACCAACCATCGTCCATACCGCGAAAATCGGGAGGCTACGGTGGGCGGGTCACGTCATCAGGATGTCGGATAGCAACCCGACTAAAATGGTTCTTGAGAGTCATCCGACCGGTACAAGAAGACGTGGAGCGCAGCGAGCTAGGTGGGTCGACCAAGTGGAGGACGATCTGCGGACCCTACGCAGAGTGCGGAACTGGAGACAAACAGCCATGGACCGAGTGGAATGGAGGCGGCTACTATGTACAGCAGAGGCCACCCCGGCCTTAGCCTGACCGGTAAGGTAAGGTATGTATTTTCGAAACTGAACTGAAAGATTAGTAGGGTTATCAATATATGGTTTAAGTTCATTACAGTTGCGTTGATACACATTCAATGACTTATGAGATTCAAGTACGATTCGAGTAACCGTGGAAGTGACGGAATCCTACTTGTCCGCTCCCGTACACATCCTTTAAACAATGTTGTCCGGAGTGATATCGCTACCGCATATCTCCTGCATATTCAACCCTAGCTCCACCAAGCGTGGGCATTCAAAGAGCACATGCTCCGCGGTATCATCGTAGTCGGCGCATTCCGGACATTGCTAGAGGAATCCCATTCCCTTCGTCATTTCAGCATAGACGATGTTCTGGCGATCCGTCTTGCGCTTCTTATGCCGCGTCGCTCGAAACACTCTTCATCCTCTGCCACCACTCCACTAGTGCTATGGACATCATGCCCACTAGCACACATACCGCGTCCTTTGAGACCATGTGGTATGCGTTGACCAACCTGTTATCAGACTTTCGGCTGTTTACCACCACCACGTTTTGTGGCGCGCGAGTACCAACTGTAACGACCTTATCCAGTCGTCCACTATGCCAATTGCGTGCGTTGCTGTTAGTTACATTTTCTCTATCGACTCGGCGTCTACCATGAGGGTAATGTTAGCGGCAAAGCCGACCAGATTTAAGGCCCCTTAGCGTGTCATCGCAAAATGGCTTCTTCAAAATCATTGACCAAAATCAACTTTACACAACATTGCACCAATACATCTTTGTAAAAAATCGACACTTATCTTATTCTATAAAATAATCAATTTCACGAGAGATATTCGGCATAAAAATGTATTCACACTTCTTCAAATACAAGCCTCTTTCCAAGTAATCACGATTTCTAAGCATCAGTTCACTCGAAAGTAGAAATTTTTGACGTAGGACTACGTCTCTCTTTTCTATACCGGGTGTCATTCTAAATTTTCAGAAATCGGCCGCGTTACGTTTGAAGTGGAGATTTTGAGCGTTAATAACTCAGCCATTTCTCGTTGAATTTTTAAAATTTTGGCACCAATCGATTGCAAATCTTTACACCAATTATGTCTAATATTAACATTTGCTGATTTTCAATAACAAACTATTGAAAAATTGGGAAAAGTAAACCCATGTTTATTCCAGCCAATCACGAACGAGCACATTTTGGATCAAGTTTTGGATGCTCCCGTCGAATATAAAAGCTGCTGCTTCTTCGCATCTTCCCTCATTTGTCTTTGTCGTCTCGAGGTGAACACATCGAACGAGAGCTGCCGACTTTCTTCGTTTGCGTTTTCGCTCATTATTCTTTGGCGGCCGTGTCAGCTCGGTGTCGGTGGTTGTCGGCACCGCGGTGCTGTTGCACATTCGCCTTCTAACCGTCTAACACGGCAGACCAAGGAAAGAATACTTTTCATCGACTGCTCGGCGGTGGTGGCAGAGGCAGCAGCAAAATCCACCAAAGAAAGATCCGCCACAACGAATGTGCGAGTTGCGTCGCTTTTCCTCGGGGCTCGGTCCTTTCACGGATTGATTGACGGTGGCGTATTGCTGATAGCATCAGGAAGAATATCCAGGCCGGCAAGCGGCGGGCCAATTCTCAATGGCGTCCAGCATTCAGCGCGAATAAAATCAATGCACATTGGGTAGCATGATGGATTGATTTCAATTTCTGCCTAAATAAAACCGTCCAAAATTCAAACGGTTCTTTTCAGAACCATCGAAAATTCTTTCTAGAGAGTTAATTGGATAAATTTCCTGCATCGACCGAGAAAGTGTAGTGAAACCAAATAGTGAAAGATTGAATTCTTGGTCGTGGCTCAGCAACAATGAAGGCGATCACTAATCTCATCCACGGCAGCAAGCGGCGGGCGAATTTTCGACGGCGTTCAGCATTCAACACGGGGATCTAACACGCATTGCGTGGCATGATAAATTCATGTCAATTTTCTGTCTGAAATCGTCCAATATTCGAACAGTTCTTTTCAGGACCATAGAAAATTATTCCTCAAGAGTTGTGAATCAGATAATTATTTCATTCCATCGCTCGGTAGAAGGGTGCAACTGAAAAGTGAAAAATTGTATGCTTGGTGGCCCCGCAACAATAATGAATTTAGCAACGTTTTATCCTATCCAGACCATTTTTGCGAAACATTGTTTAATTTAACCATTTTTCGAATTAAAATAATCTAAATATTCCAATATTTCGGTTACTTTATTCGTTAAATGAAAATTTTCTCATTTCTCGGTTGATTAACCGTTTGAAGCGTCTGGTGCATGCGGGGCGGGTCACGCAAACGAAATAAACTGGAAAGCCAGTCGAATGGGAGGAGCTTCATCTGCCAATCTAGGGACATAAAAGCTGTTCCCCCTGATTTCTTTCGTCATTTTCGTTGGATCAGTCAGGCAGGGTGGATGTCACCTCCACAGCTGTGCAGTGACACATCAACCCAGCCGCAACTCTCGGCTATCGTGCGGATAGCACCAGGAATCTCATCCATGGCAGAAAGCGGCGTACCAGTTTTCGGTGGCATCCTGTATTTAGCAAGGAGAAAACCAACACGCATTGCGTGACATAATGTTTCCATTTCGTTCCTAAAATCGTCAATTAATCAAACGGTTCTTTTCAGGATCACCGAAAATAATTCCTCAAGAGTTGTAAATCAGATAATTTCATTCCATCAATCGAGAAAAGTGTGGTTCAATCGAAAAATGAAAGATTGAATTCCGGCCACTAATCGTTCCACCCAGAATTTAGCAACGCATTGTCCTATCAGAACCATTTTTCGTGAAAAATTGAGGAGCGGCCAGAAATTACGTCACGTTTAAAGGGGGGGGGGGGGGGTCAGCAAAGTTTGATGATCCATACAAAAATTTCAGAGGTCCCATGCAAAACGTGTGACATAGGGATGAGGAGGGGTTGAAAATGACAAACTTTTGCGTGCCGTAATTTAAGGACGATCCCTTGTTTAATTCTAGCATTTTTGGAATTGAAATGATCTAAATCTTTTTATATTTTGGTTACTTTATTTGTTAAATGAAAATTTCTCTCATTTCTTGGTTGAAAATCGTTTGAAGCGTCTGAAGCATGCGGGGCGGGTCATGCAATGAAAATAAACTGGAAAGCCAGCTGAATGGGAGGAGCTTCACCTGCTAATCTAGGGGCATAAAAGCTGTTCCCTCTGATTTCTTTCGTCATTTTCATTGGATTAGTCAGGGAGGGTGGAGGTGGATATCACCTCCACGGCTGCGCAGCAGCACGTCAACTGCAACGAGTGAGAGCACCAGGAATCTCATCCACTGATCACGGCTGCAGTGGGCCCGGCAATGGAAGTTAAATACCTCCACAGCTGGGTAGCTGCGCACCAACAACCCAGCGACAACTCGTCCCCTTAATGCTAGAACTAGGTAACTCGAAAATCATAGTTTCGAGAAAAATGACTTTGAAAATTTTACAATTTTTCATGCAGTTCCAAAGGTATGGAGCCTTTAGAATATTTTTTTTTTTTGCATTGATTGCTTATTCAGCTTCTACTCTTTCTGCTACAAGAAAAAGTTTTGAACTATTTTAGTTTAAACCTTTGATAAAAACAATAAATGGTCAAAAAAATGTCGAGTTACCTAGTTATAGCACTCAAAACGCAACATAAATAATGGAGGAGATGTTCTGAGATACCTAGTTTTTACCACTATTGATATCATTCTTTTCAGTTTTCTTGTTGCAGTATGCAAATTTAAAAGGGTTCATATATTGAAATTAACGTGTAATTACTGATTTTGCTAGGATACCTGCTATATCACCACATGACACCCCAAAATGTTCATAAATAATCGTCTACGAACAAGCTGAATCAATACAAGTATTTTTTTTTAGTTTTAAGGCCTTAAACCAAAAACAGTAGTAGATTTTCAGTCTACTAACAAAAGAATGGCAAGTAACATTTCCACGTCCTAGCACCCGATCGCTTTTAACCTGTGCGGTTGGAAATAGATATGGTTTTCTCAGTTACCTAGTTATAGCACTCAGTTCTTGTATTCTACACTGAGATACCTAGTTTTAAAAATGGTGAATATTTTCGTCGTTTATAATCGTATTTCATTGGTCTTTGGATATATTATAGAGCTCAAAAAGCTTGATATAATGGTATATTCAACTCAAAAACGTCAAATTTCGAGTTGCCTAGTTCTAGCATTAAGGGGACGAACTGTCGGCTATCCATCTGATAGAACCAGGAATCTCATTCACGGCAGCAGGCGGCGGCAGCAGTTTTCGATGGCTTCCCGCATTCAGTGCGGATAATTTTCAATTGTCTTTCTAAAATCAACCGTTATTTGAACGGACCTTTTCAGGACCAGAGAAAATTATTACTTAAGAGCTATGAATCGGATAATTTTCGGATATACATATTCCAACGATCGGTAAAAGTGTAGTGCATTCGAAAAGTGAATGGTTGAATGCTTGGTGGCTCAGAAACAGTAAAATCGATCACTAATCTTTCTACTCGAAATTTAGCTACGCGTTATCTTATTCGTACAATTGTACCTGAAACATTGTTTCATTCTAATATTTATCGAAATAAAATGATCTTAATTATTCAATACTTCGATTAGTTTATCCGTTCGATTAGAAATTGTCTCAAAGAACGGTTGCAGTCGTTTGAAGCGTCTGACACAATGTGGGCGGGTCATGCAAACGGAATAAACTGGAAAGCCCGCCGAATGGGAGGAGCTTCATCTGCTAATCTAGGAGCATAACAGCTGTTTCCTCTGTTATCTTTCGTCATTTTCCTTGGATCAGTCAAGGAGAAGGTAGTTGCCACCTCCCAGCTAGGCAGCAGCACACAAACTCAGCGATGACTCTCGGCTATCGTATTGTCGAATGAGTTTCACGTTAAACTTTGATTGAAAACATCTATCTACCGCCGTTCAATTATCTAATAATTTTATCCGCTCGATGAAAATTCTCTCGTATAACAGTAATTTGACCATTTCTCTTCAAAACGAAATAACTCTTGAACTAGTCAACATCTTTCCAAGTAACCGAATCAGCTGGATAACAGTTTCTTGAACTAAAGTTAGCTTAAGAGTGATTTGTTTTACTCCTATACAGCAAAAATGTTTGTTGGGTTATAAATGCGTTCAGCGAAAGCGATCACACAACAACTTTACTCAACACATCAGTCCATCATTTGTATTATCATAACAACAAACATTGTATTATGGAAATATAAAAGTCGAAATCTCGTTCCAGCCTTTGTCCTACGTCAACATTGCGGTTATGTCTCAAACATTACCCACTCCTAGTTTTAACGATTTATTTCGACCGCACTCAAAATGTGGTTGGCGGTGTTTACCACCCACCGCAGTACCAACGACGACGTCGGCAGCGCGGTGGTGTCTTTTGGCGCGCACAATCATCGATCATTGCACGCAGTGATGTCGATCCTGCTGGCCAAAGCATCAATGAAATTGATCGAAATCAATTAAAAAATCCAGTCAAACACATTGGTTATGCGTCATAAAATCAAAAATAATTTGTGGGGTGATAATTTTTTAACTTTTTTACCACAATTGTTAGTGAAATAAGCAAAGCATTATAATTTACAATATCTTCACCAAGCGGTCCGCCAGCACTGCTGTTGCAGCACACATAAACAGTGGGAGAGTGTACCAAAATAATTCAATCATTTCTAGCTTGTTACATATAAAATCTTACATTTTTCGTGACATTTGGATATGTTTCCTTGTTATTCATTGAAATAGAGTAGTTTACTGCTTGAGTTGCTTTCAAATGATTCATATTCTCGAAATGTTTACATTGGAGGTGCCGAGACAAAGAGGTGCTGTTTTTGTTTGTTTGTTTATGGAATTGCTATAGAAAGGCTACACAACTACTATCGTGCTTGATGATTGTTTGGAATAAGAATCAAATAAGAAGAATAAAATTTGAGCTGACACGCTAAGGGGCCTTAAGATCGGTGGAATTTTGAGCCTCGATACGCCATCATACGCCGCGTTCCATAGTACCGGGCCCAGGATGGACCTCTGAGGTAACCCCACGGTGATGTAGCTCCTCTCATCTTCCTCAGTGACATAGTTTAGCAACCTATTCTGGAAGTAGCTATTCAGTATCCGGCATAGGCTAACCGTGACTTCTAGGTGGTGTACGGCACACTCCATGGCAGCCCAGCTGACGCTGTTGAACAAATTATTTACGTCCAGTAAGACGACCGCGCAATAGCGGATTCCTGTCGCTTCTTTTGGAGCGCTGACCAGCCGAACTGGTTATCCGAAAGGCCAGAGTCATCGGGTTTCTCGGTACAGACCATCAACCTCGACAGAATGATCCGTTCCAACAATTTCCCGGCGGTGTCCAGAAGGCAGATAGGTCTGTATGCCGACGGGTCGTCAGGTGGCTTCCCCGGTTTGGGTAGTAGAAACAATCTTTGCCTTTTCCGCCAGTGCGTTTTTAGTTTCCGCAAACTAGAATTCAGCGTCTTCCGCTCTCTGCATCAGTCTTTTACACTCTTTGATGGCTGATCCAAAGTCACCTTGAATTCTTTCACGGAACTCGTCGGCCACAGCTTTCGCAGCTGCCACCTTCGATTGCTTTGGAAGAAAATTCCACGCGCTTTGCAACTGCTGTTTCTATTGCTAGCGATAGTGATCTCTGGCCACTGCTGCTGGTCACCCAGCTCCCGTTGCTGTTTGTTCTGCATATGCAATTCATGTTCTCGCTTCTGGCCGCATCTGCTGTTTCTGTTCTGTCAGCGACCTCCTTATCCAAGTAACGCACTTACTTTCAGCAAGGGCCGCCATGAGCCTCTGGGTCTGCTTCTGCCGCGATGTCATGCTGGGTTCCAATCTAACGCTTGTTTGCAGATTTCGCATCCGCCCCTGTGTAGAGTGTGTCCACCTCCAATTTCGCTCCCGAAATTCTGTCGCTATCGGCTTTTGATGACATCGACGATGGAGCTCGACGTTGGAGATCCAATTGTGAGGCCACCATGCACGAATTATATACCGCAGGCATCTATTGATGAAGACCTGAAGCCGTTGAGTGTTCTCCACTGATACACACTAAGTTTCACTGGCGTACAGCAGCACAGATTTCAAGTTCGAGGTAAAAATTCGGATTTTGGTGCGTCGACTAATCTGGATGTTTTTCCATAAGGTACCCCGGGGCAAGTGAGAATTCGGGGCAAGTGAGACCTACAGCTATTATTTTTATTATTATCTATTTTTAAGGCAAACGTTCTTCGTGGAAAACATAGGTACCACACCTACAGATACTTTGAATACAAAAATTGTTACTGTTTCCACCATAAAAAGACCATATATGTTATTGTTGTTTATATATCATTTTCAATTCACTAAGTGAGATTAATGTACTCTACCACATTCGTCGTTTAAAAAAAGAATAACAACTAAAGTCAACCTTTAACAGTTTCAGGATAATATTTGGAGTGCTTGCAAATTATTTCAAGCGAAAAAGAGGTAATTTATTTTCATTTATTACCTTTAGTTAACTGTTCTCACTTACCCCAATGCATTTCAGCATCTGGGGCAAGTGAGACCTGTGAGAGTAAACAAACACAATTTCATAGTTTGATCTAACTTTCTTCAGCTTAAGTCAAAATTTACACAAAATTGAAGTAAAAATCGTCGTCTTAAGTAATCAATCGTTGAATTATACTTAATTACTTCTATTTTGATGATGAAGCTATTGTTTGAATTTGTGAAGTCTAGGGTAAAACATATTTTTTTTTCGAAACTACCTATTTTTCACATTTTTATTTTTTTCGTTTTTCGCTGCAATATAAGTTTTCCTGAGTGTTAAGGAATTGTCCATAAAGTATGAAAAATAGGAAAACGACCTACTTAAATTTCACGAAAAAAAAAATCTTTAAAAATCTTTAATGATCGTAAAAGTATGTAAAACATAACATCTGTAAATCTTGAAAAATCTTTTGGTGAGATTCATCAACTATGTAATATGAAAAGCAAATTTTGAAATCTTCTGTCATTTAACTTTATGGCGCTTTTTGTGTAAAAAAAAAATTGGTTTTGCACGAGCTGCTAGAGTTAAAACAACTTTTTCTCTCAGTAATTCGCAGCCTCCTGTCACGCGGCCATGTTTTTGAGGTCAGCATCAAAATCCAGAAACGATAATTGACTGGGGCTGAATCATATCAATAACAATTCTGAATTTTATGGAAACTTTCTCCCCGTGAAGAAGACGAGCTGGTACTATTATTACTTCATTTTGAAATGAATAATTGAGAAATTATAAGTCATGTTTTGCCTTAACTAACTATTTTAATAGGTGAAAAAAAAATTCTGTTGTGTAAAATGTTTCGCCGTTTTCAATTATTGCTCCTGGAATTATGTTTGTTTACAAACTTTGCGCTGTCATGGGAAACCAACCGCCCGAGCCACTGCTATTGTGTTCAATGAGGCAGCTGAAAGTGGGAACCAAAGATGTTGGCTCGTTATTTTCCTGTGAGGCAGTATTGTGGTGACAGGAGGCTGGGTAATTCGTTATTATATGTGTTACGTAATTTATGCACGGTACCACAAAACTCTACCAACACAAATCTCTGAACATAGTTATTCGTATGAGATATTTATACTTATGCTACCTTACAAGCAGCAACTATATTATGTCATATGTACAAAAATTCCGAATAGGTCCCACTTGCCCCGTGAAACGGAGTATATGAAGATCTGCTACACTTTTCATTATATGCATGATATATAGAATTTGAAAATTTTGAAACAGTTTTAATTCCCGGTAATATGAAGAAATAAACCAACAATGTCTTTTAGAACCTTTGAAATTATAAAATTATTTATGTTTAGAATTTTTTGGCATGACTAAATCAAACTAGCACTTTTTTAGGTCCCACTTGCCCCGGGGTACCTTACATTTCTCAAACTCGCAAAAGCAGCCCTGGCCTTATTGATCCATGCACCTATGTCAATCTTGGTGCCGCCATCAGCCGCCATTTGGCTACCAAGATTTTGGAAGCTTTCAACATTCTCCACTGATTACCTAGCTACCGTGAAGCAGGGAAGGGTTGCCCGTGTTTACATCCAACGATTTGGTCTTGTTAACGTTGATGGTAAGATCTGCGGCCGAGGAGCGGTCGGCAAGATCATCGTGCTTACTCTATATATCAGAGCGCCGTTTAGCTAGGAGAGTAACGTCATCAGCCAATTAGAAGTCATGTAGGTGATCCATGGTAATGGACTGCCCCAGTGACCCACAATTTAATTCACGATAATTCGCGCCTATCAGGATCAGTGGTGTCATCGTGGTTACTCCAAGTTACTCACTGAGTAACCAGCTCTTCAGTTCAAAAAAAAGATTTTTTTTTCAGGATGCAAAATATAATAAAATGCCAATTTTGGTTGTTTTGGGTGCACACTGTTAACGCCCTGACCACATCAGTTTTAGTGAATATGGATTTTTAAACAATTCGACATTCTGGACCGCCCTCTCAGGAAGCGAAATATTATAAAATGCCAATTTTGGTTGTTTTGGGTGCACACTGTTAACGCCCTGACCACATCAGTTTTAGTGAATATGGATTTTTAAACAATTCGACATTCTGGACCGCCCTCTCAGGAAGCGAAATATTATAAAATGCCAATTTTGGTTGTTTTGGGTGCACACTGTTAACGCCCTGACCACATCAGTTTTAGTGAATATGGATTTTTAAACAATTCGACATTCTGGACCGCCCTCTCAGGAAGCGAAATATTATAAAATGCCAATTTTGGTTGTTTTGGGTGCACACTGTTAACGCCCTGACCACATCAGTTTTAGTGAATATGGATTTTTAAACAATTCGACATTCTGGACCGCCCCCTCGCAGTGGTGTCATCGTGGTTACTCCAAGTTACTCACTGAGTAACCAGCTCTTCAGTTCAAAAAAAAGATTTTTTTTTCAGGATGCAAAATATAATAAAATGCCAATTTTGGTTGTTTTGGGTGCACACTGTTAACGCCCAGACCACATCAGTTTTAGTGAATATGGATTTTTAAACAATTCGACATTCTGGACCGCCCCCTCAGGAAGCGAAATATTATAAAATGCCAATTTTGGTTGTTTTGGGTGCACACTGTTAACGCCCAGACCACATCAGTTTTAGTGAATATGGATTTTTAAACAATTCGACATTCTGGACCGCCCCCTCAGGAAGCGAAATATTATAAAATGCCAATTTTGGTTATTTTGGGTGCACACTGTTAACGCCCTGACCACATCAGTTTTAGTGAATATGGATTTTTAAACAATTCGACATTCTGGACCGCCCTCTCAGGAAGCGAAATATTATAAAATGCCAATTTTGGTTGTTTTGGGTGCACACTGTTAACGCCCTGACCACATCAGTTTTAGTGAATATGGATTTTTAAACAATTCGACATTCTGGACCGCCCTCTCAGGAAGCGAAATATTATAAAATGCCAATTTTGGTTGTTTTGGGTGCACACTGTTAACGCCCTGACCACATCAGTTTTAGTGAATATGGATTTTTAAACAATTCGACATTCTGGACCGCCCCCTCAGGAAGCGAAATATTATAAAATGCCAATTTTGGTTGTTTTGGGTGCACACTGTTAACGCCCTGACCACATCAGTTTTAGTGAATATGGATTTTTAAACAATTCGACATTCTGGACCGCCCCCTCGCAGTGGTGTCATCGTGGTTACTCCAAGTTACTCACTGAGTAACCAGCTCTTCAGTTCAAAAAAAAGATTTTTTTTTCAGGATGCAAAATATAATAAAATGCCAATTTTGGTTGTTTTGGGTGCACACTGTTAACGCCCAGACCACATCAGTTTTAGTGAATATGGATTTTTAAACAATTCGACATTCTGGACCGCCCTCTCAGGAAGCGAAATATTATAAAATGCCAATTTTGGTTGTTTTGGGTGCACACTGTTAACGCCCTGACCACATCAGTTTTAGTGAATATGGATTTTTAAACAATTCGACATTCTGGACCGCCCTCTCAGGAAGCGAAATATTATAAAATGCCAATTTTGGTTGTTTTGGGTGCACACTGTTAACGCCCTGACCACATCAGTTTTAGTGAATATGGATTTTTAAACAATTCGACATTCTGGACCGCCCTCTCAGGAAGCGAAATATTATAAAATGCCAATTTTGGTTGTTTTGGGTGCACACTGTTAACGCCCTGACCACATCAGTTTTAGTGAATATGGATTTTTAAACAATTCGACATTCTGGACCGCCCCCTCAGGAAGCGAAATATTATAAAATGCCAATTTTGGTTGTTTTGGGTGCACACTGTTAACGCCCTGACCACATCAGTTTTAGTGAATATGGATTTTTAAACAATTCGACATTCTGGACCGCCCTCTCAGGAAGCGAAATATTATAAAATGCCAATTTTGGTTGTTTTGGGTGCACACTGTTAACGCCCTGACCACATCAGTTTTAGTGAATATGGATTTTTAAACAATTCGACATTCTGGACCGCCCCCTCAGGAAGCGAAATATTATAAAATGCCAATTTTGGTTGTTTTGGGTGCACACTGTTAACGCCCTGACCACATCAGTTTTAGTGAATATGGATTTTTAAACAATTCGACATTCTGGACCGCCCCCTCGGGCAGTGGTGTCATCGTGGTTACTCCAAGTTACTCACTGAGTAACCAGCTCTTCAGTTCAAAAAAAAGATTTTTTTTTCAGGATGCAAAATATAATAAAATGCCAATTTTGGTTGTTTTGGGTGCACACTGTTAACGCCCAGACCACATCAGTTTTAGTGAATATGGATTTTTAAACAATTCGACATTCTGGACCGCCCCCTCAGGAAGCGAAATATTATAAAATGCCAATTTTGGTTATTTTGGGTGCACACTGTTAACGCCCTGACCACATCAGTTTTAGTGAATATGGATTTTTAAACAATTCGACATTCTGGACCGCCCCCTCAGGAAGCGAAATATTATAAAATGCCAATTTTGGTTATTTTGGGTGCACACTGTTAACGCCCTGACCACATCAGTTTTAGTGAATATGGATTTTTAAACAATTCGACATTCTGGACCGCCCTCTCAGGAAGCGAAATATTATAAAATGCCAATTTTGGTTGTTTTGGGTGCACACTGTTAACGCCCTGACCACATCAGTTTTAGTGAATATGGATTTTTAAACAATTCGACATTCTGGACCGCCCTCTCAGGAAGCGAAATATTATAAAATGCCAATTTTGGTTGTTTTGGGTGCACACTGTTAACGCCCTGACCACATCAGTTTTAGTGAATATGGATTTTTAAACAATTCGACATTCTGGACCGCCCTCTCAGGAAGCGAAATATTATAAAATGCCAATTTTGGTTGTTTTGGGTGCACACTGTTAACGCCCTGACCACATCAGTTTTAGTGAATATGGATTTTTAAACAATTCGACATTCTGGACCGCCCCCTCAGGAAGCGAAATATTATAAAATGCCAATTTTGGTTGTTTTGGGTGCACACTGTTAACGCCCTGACCACATCAGTTTTAGTGAATATGGATTTTTAAACAATTCGACATTCTGGACCGCCCTCTCAGGAAGCGAAATATTATAAAATGCCAATTTTGGTTGTTTTGGGTGCACACTGTTAACGCCCTGACCACATCAGTTTTAGTGAATATGGATTTTTAAACAATTCGACATTCTGGACCGCCCTCTCAGGAAGCGAAATATTATAAAATGCCAATTTTGGTTGTTTTGGGTGCACACTGTTAACGCCCTGACCACATCAGTTTTAGTGAATATGGATTTTTAAACAATTCGACATTCTGGACCGCCCCCTCAGGAAGCGAAATATTATAAAATGCCAATTTTGGTTGTTTTGGGTGCACACTGTTAACGCCCTGACCACATCAGTTTTAGTGAATATGGATTTTTAAACAATTCGACATTCTGGACCGCCCTCTCAGGAAGCGAAATATTATAAAATGCCAATTTTGGTTGTTTTGGGTGCACACTGTTAACGCCCTGACCACATCAGTTTTAGTGAATATGGATTTTTAAACAATTCGACATTCTGGACCGCCCTCTCAGGAAGCGAAATATTATAAAATGCCAATTTTGGTTATTTTGGGTGCACACTGTTAACGCCCTGACCACATCAGTTTTAGTGAATATGGATTTTTAAACAATTCGACATTCTGGACCGCCCCCTCAGGAAGCGAAATATTATAAAATGCCAATTTTGGTTGTTTTGGGTGCACACTGTTAACGCCCTGACCACATCAGTTTTAGTGAATATGGATTTTTAAACAATTCGACATTCTGGACCGCCCCCTCGCAGTGGTGTCATCGTGGTTACTCCAAGTTACTCACTGAGTAACCAGCTCTTCAGTTCAAAAAAAAGATTTTTTTTTCAGGATGCAAAATATAATAAAATGCCAATTTTGGTTGTTTTGGGTGCACACTGTTAACGCCCAGACCACATCAGTTTTAGTGAATATGGATTTTTAAACAATTCGACATTCTGGACCGCCCCCTCAGGAAGCGAAATATTATAAAATGCCAATTTTGGTTATTTTGGGTGCACACTGTTAACGCCCTGACCACATCAGTTTTAGTGAATATGGATTTTTAAACAATTCGACATTCTGGACCGCCCCCTCAGGAAGCGAAATATTATAAAATGCCAATTTTGGTTGTTTTGGGTGCACACTGTTAACGCCCTGACCACATCAGTTTTAGTGAATATGGATTTTTAAACAATTCGACATTCTGGACCGCCCTCTCAGGAAGCGAAATATTATAAAATGCCAATTTTGGTTATTTTGGGTGCACACTGTTAACGCTCTGACCACATCAGTTTTAGTGAATATGGATTTTTAAACAATTCGACATTCTGGACCGCCCCCTCAGGAAGCGAAATATTATAAAATGCCAATTTTGGTTGTTTTGGGTGCACACTGTTAACGCCCTGACCACATCAGTTTTAGTGAATATGGATTTTTAAACAATTCGACATTCTGGACCGCCCTCTCAGGAAGCGAAATATTATAAAATGCCAATTTTGGTTATTTTGGGTGCACACTGTTAACGCCCTGACCACATCAGTTTTAGTGAATATGGATTTTTAAACAATTCGACATTCTGGACCGCCCCCTCAGGAAGCGAAATATTATAAAATGCCAATTTTGGTTATTTTGGGTGCACACTGTTAACGCCCTGACCACATCAGTTTTAGTGAATATGGATTTTTAAACAATTCGACATTCTGGACCGCCCCCTCAGGAAGCGAAATATTATAAAATGCCAATTTTGGTTGTTTTGGGTGCACACTGTTAACGCCCTGACCACATCAGTTTTAGTGAATATGGATTTTTAAACAATTCGACATTCTGGACCGCCCCCTCAGGAAGCGAAATATTATAAAATGCCAATTTTGGTTATTTTGGGTGCACACTGTTAACGCCCTGACCACATCAGTTTTAGTGAATATGGATTTTTAAACAATTCGACATTCTGGACCGCCCTCTCAGGAAGCGAAATATTATAAAATGCCAATTTTGGTTGTTTTGGGTGCACACTGTTAACGCCCTGACCACATCAGTTTTAGTGAATATGGATTTTTAAACAATTCGACATTCTGGACCGCTCTCTCAGGAAGCGAAATATTATAAAATGCCAATTTTGGTTGTTTTGGGTGCACACTGTTAACGCCCTGACCACATCAGTTTTAGTGAATATGGATTTTTAAACAATTCGACATTCTGGACCGCCCTCTCAGGAAGCGAAATATTATAAAATGCCAATTTTGGTTGTTTTGGGTGCACACTGTTAACGCCCTGACCACATCAGTTTTAGTGAATATGGATTTTTAAACAATTCGACATTCTGGACCGCCCCCTCAGGAAGCGAAATATTATAAAATGCCAATTTTGGTTGTTTTGGGTGCACACTGTTAACGCCCTGACCACATCAGTTTTAGTGAATATGGATTTTTAAACAATTCGACATTCTGGACCGCCCCCTCAGGAAGCGAAATATTATAAAATGCCAATTTTGGTTGTTTTGGGTGCACACTGTTAACGCCCTGACCACATCAGTTTTAGTGAATATGGATTTTTAAACAATTCGACATTCTGGACCGCCCTCTCAGGAAGCGAAATATTATAAAATGCCAATTTTGGTTGTTTTGGGTGCACACTGTTAACGCCCTGACCACATCAGTTTTAGTGAATATGGATTTTTAAACAATTCGACATTCTGGACCGCCCTCTCAGGAAGCGAAATATTATAAAATGCCAATTTTGGTTATTTTGGGTGCACACTGTTAACGCCCTGACCACATCAGTTTTAGTGAATATGGATTTTTAAACAATTCGACATTCTGGACCGCCCCCTCAGGAAGCGAAATATTATAAAATGCCAATTTTGGTTGTTTTGGGTGCACACTGTTAACGCCCTGACCACATCAGTTTTAGTGAATATGGATTTTTAAACAATTCGACATTCTGGACCGCCCCCTCGGGCAGTGGTGTCATCGTGGTTACTCCAAGTTACTCACTGAGTAACCAGCTCTTCAGTTCAAAAAAAAGAATTTTTTTTCAGGATGCAAAATATAATAAAATGCCAATTTTGGTTGTTTTGGGTGCACACTGTTAACGCCCAGACCACATCAGTTTTAGTGAATATGGATTTTTAAACAATTCGACATTCTGGACCGCCCCCTCAGGAAGCGAAATATTATAAAATGCCAATTTTGGTTATTTTGGGTGCACACTGTTAACGCCCTGACCACATTAACGCTAAGGAGTTTTATTTTAAAGCCAAAAACGCTTTATTTCAAAATTCCCAAAGAAATGGGTTATGTTATTATTACCACCAGCTGGGTGCACATCTTCAAAAATTTTCAGATCACTTCACTTCACTGAACTGAACTGAAACATTAGTATATTATATATGGTAAATTCACACCCTGTGTACTCCTCATGCATGTCCATGTTACGTTTGCGATACTGTCGTTGGATTGAAAATGTTTAACTTTTTCTTATAACTTGTATACGATTGATTTCTTGTGCATACATTTGGGCGTTTAAAATTTGTTTTCCTTGGCAATAATTTCCAATCAGAAAAATGTGTGTACATTTGCATTGTTCCAATTTATACATGTCCTTCACCGAGAAAAATTTCTACTCAATGACTGAGTTGGCCTTACTCAGAAATCGAAAAATCCTTTGTTTTCTTACTCAGTTTCGGCTAAAAGTGGGACAACCCATTGGCAATGGGTTGTCCCACTTTTAACGGAAACTGAGTAAGAAAACAAAGGATTTTTCGATTTCTGAGTAAGACCAACTCAGTCACTGAGTAGAAATTTTTCCCTGTGTTGACAAATAAAAAACCAGTTGGAAACTTTAGCACACAGTTTTTGTTCCCTGATTCTTTATTTTTATGTATTCACTAGCTGACCCGGCAAACCTTGTATTGCCCATTTCAATTGTGGCTCTTGCACTACGACACTTGGTTTAATCGAGGTGGTTTTAAATTTCTCTCTTCTTATAAAGCTTATAAGAATTTCACAGTTTTTCTAATGTTTTTTTTGTTTATTTTCATAACACAGTCACCCTGCGAACAAATTGATCTTGAGTTTTGATATTTTTTTCTTTCGTTAATTAGTTATATGTCTACTCATATACATTGGAAGGCCGGCTAAAGAGGCACGTTATCTTCCATTTGGGGCATTTGTTCCCATGTGTTTCATGATTCCACATGCTTGACTAAGAAAGGAAGGTCCACTATTTCGTAACAGTGTAATTCGAAAGCACAGCCTATTTTTAAAAGAAGGAAAAATCTCATATGAACTATGCAGTTTGGTTGCTAGTAAAACCTTTATCAGTGTAATTACGGAAAAAAATCTACCATAGAGTTAACAGTTCAACTGCCATAAGCTACACAACAATTCCACTCGAAAGAAAAACCTTTGATTAACCCGTCTTGGTCATAGTTAGAAATTTAATTTCAGAAAATCGCCGTGACTTCATTTTTCAACCGATATTTACAAAATTTGGAATGAAGACCGCGCTACATCCATAGTTGCATGGAAAAATATCAAAATGGTTTTTTGGTTCTTGGGGTTTGAGTTATTGAAGGGGGGTCAAATAGGGTCAAAAATGGACCAACTTCCTTTTAATCACTGATTATTTGTGAGAAACACATGGAAAAAGATTGCAAATGTGTTCAATTATCGTTTTATAATTGCAAATGCATTGTTTGAGTAAATTGGGATTACCTGGTTCTGGTTTCGGATGTTCTGGGTCACGTTTACGGTGCCTTCAGGAGACACATTTCGCAAGTTCCTGACACCTGACATTTTGCATAGCATAATTCTAAAAAACACATTTGTCATGTCCCATTCTACATAGTGTCGCAAATCAAGTATTTGGGAGGAATATTCAGAAGTTTTTGGACATATTGACCACCATCCCGGATGTTTCGGGAACCTGGGGCTACCCGGAAATAGTTGCCTTTTCCCGAACAATTACGAAACCTGGCTTGCGACACATCCAACATCATGATTTTGCAAATCAAGAGTGTTGGAGGTGAATTCGGAGGTTTTTGGACAATGTGACCATCAGAGGGAAAACCGTCAAGCTCGGTATGGATGGTTTCCGCGATGGTCAATCGGAGACAGCTGCCGGAATTCCAGGGGTTTTGTACCTTTCGTCGCCTGCAATCACTTATTATAACCATAATAAATATGAATATGGTATGGAATTCGGAAATTCCCATAAAAAGTCCAAGGACAATTATTTTCTCTTCGACATTATTTTATTTAAATTTGATCGGAAAACTTATATGTGAATTCTTTTAGAAGTTTATTCAAAATTCTCGAAATCATTTTTGGTTTTTATTTTATGTTATTTCAACTTAAAGCTAATTCTACGCTTAAATATTTTTTTGGGAAATTTATTTGGCAATTTTTATAGAAATTCCAGCGGTAGTATTTGGAGGAATTATTCGTAGTTCCTTTATAAGTTTCTTCAGAAAATAATATAATTATTTCAACAGCAATTTCTGAAATTCCTGCGGCAATATTTAACAAATATTGTCGAAAATCGTTTTAAAGTTATTTTGCCAAATTCATCAATAATTCTTTTGGCAATTTATTTGAGAATTCATTAAGCAATTCTTCCGCGAATTTATTCAATATTTTCAGAATTTTCCAGACATTATTTTCAACTGTCCTGCGACAACGTTTTCGGCAATAATTATAAAATCCTTTCAGAAGTACCTACTTCTGAAAATTTCTTTAAAAACTCTTCCGAAAAATAATTTGAAATTTATTTTAGGCAATTTTTAGAAATTCCTTCATAATTTGTTTGAGGGATTTCTCCAGCAATTACTTTGCAAATTCATCTTACATTATGTTGAGGGATTCTTTCGGCATGATTCGGGAAAATATTCGTATATTATTTTGAACGTTTCTTCGGCAACTAATGAGAAAAAATTCGGAATTTATGAGAAAAAAAAAATCGTTGATTCTTGTGAAGATTCGCATTCTTTTCTGCAAGGATTCCTCCAGGAATTCCTCCAGCGATTCCTCGAGGGATTCCTCCAGGAATTCCTCCGAAGATCCCTCCAAAAATTTCTCCAGAGACTCCTCTAGGAATTTCTCCAGGAATTTCTCCACAGATTCCTCCAAGAATACCATCAAGGATTCCTCCTGGGAAACTGCCAGAAAATCGTCCAAGCATTCCTCCAGCGATTCCTCAAGAGATTCCTCCAGGAATTTCTCCGGCGATTCCTCCAGAAATTTCTACAGGAATTCCTCCAAAAATACTTCCAAGTATTCCTTCAGAGATTCCTTTAGGAATTCGTCCAGGGATTCCTCCAGGAATTTCCGCAGGGATTCTTTAAGGAATTAAAATTCCTCCAGGGCTACCTCCAGGGATTCCTCCAGGGAATCATCCAGAAATTCCTCCAGGGATTCCTCCAGGAATTTCTCTAGGGATTTCTCCAGGAATTCCGCCAGGCATTCCTCCTGGCATTCCCCCAGGAATTCTTCCAGGGTTTCAGGAATTTCTCAAGGAATTGTCCCAGTAATTCCTCCAAGGATTCCTCAAGGAACTCCACCAGCGATTCCACCAGGAATACCTCCAGGGTTCCTCCAGGAATGTCTTCAGGAATTTCTCCAGAGTTCCTTCAAGAATTTCTCCAAGGATTCTTCCAGGAATTTCTCCAGACATTCCTCCAGGAATATCTCTAGGGATTTCTCCACGGATTCCTCCAGAAATACCTCAAGGGGTTCCTGAAGGAATTCCTCCAGGCTATCCTCCAGAAATACCTTCAGGGATTCCTCCTGGGATTCTTCCAGGAATTCCCCCAGGCATTCCTCCAGGATTTCCTACAGAGATTCCGGAAGAAATTTCTCCAAAGATTCCTCCAGGAGTTTCGTCAGGGATTTCTCCAAGAATTTCTCAATGGTTCCCCCAACAATTTCTCCAATTTCTCCTCAAAAAATTCATGCAAGGATTCCTCCAGAAACTCCTTCAGGGATTCCTCAAGGAATTCCCCCAGGGCTTTCTCTAGGGATTCCTCCAAGGATTCATCCAGGAATTCCTCCAAAAATAACCTCCAGGGATTTCTCCTGGGCTTCCTCCAGGGATTCCCCCAGGGATTCCTCCAGAAATTCTTCAAAAAATACCTCCAGGGATTCCTCCTGGGCTTCCTCCAGGGATTCCTGCAAGGATTCCTCTAAAAAAATACCTGCAGGGATTCCTCCAGGAATTCCTCAGGAAATTCCCAAATGGAGGGGAACGTGCCTCTGGAGCCGACCTACTGATACCTGAAGGATACCTCCAGGAATTTCGCCAAGGGCTCCTCCAGGGGATCCTCCAGAAATACCTCCAGGAATTGCTCCAGGGATTCCTAAAAGTATACCTTAAGAAATTCCGCCAGGAATTTCCCCAGGGATTTTTCCAGGAATTTCTTCAGGGATTCTTTAAATAATTTTTCCAGGATTCCTCCAGGAATTTCGTCACGGATTCCTCCAGGATTTCCTCCAGGGATTTCTCTAGGGAATCTTCCAGAAATTCCTCCATTAATTCCTACAGGGATTTCTCCAGGGATTGCTCCAGGAATTCCTCCAAGGACTCCTTAAGGAATTCATCCAGGAATTTCCCCAAAGTTTCCTTAAGCAATTCCTCCAGGGATTCCTCCAGGAATACATCCATCGATTCCTCCAGGATTTTCTCCAGGGATTCCTTAACGAATTTCTCTAGGGTTTTTTTTTCAAGTATTCCTCCATGGATTTTTTTTTTCATGAATTTCTCCAGGGATACCTCCAGGAATTCCTCCAGGGCTTCCTCCAGGGCTTCCTCCAGGGTTTCCTCCAAGAAATCCTGCACGAATTCTTTCAAAAAAACCGGAGATCGACCAGCCAAGGGCTGAAAATTTCCTTAATAAAGCTCCTCCTCTTCTTGGCGTAAAGTCCCAACTGGGACAAAGCCTGCTACTCAGCTTAGTGTTCTATGAGAACTTCGAGGAGGACGAGGAACTGAAATGAGCGGCGGACTTCACTGGCTTCACCCTAGGGTCACGACTGGAACCAGGAGACGGACTAACACACTGCAAAACTCTGGCATAGTTCTGCAGGTAGTTTACCATTGACATATACGTATGCATATCATCATCGTCTGAATCGTCACCTGCCGCACCACCAAGAAAATTGGCAACATTGCCACTGTCCAGCCGGGCACAGTAGCTCTCCCACTCCTTCAGCGTGTGCGGATCCAAACGAGTAGACAGCTGGTAGACCAAAAGCGAATCCCAGGAACTGGTGTCTTCTCCAAGTCGCCTCAGGACAGAAATCTGCTGCTCAAACCTGTCCACCAAGTTGAGTAGCTCGTCAGCCGATTCCTTCTTAATACTGGGTACCTCAAACAACGACTTGATGTGGCACCGTATGAGCTGCCGCTTGTTTTCATAACGTAGTTTTAGCGCTCTCCAGGCGTCGCGGTATCCGTCCTCGCTAATTGAAATAGACTCAATGATCTTGGCAGCATCGCCCTGTACTAGCCCCTTGAGATATTGAAACTTTTCGACATTACTGATTTCGACACGACTTCCAATTGCAGAATCAAATGCGTCACGAAAAACGCACCAATCGGCGAGTCTTCCACTGAAGCGGGGAAGATTGATTTCTGGAAATCGAATGTGACTGGTGTGTGTGACGGGTTGCGCGGGAGGAACATCTGGTTGAGCCTTTTGATTGAGACGTTTCGATAGGCATGCACGCAACATGTAGTACTTCATGTCGAAATTCATGCGGTCTTCTTTGTAGTCTTCACCGTGCGATGCCTCAAGAACACATACAGTATTACGATACTCCTTAGCTATCTCTTCAAGCCTGTCTAGCCAAGCTCCTAGCAATTCCTGTTGCCCTGTTTTATCCTCCTTTGCAAAGGTAATTAGCAATTCAAGTGACTCCCACAAGTGATCTCTAGCCTTCCTCAGGACCAAGGATCGGTATATTCGCCTCACTTCATTCATATTCACTCCTCTTTGCTGAAGCGAATCGAGAAAGATGCAGCAAACGGATCGTCATGATCAAACACGCAACCCCATCACCAGTGGGAAGCGATAAGCCAGCTGCTTATGAATATTCGTTGCCATTCGTCGCAGTTTGGATCGCAAGCGAATGAATGAATGGCGAATGGTGAAGAATGCTGGTGAGCGATCGAAGCGGCTATTATCATAAGTAAAAGAGAACTTCTGCATGTAATGCATACAGGGGATACTCAAAATAACTGGGACAGATAAAATTTTCACTTATCAAAAAATGTTCAACTCGCTGTAACTTTTCGAAAAGGGCATCAAATATTCTCAAATTTTCACTGTAAGTTCAGCAACTAGTTGTGTATCAGTGGTCAAAATTTGGAAAAGATCGGGACATTCTACACGAAGTTATAAAGGTTCTAGGAAAAGGTATAATTATCCAATAGCCAACTCTGAGCTGTTATATCTCAGGATTCAATGAACCGAATGCAATGAAATTTTGATTATAACTTCGTGTGGAATAACCCGATCTTTTTCAAATTTTGACCACTGATACACAACTAGTTGATGAACTTACAGTGAAAATTTGAGAATATTTGATGCCCTTTTCAAAAATTTACAGCGAATTGAACATTTTTTGAAAAGTGAAAATTTTACCTGTCCCAGTTATTTTGAGTATCCCCTGTACATTTTTACTGTATTGTTGTTGAAATGCTAGATTAGCAAAGAAAATAATTCGAAAACATCAAATATTCGTATGCACAATATCAATCGCATCACTCACGAATCGCATTCGCTTGCGTGCGAATGTTGACGAATGAGTAATTTCCAAGTGTGGCTTCCCACCGTTCGCCGGAGTTTGCTGTCGTCGCTGACAAGCATACACACGAACTAACGTTGAGCGCATAGTGGGTAAGGTGCGATGCAAAGAGATAAGAGATCGGATAAGCGTCGAAGCACACTCTGTGGAAACTATATGCAGAACGCATGAACCGTACATAGTAGATGAGTTGCGATGAGTGCGGAGATGCGATGGAGCTGCTTCGACGCATGTGAACGCAAGAGAAAGCAAGAGAACGCTTGTCGGGAATGGATTTTATGATTGCGCTCGTTGTGTATGTAAAGCAATGCGGATTTAATGTTAAGATCCCTTAACGAAAAGAGTAAATAAACACGAATATTGACCATGCATCCAAATCATACTGCTTAAAACCAAAGAACACCGAATACAAAATTATGAATATTAATTAATTTCTCCTAATTTTAAAAATCATTCTCATAACATTCAACAAGGTATGTATGGTTATGGTTGATGTATAACGTTATGGAGTTCACGCATTACGGGCTAAAACAACTTTTGTTGCTACGGTTTGCAAAAAAAATGTTCATACTGACAACGATGAGTCATTTAACTAATCACTCTTAGTAATGTACACTGTACTTATTTTTGTGCGAGGAATATGTAAGAATATGAATGTGTAATGTATATTATTCAAACATGGAGAAATAACAGTAAGATTTCATTTAACATCATGCAAAAATGAAACAAAAAAACGTGTACATTTTTTAAATGGGATGCACCATCTTTGTTTACGCCTCCGTTCAACATCCATTTTCTCCGAATTTCAAATGAATTTGGTTGCATACGGTGTTTGGCGCAGTTATGTTTCAATAACGGTTGCAATTTGTAAATTAATAGAGACATGTCATGATTTATTAAAACTTTTACACATATTTATTGAAGAATTTCAATTTATTTATTGCTTGTGTACTTATTAGAGACATCTTTTCTCGTAGATATCGCCGAAAATTTTGTAATAAATAAACCTATACCCTTAAATAATACATATCTACTTGCCGATTTTTTTGTTACTTTTTACCGAGTCCAGCACAATCAAGTAGTCTACAAAATGCTCTAATGCCGAAAATCAGTATAACAGTCATATTGATTTAAAATGAAATCAGCACTCAGATAGCCCAGTTCGGAAAATAAAAATATGTGTATACATAAAGACATCGCTCACGCGGATATAATTACATTTTATACATTCTTTTCTTAAATAATTAATTCAATAATCTCAATCTTGTACAGTTACACCAGATTTTTTTTAGTAGGTCGGTTTTTGCTATTGCAACAGGATCAAAACTGACTAAGCTGTAGCAAAAAAACACGGCTCGCGCAAAACAAAAAGCGGGTGCATTTTATCTTTCCGTTCTTATAGATGAAACGATCATTTCACTACCCACATCCAAAGAAGCGCTTCAACATATAAGCGACTTCATTGATCAAATCACGCGAGTCGTTGATGCGCACGAAATAGGCGAAAAAGGATGTGAAAACAACATGCGCACCCTCATTGAAAACCTCATGCACTATGGCCTATCAAACATCCCTCTTATCATCTCATAACTTATCGCATCCGATCGCATCTCACCTTACCCACTATGGTCACAGCCTAAAGCGACAACCGTTCACTGCTGACTGTCTTCGAATGTGGAAGAAAATAAAAAGTGGAAATCAGGAACCCTGCTCAGGACATCTGCTTGCTTATCACCCTCAACCTTAATCATTGTCTTTACGGTGGCTCAACGCGATAGTCGAAACGAAACGAATTTCTTTCCGTGCCAGCAATTCGCCTTGACGGAGGCTCTCTGAGAGAATTGCGCTGTGCGTGAAATCAATTTTTTTTAACATGGGAAAGGATAGGAGCTGCATTTTCAAATGCTTCTAAAATATTTTAGGGACTTCAGATTGAAAAAAGTGTTAATGTTTTGCAATATACTTTCAATTAGCTACATTATAACTGGTTTTAGACAAAAGTTTTTAAATCACAATGTAATGTCTATAATATAGCGTATCAAAATCTCATTCGATAACATTAAGAACGTTTTGCTTGAAAAAATTTCTATAAAGAATTAGAAGCATTTGAAAATGCAGCTCCTATCCTTTTCCATGTTAAAAAAAATTGTTTTCACGCAAGCGCAATTCTCTCAGAGAGCCTCCGTCAAGGCGAATAGGCTCGACCAACCGAACCGACTAAACGAGACGACGAACAGTCGTACCTCACCGACGCCGACGGGTTAACGAACCACGACGCGAGTCGTGTGCAATGATAAAGAAGCAGCGTAGGTACTCACTCAATGACGGCAGCAGCAGTCGATCCCTGTTGTGGCTGGCTGGCAGAGAATCCTCGTGGAAAATGAAACGCGAGCAAACGAACGGCAGTTCGCTCTTTGCTCTGCTCTCGCCGACGCACACAGCAGCGGCGCAGGTAGCATACACGCAAATAATCCTCGGTCTGCGTGGGGAATACACACCAACAACTGAACGGCGCACTATTCTCTTCTCACTTGGATGGCCTGTACCACTCAGCCGCAGTGGTCGGGGTAGCCACCACTAAATACACTCACAAGTGCCGAATCTTCTCTGCTTTCTTTCCCCACAATACACTGGCACTGTACTTCGTGATCCAAGTTGGATCTCCTTCACTCACACACTCTGAAACCTGGCTGAATCTCGTGGAAATTTCCCGGCACAAGATGGCCGCCCTTGAACTTCTCTTTTCTTTCGGTGGCGCTTCGAGAAATTTCACTGCGCAATTTCGGATATCGACCGAATTTCGTCGATTTTTAGCCACTTTCGCACTTTTTTCACCGTTTCTCGCACAATTTTATGTGGAGGATTCAATTTCACTACACCTTGTCGGTGTCAGCCAATCCTTGGCGTAATTTCACAGTAACACGAGTCGGACGGATTTGCACTTTTGCATACCGGGAAAACGACCGAACCGAAAATCCGAGCCGAAGGACCATGTAAAATCCAGAATTTTTTCCGGTCCCGGTCACAGCTCACAACCGACCAAATCTCGGGAACCGGCCTTCGAGGGTTTCGCAGCGGACTTCGAATATGGCGGACTTCCAACTCGCGGGGAATTATTCGGACGGGGAAAAATAACGAAAGAACGCGCCCGAACAGCTTTACTGTTTGCAATAGACTCATTTTATTTCTGTTCTGACTGGGTTACACAGGTTGTCTATAGTTGTGGTAGTGTAAGTTTACTTGGAAAGGAAAACAAGTTACATCTAGTTCATTAGGGTAATTCAAAGTAGTTAACGTATTAGGGTAGGTCAAATTTTTCTAAGTTAGCGAAAGTTTTTTCTCTTTTGGCCAGTTAACAGAAATCGTTTCAGTTTTCAGTTTTTTTTTAATATTATGAGGAGAGCGAACATTTTTACATGTTTGATGAGCGCAATTTTCAAATTATCTATTTAATGTGACAGCAACATTTTCCCAACTAAGTACGCGACTCTTTTATTATAAAGAGCGACGAAGTTTTATATGGCTATCCGATGAGTGAAGTTTTATGAATATAAGATCGCCGCCTCGATCGCCGCTTCTATTTTGGGGAGCCGACAAATTAATGTTCTGTTTTTAATGTATGAAGAGCGCAATGGTCTCATCTAACATTCAAACCCGTTTATTTTGTTTAAGTACTTCAAAATTGTCTCAATGTTTTCAATTAGATAAGATATTTTATCATCTTAGATTGCAAATCCTTTATTTTAAATGGGTACACAGACATTCTCACATTTTTATCAATTTGCGATGAGAGCAATTTTCTAGTATAAATAGAATATAGTTAAATTGAATTAAAATTTGTCACATTTTACTTGATATTATGAGTGCAAGTTTTTCATCTGATGTCACCACTAGTTTTTTTTTTATTTTATGAAGTTTCCATCTATTACACCACTTATCTTTGAATTATGATATGAATTTTTTCCGACCAACAAATTTGATAAATTGAAAACTATTACACTATTATTTTTCAAATATGATTAAACTTGTCCAAACAAAATCATATAAATCCGTAATTTCATATATTACATTGTTAATGATATATTTTGAGGGAATTTCTACGACTGAGATCGCAGCTCATTGAAAAGCGAAGGAATTTTCATGAGCGCAATTTTAACATCCAAGACTAACACTTTTTTGTGAGCGGTAAAATTGTCTTGTTTGCTTTATTTTGGGAACAGTAAAATAGTTAAATTGAGCGCAATGCTTGAATTATTTATATGGGGGCGTAGCATCATAAGGGGCGCAGCTATTTTGAAAACTTGGGTAACCAGCTCTGATTTTAGCATGACAGCACTGACAGGATCTCGTCGATTACGATGAGGAACAGAACGGGTGATACATATTTAGTATACCTCTTTGCCTCATTCCAGCAAGGATTCGAATGGAATCGGGCAAGACACTGTTGTGCAGTATTCTGCACGTAAATGCCTTATACTGTGCTTCAATGAGGCCAATGATTTTGTCAGGGACACCCTTGCTCCTGAAGGCTTCTTGATTGAGACAGTCGAAAGCTTTTTCGTAATCAATGAACGCCAGGTAGAGAGATTTTTGGAATTCATTGATTTGCTCTAAAATGATACGAAGCGTGATAATATGGTCCACACAAGATCGTCCGGCCCTGAATCCTGCTTGCTGCCGCCGAATAGTTGCATCAATATTCTCGTGTATCCGGTTAAGGATCATTTTTCAGAGGATTTTGAGAACCATACACTGTAACATGATACCCCGCCATTTATCGCATATAGTCAGGTCACCCTTTTTGGACACCTTTACTAAGACACCTTGCATTCAGTCGATCGGAAATGTCGCGGTTTCCCATATGTTGCAGCATAATTGATGCTGCAGTTGTGCAGGTACAACGGGGACAGCTTTGAGCATCTCGGCTGATATGCGATCGACCTCCGAGGACCTGTTCGTTCTCATGCTACGGATAGCTGATTCTAGCTCCTGCAATAATGGGGCTTCGGTGTTGACCCGGGTAATGCGTCGAACCCTTGGTGGATCATGCTGAGGTGTTGAAGGCGTGGCCGACACTTGAAAAAGGTTTCAAAAGTGCTGGTCAGTGGGTCGGTCAATAGCTGTCCAGATATCGTCGGTTTCCTGCAATAGGGGCACAACTCAAAAAATGTGAATTTTCAGAATAAGCGTTTGAAAATTGGCAATCATTAAGCACCTCCTGCAAATTCACTCATTTCTCTCATCATTTGACAAAAGTAAACAAATTTTGATTGTTGTATCATTGAAAGGGGCTGAACGACTATCTGTTTCATGAATTTTTGACAACTATTTTTCAACGACTATTGAAAAAGTTGACTGATTTTGAGTTGTGCCCTTACTGCGGAAAATTTGTGAAAATGCCCAAATCTCGCGTTTCACAACGAATTTTGGAACGGGTCTTTGTGAGATGAAATTTTACATAGTTTTTCATCATTTGCCATCAAAATCTCAAAAATGACAAATTTTGAGTTGTGCCCCTATTGCAGGAAACCGACGATATGTCTTCCACGGGCATCGTAGCAATCATCTTTGTCCTACTAAGGCGGCGTGAAACATCGGAGAGACGAATGACGAATGTGGTATTAGCGGATTTCTTGCCTTCATCGGCTAGGGAGTCCGTCCTTTACTTTCTTCTCGAGAGCCGAACAGCGGTGAGGGGCTACAGCTTTGACTCATCGTGTGATCTATTGCGGTTTTGGCGTTTTTTGCTCTTCTATCTTCTTCGAAGTGCGTTTGTGATCCACTGCTTTCTCTGGGTACATAGCTCAACCAAATTATTCTCGCCGTTGACGATGAAGGCTTTCTCGATAGCGCTCCATTGATCTTCCATGCTTCCACTTTACGGAATATCCGGTTCTCCAGCTCCACGACAAAGGACCTTTTCACCGCAGCGACTTTCAATCGTCGTGTGTTGAACCGAGGCCCGATTTACTCCTCCTGTCGATGGATCGTAGCAGTGCGCAGCCGGATCTCGCCGATTAGGAGATGATAGTCGGACGCAATGTCGGCGCTACGTTTATTCCCTACATCATGAAGGCTTCGTCTCCATTTTCGGCTGGTGCAGATGTGGTCGATTTGATTTTCCGTGACGCCATCACGGGAAACCCATGTTACTTTGTGCACTGGTTGACGAGAAAAGAGCGATCCCCCAAGCACCATGTCATTGTTGCACAAATCTCTGCAAACAGCTCTGCGTTTTTTGCTGTTTCCTAGACCATGACGTCCCATGACGTGCTCGCCTCATAGTCCGATTTGTCGGAACCAACCTTCGCCCATGAATGGAATCTTATCCACGACATCATTTTAGTTGACTGTAAAAGTTCTCTTTGTCTTGCAATTCGGCCGCAAGGTCTCGAACCCGCCACAATTATCCTCTCATTAATAGATTCCTTCTTCAAGAGCGCAGCATAGACGTGAGCGCTGAGCAGGAAACCAACTCCACAGTGACGAGGAGCGTGTTCGCCTCATAGGGGCTGTCCATAAACCACGTGGTCATAGGGAGGGGGGGTTCAGCCAATGATCATTTTGTATGGACACATAAAAAATTTTGTATGGACAAATGATCACGCGGGGGGGGGGGGGGGGGGTTGAAAAGTCCCAAAAAAATGACCACGTGGTTTATGGACAGCCCCATAGGTAAGAGTATAGCAGAATTTGACCCGACGCCAATCTGTGTTCTCCAAAGTTCGGCCAACGGACTTCGCTCAGTCCTAGGATTCCAAGCTTCATACGGCATGTCTCATTGGCTAGTTGTGCCGGTTTACCCTGTGGAGCTAGGGCTAATACATTAAGCAGCAGTTCCAATTCTTGTCCGTTGTTTTCATTTTCGGTTTCTGTAACGGTTTTTTGGGTTTCGAGAACAATAGGTTGTTGGCATAAGGCTCCTATCCGCTGTGGTGGGGCTGCCACTTTAGGTTTAGCTTCCGGTGGAGAAGCATTTCATACTCAGCTGCTACATGCCAAAACAGACGCCGTTTGAGCCGCATCTCCTTGGTGAATAGACGCTCGAATCGTACCTCCTCAATCCAGCTGAAGTCAGAAGGACAACAGTGTCCAGGCTGCATCGATTGACCCATAGAAGCATGAGGTAGGGACTTGTGATGACCACAGCTATGTTGGACGCTCACCGTTTTGCAGTCCAGGTGGAATTATAAGATACAAAAAACCCAAATTAATCCACCTAGAGGTGATAGTGCCTTTCTCGTCGTATATGTTCTCATGATCTTTCCGTCGACGTAAGTCAAAGTGTTCCTGAATCCTGATATTTTTTTAAGAAAAGCAAGCATTTTATCAAAACCATCATTGAATTGACTTAAAACTTATTGATGGCACATAATCCGACGTTGTGTTCAGCGTAAAAGCAGAGCTGAATAATATCAGATTTCTCAGTTGACTGCTTGAGCACCTTCACTAACATTGGGAGCTGATCAATATCAAGACGATACTAACAAGCTAAGATATAACTTTTTACACATTCACAGATCACTTTGCGGTCTTCGATAAAGTTTTTTCTGCACATTCTAGGTTATATTTTATTGACCGTTAAAAACAAGAACGAAGTGAGTATAGTGAGACGTCTGTTTGTATGTGGGTTTAATATGTCAAGATTTTGTTCTCTTACACATATTTATCGCTTGCATTGATTTTATTTACTTTCGTAGTTCCGGCGAAGCATCAAACGCTGGTTGTGCAACCCTATCAGTAGTCTCTAATGTGGTATGAGCTTTCTAGTTAACCGATCCTCAGGTTATTAAAAAAGCCGTGATGTGATGTGTCGCATGGTACATTTGGTTACTTTCCGGAACAGGTTCCGGACCCGAGCAGAGGAGAATAGCAAATTAATAACTGTGAAATAACATAACCTGTTTTTATATCTTGTTTTGTTATTATTATATTGTCAAGACATTGCTTCTCCATAACATCTTTTGTTGGACAATCTTTTTTTGTTATGATCATGGTATTGATATGCATTCATCGAATAACATATGAATAATATGTATTGTTATGAAACAAGTTTAGTTATTATTGAACTATTGAAAGTGTTCGAATAATTGATAATCAATAGCACAACCATAACATGTTTTGATATCAAAACTACATCATTCAAGATTTACATTGTTTGAAGCAATCTGTGATGGGGAGCTTGTGCATATTCTCTCATCAGTTACACTTTCTCTTTTTTGTGGCATTACATCCTAACTGTAGCAGAGCCGACCTCTCAGCTTAGTATGTTATAAGAACTTTGACAATTATGATCTGTTTTAATTAGTTCCATTTTTGTTTCAGTTAAGAATACAGATACAGAGTGAACATAAAACAGTGGAGATAAATCCAAGTGAACTTTTTCCAAAAGAACATAATGCCACGATTCCAATAACGCCAATGAGCCATTTTTTGAGATATTTGAACAATTGGGAGAATTCCAGAAGGAACTTACAAGTTTTCGTGGAAAAACATCACAAATCGCAGAATAATCTTCTGAAGGAAATTCATGAATATTTTTGGACGATTTTTTTCAAAAATAGCATCCAGGAGTTCTGAAATATTGCTGTCGGGGAATCGGGGTCTTTAAGCCGCATAATCTAGATTTTCACCCAAAATAAGACGAAATTTAATAGCTAACTAATTTTGTTTTGGGATTATTATCAATAACGTTTAAAGTTCAAAATTTGTTATTAAAATATTTCCATATTCATTATTATTGACATGTTATTGAACCAACAAAACATGTCATTGAATTGGTCTTCCAGGAACATTTTTTTGTTATGATATTTGTTATTTTGCCGCTTATGACAGACAAGTTTATAACATAATATGTTATGGTAATAACATAAAAACAACTGATTATATTATTCAGTTATTTTGCAAAAATAACGCATTTTATTATGCTGTTGTTATTCCCTTCTGCTCGGGGAGCACCACCGGGTCTTTCAAATATAGTCTGAGGCAATATCATTGCTAACGTACATCAGGTTACCTAAATAAACCACGATTTGATTTATCTTATGCATGGGTACAAATCACTTTTACATTTGACCACTTCCAGTGGGACACCCAGAACTAGTTTCGGGACACTACCGGTTGTCTCAAATATGGTCTGAGGCTATGTTCTTACGAATCGGTCATCGTGTTATCAAAAAAGGGTCTCCAGTTGGCCTAGTGGTTAAGGCTATGAATCTCCAATCCGGAAACGGCGGGTTTGATTCCCGTTCCGGTCGGGAACATTTTCTCGACTTCCTGATCATAGTGTATCATTGAACTTGCCCCACAATATACAAATTCATGCAATGGCGGGCAAAGAAAACCCTTCAATTATTAACTGTGGAAGTGCTCTAAAGAACATTAAGTAGAAGAGAGGAAGGCCAAGTTCCAATGCGAACGTCGAGCTATAGAGAAGAAGAAGTTATCAAAAAATCTGCTATTTGATGTACTGCCAAACCCCGCGTATTCATCACTCCTTAATAAGACACTTTTTAACTTGTACCCCGCTCATTCGAAATTTGTTGAATTAAAAAAATGATCAAATGTCACAGTGTGATACACTGTAAATACGAATGATACAATATTGTGATGTTACTTACACCCGCAGTGGCTCCTCGTGCAGCTGCTACTTCCGAAAGTTCTAATTTGGTGGTTCAAAAACAAATCATACAATCTAAACAAAACTAAAATAGAGTTAGTTTATCGAATTCAAAGTTTACACAGGTAATTTGACAGCAATCATTGTCGAATTAGCGTGGTTTTATGGTACGACACGCATGGATTTGATTCAATTTCACATTTACAACTTTCGGTTCACATTTTACCACTTACCGATTGTCCCTGATGTGGTCTTAGACTATTTTCATGCAAATTATTAATCAGTTCTCCTAAAAAGTCGCAAATTGATGTAATGCATGTATGGGTTTGGTTCATTCGTGCATTTGGCCAGTTCCGGCGAGGCACTCGCATCTGGTTCCGGAACACTACTGACCTGAGACTATTTTCTTGCTGACCGTTCTTCGCGTTATCGAAGAAGCCGTTATTTAGTGTGCTGCGTGTATGCGTTTGGTTTTTTTTCTACATTTGACCACTTCCGATGGGGCACCAGGAACCGGTTTCGGCACACTATTGGTTTTCCAAAGTATGGTCTATGATTTTTTGACGTAGGACTACGTCTCTCTTTTCTATACCGGGTGTCATTCTAAATTTTCAGAAATCGGCCGCGTTACGTTTGAAGTGGAGATTTTGAGCGTTTATAACTCAGCCATTTCTCGTTGAATTTTCAAAATTTTGGCTCCAATCGATTGCAAATCTTTACACCAATTATGTCCAATATAAACATTTGCTGATTTTCAATAACAAACTATTGAAAAATTGGGAAAAGTGAACCCATGTTTATTCCAGCCAATCACGATCGAGCACATTTTGGATGCTCCCGTCGAATATAAAAGCTACTGCTTCTTCGCATCTTCCCTCATTTGCCTTTGTCGTCTCGAGGTGAACGCATCGAACGAGAGCTGCCCACTTTCTTCGTTTTCGCTCATTCTTCTTTGGCGGCCGTGTCGGCTCGGTATCGATGATTGTCGGCAAGGGTGTGTTGCACATTCACCTTCCAACCGTCTAACGCGGCAGACCAGGGAAGTGTTTCGAAAATTGGATTGATCGATGGTGGTGGCAGAGGCAGCAGCAAAATCCACAGAAAGACCCGCCGTGACGGACGAATTTGCGAGTTGCGTCGCTTTTCTTTCCTCGGGGCCTCGATTTGGATTGAGTGACAGCGGCGCATTGCTGATAGCATCAGGATTCGCATCCACGGCAGCAAGTGGCGGGCCAATTTTCGACGGCGTTCAGCATTCAACAAGGAATAAACCAACACGCATTGCGTGGCATGATGAATTCATGTCATTTTCTGCTCAAAATCGTTCAATATTTAAACGGTTCTTTTCAGGACCATCGAAAATTATTCCTCAAGAGTTGTGAATCAGATAATTGTTTCATTCCATCGAACAGGAAAAGTGTGGTCTGACCGAAAAGTGAAAGATTGAATGCTTGATGGCCCCGCAACAATGATGATGCCGGCCACCATTGGTTCCATCCGGAATATAGCAACGCTTTATCCTATCCGGACCATTTTTAGTGGAACATTCTTAAATTATAGCATTTTCGAGATAAAATGATCTGAATGCTGAATCTTCTAATATTTTGGTTACTTTATTCGTTACATGAAACTTTTCTCATTTCTCGGTCGATAAATCGTTTCAAGCGTCTGGTGCATGTGGGGCGGGGCATACAAACGAAATAAACTGGAAGCCAGCCAAATGGGAGGAGCTTCATCTGCTAATCTAGGGGTATAAAAGCTGTACCCTCTGTTTTCTTTCGTCATTTTCGTTGGATCAGTCAAGGTGGTTGGTGTCACCTCCAGCCCGGCAGCAACACACACGAACACAGCGACGACTCTGCTCGGCCAGGAATTTCATCCACGGCAGCAAGCTGCCGGTTAGTGTTCAGAATTCAACGCGGCGTAAACTAACATGGCAGGATCACATCAAAATCGTCCATAATACAAACGGTCCTTTTCAGGACCACAGAAAATCTTTCCTACAGAGTTATGGAAAGTGAAAGACAGTTCCGCTTCTCAGCAAAAGTGAAGCCGACCATTAATTTTATCCATAGCAGCAAACAGTGGGTCAGTTTTCGGTGGCCCAGCATTCACCGCGCAGAAACCCAACACGCATTGCGTGGAATGGTGAATTCATGTAATTTTCTCCAGATTCCAGGCCTAATATCTTCGATCGGGAAAAGCGTGGTGCAACAAAAAAGTGAAATATTGAATGATTGATGGCTCAGCAACAATGATAAAGCCGGCCACTAATGATTCCACCTGGAATTCCACAACGCATTTTCCAAATAATACCATTCGTATATTTCATTTCTGGGATGATTAATGATTTGAAGCGTCTGGGTGCATGCGGGCGGGGCATGCAAACAAAATAAACTGGAAAGGCAGCCAAATGGGAGGAGCTTCATCTGCTAATCTAGGGGTATAAAAGCTTTGTCCTCGGTTTTCTTTCGTCATTTTCGTTGGATCAGTCAAGGAGGTTGGTGTCGCCTCCAGTACGACAGCAACACACACCAACCCAGCGACGGCTCGGCTCGGCTGGAAAGCTCATCCAAGGCAGCAAGCGGCGGGTCAGTTTACGACGGCTTCCAGCATTCAGCATGGAGAAAACCAACGCATTGCGTGGCGTGGTGAATTCATCAAAATCGTCCATAATATAAACGGTCCTTTTCAGGACCAAATAAAATCTTTCCAAAAGAGTTATGAGTTTGACCGGCAGTGGACTTTGGCAACGCATTATCATATCCGGACCATTTTGCGTGAAAAGTTTTTCAATTCTAACATTTTTCAAATTAAAATGATCTAAATCATCTAATATTTTGGTTACATTATCCGTTCAATGGAAATGTTCTCATTTCTCGGTTGATTAATCGTTTGATGCGTCTGGAGCATGAGGGGCGGGTCATGCAAACGAAACTAACTGGAAAGCCAGCCGAATGGGAGGAGCTTCATATGCTAATCTAGGGGTATAAAAGCTGTGCCCTCTGTTTTCTGTCTTCATATCCATCGATTCGAGTCTGAGTGTTTGCCCCGAGCAGACGTGTGGATTTTTTCTCGAGCGCGACGAAAAGTGAACGCGAAGTGCGAAGAAAGAGAAGAGAAGAAGTGAAAAAGTATGGAGCTTGAGTTCGTGGCCGGTGGCGCTACCGGTTCATGGAAAGAAGTGAAGGGGACGAAACGGAGGAAGAAGAACGCCGGCGATCCCAGTTTGGCGTCGGAAAGCGTGACATCGGAGAACAGATTCTCCGATCTCGAGGAAGATTTCGGTGATTCGGACACCGCACAGCAGCCACGCAAGCAAGCGAAAGTGAAACCGTCGGCAAGCCTGCCGAAAAAAGCCAAGTTGCCTCCGCTGGTGGTGGTCAACTTCAACTTCCACAAGCTACAACCGCTAGTGGAAAAGTTGGGCGTCAAGCCAATCTTCAAGATAAGCGGCATCGGCACTAAAATCCTGTGCAAAACTGAGGATGAGTTCCTGCTAGTGGAGAACCTTCTCAAGCAGTGCAAACTGGAGTATTTCACCCACGACAAACCGGGTGAAAAACCTTTCAAGGCTATTGTTCGTGGTCTACCCGGTGTGACCAGCGAGTCGCTGAAAAAGCAGCTTCTCGTGGAGCATCAGCTGCAGGCACTCGAGGTCCGCGAGATAAAGCGACAGGAGGACTCGAGGTACAGGGACACCATGTACCTCATCTACTTCCAGCGCGGTTCCGTCACGCTGAAGCAACTCAGAGACATCCGCACCATCTCCAACATCCAGGTGACTTGGGATGCGCACCGTTCCAGGCATGACGTCACTATGTGCATGAACTGTCTCCACTTTGGGCACGGCACCCGACACTGCCATCGGGCCAGCCGGTGCAACCGTTGTGGTGCCGCTCACTCTACCGAAAAATGCCCCGCAGAAGAAGAATCTGATCCTCGCTGTGCCAACTGCGGCGGAAAGCATCCGGCGTCCGACAAAACGTGTGGGAAACGAGCTGAATTCCTCAAGATTCGACGACAAGCTACCGTCGGCAATCAACCAGGGCGTCGAGCCGATCGACGTCCGCATTTCTCGTCTGCGAATTACGAATCAAACTTCCCACCCCTGAACCCAAACCAAATCGAACCTCCAAAGATGCCAACCGGCATTCCGCCGGGCTTCCAGCGTACGTCCAGTTCAAAACCTCCCCCGACAGCGTGGCACTCGGAAGCGCCCTCAAGCACGCTTCACAACAGCGCGGAACTGATGGCGATTTTCGTCGAAATGACCAATGCTCTTCGTGGCTGCAAATCAAAATTCGAGCAGATCCAGGTGCTCGGTACGTTCGTCATCCAGTATGGGTTCTAAGCCACTGAAGGTGATGAACTGGAATGCTTGCTCTATCAGAGCAAAAAAGATCGAACTCTCCCCCTTTCTACACGAGCAACACATCGACATCGGACTAATTACCGAAACTCACCTCAAGCCCAAGGACAACTTTAGCCTACAAGGATATTCCACCATCCGCCTCGACCGCCCTCGTTCAAACGGTGGCGGTGTCTGCATCATCATCAAACACGGTATTCGGTTCTTCGTACTCCCCCACCTCGCTACCTCCACCATCGAAGCGCTTGGAGTGGAAATCGAAAGCCCTACTGGCAACATCCGATTCATCGCTGCCTACTGTCCGCGGCAGTGCAAGGACCATGATGGGTCTTCCTCTAGCTTCAAAAACGACCTAGCCAAGCTGACAAGGTGCAACACGAAAACCGTCGTCGGTGGAGACCTAAACGCCCGGCATGAAGCTTGGAAAAATTCCAAACGAAATCGCAACGGATGCCTACTATTCGACGATGCTCAACTGGGCCACTACACGGTTGAGTTCCCCGACGAGCCCACGTTCATCTCTCCAGCCGGTGTACCAAGTACATTGGACCTGTTCCTTGCAAACTGCTGTATCTCCAAGCCAACAACTGTAAACGACCTGAGCTCGGATCACAACCCCGTGGTCTGTCTGATCAATTCAAGCGCTTCCCAGACTCCGACGCGCTTTCGCAAAGACTACCGCAGCGTCAACTGGGTGGCGTTTCGACGTGTGGTGGACGACTTGGTGGAAGAAAATCCACCGCTCAACAGCACCGAAGATATCGACACAGCGTTGGTGGACCTCCAGAGAGCGATCGACACGGCGGATGAGGCATGCGTTCGACGCCTACAAACTAAGGGTGAGTACCTACAAATCGACCCGCACACCAAATACCTCATCCAAGCACGAAACAGTTGCCGACGCCAGTTTCAGCGCAGCGGGGACCTTATTAAGAAGCACCAGATGTACATGCTCAACAGACTAATCAAAGATCGATTGGAGTCTCTTCGAAATGAAAATTTTGGAAGAGTTCTTCAAGGCCTCGATAAAAGATCCAAACCTTTTTGGAAAGTCTGCAAAGTTTTGAAGAACAAACCTAAACCTGTCCCCCCATTGAAACTCGATGATAAAATTTTGGTCACCTCCGCCGAGAAACTTTCTGCCATCGGAAGTCACTTTGTTCGCTCTCACAATCTGGGTAGCACCATGTCAAGTCCCCTTGAACAGGAGGTTGCCCAAAGTAATCAAAACACCGACTGCTCACCCTCGGATGTTCCCGAGGAGAAGAAAGTCTCGACTGAGGAAATCTCGAATGCGCTAAAGAGTCTGAAGAACATGAAGGCCCCCGGTTTCGACGGAGTCTTCAATCTCGTTCTCAAAAACTTGTCGACCAAGGTTCAAACCATCCTAGCCTCCATATTCAACCGATGTCTGGAACTAAGCTACTTTCCTAGCTGCTGGAAGATCGCAAAGGTCATACCTATCCTCAAGCCAGGCAAGGACCCATCCTCCCCAAGCAGCTACCGCCCCATCAGTCTCCTCGCCTCGATTAGCAAGCTATTCGAGCGAATAATACTGGATAGGCTCCTCGAGAACATCAACTCGAACGACGTACTGCCTCCTGAACAGTTCGGCTTCAGGCGGGGCCACTCTACAGTGCATCAGCTCAAGCGGATGGTGAACTGCATCAACAACAACAAGGCCGTCTCCAAGTCAACAGCGATGGCCCTCCTCGACGTAGAGAAGGCCTTCGACAATGTTTGGCACGAAGGCCTTATCTATAAGCTAAACATTTTCAATGTTCCTCTGTATCTAACAAAGATAATCCGTAACTACCTTCAAAACAGGACGTTCAGGGTGTCGCTGGAAGGTTCAGTGTCTGATAGTTACGCCATCCCGGCGGGAGTCCCACAAGGCAGCTTGCTGGGACCAATCCTGTATAGCATCTTCACCTCGGACCTACCACAGCTACCGGATGGATGTGTACTTTCGCTGTTTGCGGATGACACATCTATTGCGGTAAAGGGTAGATCTCCTCGAGAATTAACAAATAAACTCCAGCGATGCCTAAACGTCCTGGTAGAGTACATGTCAAAATGGAAGATTAAGATCAACTCTACCAAAACTCAAGCGATAATGTTTCTTTATAAGCAATCAGAACGACTCAAACCTGCAAACAATTGCAAAATTATAATCGAAAATAACATGATCGATTGGTCTAAGGAAGTAATTTTACTCGGTGTAACTTTAGATGAAAAAATGTTATTCAGGTCTCACACAGAGAAAACCAAGAACAAATGCTTATTACTTCTAAAATGTTTATACCCCCTAATAAACCGAAAATCAAAACTTTGTATTGAGAATAAACTAGCAGTATATAAGCAAATTGTAGCCCCAGTAATTGAATATGCTATACCTGTCTGGGAAACCTGTGCAATGACACACAAAAGGAAAATTCAAATAGTCCAAAATAAATTTTTAAGGTTAATTCTAAATGCATCTAGATTTACCAGAATTGATGATCTTCATGAACAAGCAAAAATTGACAAAATTTGTGATCGCATTAACAAACACAATGAAAAGTTTAGAGAAAAAACACAAATATCAAATTATGAGTTAATCAGGAACTTATATTTTTTGTAAATAGTAGTATAAGTGTGTATAAAGTGTATATAGTAGATTTAAGTTGTAAATTTTGTAAATAGTAGTATGTAAGTTTTCAAAACAACACTGGCTTTAGCCAACAAAACAATTAGTTAAGCACTTGTTTAACAAAACTACATAGCATCCAATTAAAATGACTCAAAGAAGAAAAACGTAAGTTGTATCTCTTAACCAAAACTGTAACACAGAATGTAAAAATTTGACAGAAATAAATGGTATCTATCTATCTATTTCTGTCTTCATTTTCGTTGGATCGGCCAAGGAGGTAGGATGTCATCTCCAGCAAGCAGCCGCATATCGCCTGCGATGACTCTCGGCTGATAGCACCAGGAATCTCATCCACGGCAGCAAGCGGCGGGCCAGCTTTCGACGACGCCTAGTATTGAGCGCGGAGGAATCCAACACGCATTGCGTGGCATGATGAATCCATCAAATTCGTCCATTATTCAAACGGTCCTTTTCAGGACCATCGAAAGTGATTCCTCAAGAGTTAATTGGAGAAATTTCCACCCTCAATCGAGAAAGGTGTACTTCGTTGCCAGCAAGAGTGAAGCCGGTCATTAATCTCATCCACGGCAGCAAGCGTCGGGGCAGTTTCAGGTGGCGTCCATCATTCAGCACTGAGAAAACCAACACGCCTTGCGTGGCATGGTGAATTCATGCCACTTCCTTCCTAAAATCGTCAATTAATCAAACGGTCCTTTACAGGACCACCAAAAATTATTCCTCAAGAGTTGTGAATTAGATTATTTCATTCCATCGAACAAGAAAAGTGTGGTGCAACCATCCAATATTTTGGTAACTTCAGCCGAAAATTTTCTCATTTCTTGGTTGATTAATCGTTTCAAGCGTCTAGAGCATGCGGGACGGGTCATGCAAACGGAATAAACTGCAAAGCTAGCCAAATGGGAGGAGCATCATCTGCTAATCTAGGAGTATAAAAGCAGTGTTCTCTGTTTTCTTTCGTCATTTTCGTTGGTTCAGTCAAGAAGGTTGGAGGTGGATGTCACCTCCAGCAAGACAGCAGCACACCAACTCAGCGACTACTCTCGGCTATCGTGCTAATGATAGCACCAGGAATCGCATCCATGGCAGCGGAGCGGTGGTGGGCCAATTTTCGACGGCGTCCAGCATTCTCCGCAGAGAAAACCAACACGCAATACGTGGCATGGTGAATGCATCATAATCGTCCATTATTCAAACCGGTTCTTTTCAGGACCATCGAAAATGAATCCTCAAGAGTTAATTAGATAATTTCCAACATCGATCGAGATGTAGTGCAACCAAAAAGCAAAAGACAGAACATCGTTGCCAGCAATAGTAAAACTAGTCATTATTCTAATCCACGATCGCATTATGATGTTTGGGAAGCTATGGCTTAACGCCTTTCAATATTATAATCATTTTATCCTTGCGACGAAAATTCTTTCAAACAACGGTTGAACATTTATCTTCAAAATGAAATAATGCTCAACCCCCAAGTGATGGCCAACCACGCGAGTTACGGAAGGTTTAACTAATTAACATCTTATGAATGCGTTCAGTGAAATGGATCACATAACAACTTTAATCAACACATCACTCCGCCGATTTGAATTTTGCCAGTATACATTGTATAGGCCTTTTATGTGATAAATCCGTTAGGCATTTATTTACGAAGGTCGGACAACAATGACCCGAAAAATCAGCTGATGTAAGACTTCAAATGAAAGGGCCCATTTTAATATATAAAAATCAGAACTTCATTCCAGCCTTTGTCCTACGTCAACATTGCGGTTATGTCTCAGACATTACCCACCCCTAGTTTTTTGTTAACCGTTCATCAGCTTACCTAAAAAGTCATTAAATGTGTCGAATTTATGGGTTTGGTTCTCCTTTACATTTGACCACTTCCGATGGGGCAACCATAATCGGTTGCGGAACACTACCGGTTGTCCCCAATATAGCCGGATTTTTTTTTGTCAAATCAAGATGCCTTAAAATCCGCGATTTGATGTGTCGCTTGCATGGGTTTGGTCCCCTTTTATATTTAGCCATTTCCGGCGGGGCACCCGGAACCGGTTCTGGATCACAACCGATTCAGATATGTTCTGAAAATATTTTCCTGCTTACTGTTCATCAGGATATCAAAAAAGCCACGATTTGATATGTCCCTCGCATGGGTTTAATTAACTTTTATACTTTGCCACCTCCGGCGGAACATCTGGAACCGGTTCCGATATGGTCTGAGAATGCTTTCCTGCTTACTGTTCATCAGGTTATCGAAAAAGCTGTGGTTTGATATGTCACATGCATGGTTTTATTTCAATTTTATATTTGACTACTTCTGACGGGACACCCGGAACCGGTTCCGGGACACAACCGGTTCAGATATGGTCTGAGAATATCATCCTGCTTACTGTTCATCAGGATATCAAAAAAGCCACTATTTGATAAGTCGCATGCATGGGTTTGGTTAACTTTAATACTTGGCCACTTTCGGCGGGACATTTGCAACCGGTTCCGGAACACTACCGGTTCCGATATGGTCTGAGAATGTTTTCCTGCTTACTGTTCACCACGTTATCGAAAAAGCCGCGGCTTGATATGTCGCATGCATGGGTTTAGTTCACTTTTATGTTTGGTAACTTCCGGCGGGACACCCGGAACCGGTTCCGGGACACTACCGGTTCAGATATGGTCTGAGACTATTTTTCTGCTTACCATTCATCAAGTTATCGAAAATGCCGTAGTTTGATGTGCCGCATGGATGGGTTTGTAGCGTTTTCATATCTGGCCCCTTCCTGGGGTACCGGTCCGGAACACCTAAATGGCCATAACTCCGGAACGGCTGGACCGATCTGAACCATTTTCAATAGGAAACAATGGGACCAGATTCCGCGTCGAATGAACCGTCGGTCAATAAAATCGGTTGAGATTTACTGCCAAAAAGTGATGTGAGTTTTTTTGTACACACACATACACACACACACACATACACACACACACACACACACACACACACACACACACACACACACACACACACACACACACACACACACACACACACACACACACACACACACACACACACACACACACACACACACACACACACACACACACACACACACACACACACACACACACACACATACACACACACAGACATCACCTTAATTCGTCGAGCTGAGTCGATTGGTATATAAGACTTGACCCCTCCGGAGGCTCTATCAAATCTTCGTTTTTGGAGTGAACAAATAGCCTTTCGGTACACTTTGGTGTACGAGAAAGGCAAAAAAAACATTTCACAAAATTTTTGAGTGCATTCTGATTAGAGGGTTTGAAAAGTTCGTACAAGAACTTTTTTTTAGGTTTCGGTCTGTAAGTTTGCTTAGCAGTCAGCTGTGTTCTCAGAAGATGCTGCACGCTTGGCTTAGAAAAAGAAATTTCGATCAACATTATTGTAAACTTACTCAATCATATCCTTAATCCATTCTACCAGATACCTCCACTCCACGCGTAGCTATTTTCGATGAACCAACCAGCAAGTTTCAAGCAACTTTGTTGATTGTATCAACAGACACATGAACCAGTTCCGTTTCACCTAAACTGTATATAGCACCCCTACGGGCAGATACCGGAACAAGCTAGATTAAGTCAGTTATTTTAATGAACTCTTACACACAGGTTAACTTTCAAAAATTACAGCACACGATAGCTTGGCTGGAAGCCCATCCAGACACCGATACACCCAACGATGCGTGTTAACTTGGCTGGCAAAACTTGGCTCTTTAGAGAAGTCCACGCCACACCCACTCACTATACGGCAAAGTCTCCGTTCGCCGTTCGCTCTTATCCAAGTACCAACTACCCCGAAAAAGACGGCGAGGTAACGAAATTAACTGCATTAGTGAAAAGTTCTGCCTCTCAAGTATGCACCAAGGCGGAACGTATCTTTTCATCCGCAGGCACAAATGCATGTAGATTAATTCAACTAGATAGTACTTTTTCTCGTTAGTTTGCCGTTTTGCCGCCGGCTGATGGAAAAGTTGAGCATCCGAGATGGAAGCAAAGCAGCACCGGCAGCCAGCAGCTATAGAAAGAAAAAAAAACTTCTTTCACCAAACTAAAACATGCCCCAACGTAGACAGAGACGACAGAACTTGAGCGAGCGTCCCTGGCCATGCCGGACCGATATCAACCGAAAGTCAGCAGGAAGGAAATATCTGAACACGATCTAACACACCTGGCTCATACTTCCTCTGCTAGCTAACCGTCGTCGGTCGTCGTTTCAGAGGCACACAAAAACCACCCACTCCGCCCACCTCAGGAACCGAAACGTACCGCTACGATTGTGCAATTCCAGTGAGACACCTAGATGACAGAGAGGCGCATATAGAAACAGCAACTACCTCGTATTTGAACAGCGAAGAAAACGAGCAGAAATTTTCGAGAGATTAAATTATCTTTCACTTACCCTGCGGACACTGGAGCGTGACGGAGCCACCGAGTTCCACTTCCATTTGGCCACCTTTGAAATTATTAGCACCGTTCTGGAGGCCAGCGGCCGCCGCAGTGGCCGACGAGGACGAAGAAGACGACGACAGCGGTAAATCCTGCTCGACCGGTTCCGATGTGACATCGACGGAGTCATCTGCGGGATGAAAATCGTGTTAATCAAGGTTTTCGCTTGGGTGAGAGGGAAAAAGTGGGAAAATCGATGTGATTGTTCTAGTTTCCGCTTTGTGCGAAAACTGGCTGGTAGCGGTTTCAGTAGTAGCCTCAATTGTGGTGCAGCAGTTAACCTAATATCATAAGGAATGTTGTTTTTGATAATGCTGTTTGAAGTTGGATCATGGATAAATACTTTGTTTGTTTTGTTGTCGGAAATATATATAATACACTCAACCTGAGGCCTGGATTCAGCATTCTTTTTCTTCTCTGACTCTACGTCCCACTGCAACTTGGCCAGCCTCTAGTGTTTTTTGAGCATGCCCACATTCATTAATTGAAGGACTTTCACCAAGCAACACGCATGTCATATAAGAGCTACGGCAGCGCATGTATTGGTTGTTTAGAAGTTAATTGGACGTAATTGAGAGGTTAACAGCAAAAGGGGGTGTAAGTGGCAAAAACCAACATAGAGTATCGCGTCACTTGGGCGGTGGCTTCTATATTCGTCTGTTTTTCACTATAAGGCCGTTCGCAATGCTGTTTTATTTTGTATGGCGAGTTTTAAATTTTTTAAAACTCGCCATACAAAATAAAACAGCATTGCGAACGGTCTAGCTCAGTCAATTTTGAACCAATTGACTTGAAATGTTATACACGGGTAGATATTATACCTATCTCACCGAATTCCAAAAATTGTGTCAATTGGTTCGAATTTGACTGAGTTATAGCGGAAAACAGACGAAAATAGAAGCCACCGCCCAAGTGGCGCGATTCCCTACGAGTAAATGTTTAAACCTCATTTACTTAACCAAAAATTGTCAACTCGTAAGTAGAATGAAATTGAAACGTGAAATATCGCGTAATTATTCAATTTCCTGTAGTAATGACAAGCTGTTTTCTTTCCGATGAGACGAGAATTAGCGCATACGACGAAGTTAATTTTTACCCTATTGTTCCTGATAGTTTTGTCGCCTGATCGCGATAGCGTGGCTTTGTCGGACAGCACGTCGACGTGGTTTGGGTATCACTGCGTGTGGTGGGTGCACCATCGAACACTGTAAGGCGCTGTCCATAAACTACGTAGACTCAATTTTGGCAATATGAGACCCCCCCTCCTCCCTCTTAGACTTTCGTTCATACACAATTTTCGAAATTTGTATGGACCGTAGACTTTGGCCAGACCCCCCCGTCCCCCCCCTCTGAGTCTACGTAGTTTATGGACAGGCCCTAAGTACCTATGTATACAACTTTCGCTACGGTTTCCAGTATCGCTGAATGTTTCGTCATTTGAGCATGATCTGACTGGTCTAAAATTGTGGGATTTTCGTATTTTAGGTTGGAAATTGACATGGTCGTCACGCAGAGGACCTGAGATCGAACCCCACTCCCAACAAACTCACAAATTGTGGGTTCTTCCATCGGAAGGGAAGTAAAGCCTGGGTCCCGAGATGAACTAGCCTAGGGCTAAAAAGCTCGTTAATGCAGATGAAAAACATGGTCGTGTGGGGAAAGACTCCTGCGATTGTTCTTTAGTGCTCGAAATGGCTCCAAATTTGTGGGTTTCGGGGCCGTGTGTCTAGAGGCGTCGGTCATCTAGGCGTTTCGTAAGCCTCGGAGTTTGGGTTCGACTCACGCTCCAGTCGGGGAAAAATTTTTCGTCGAACGGAAAACTCTGCACTGGGCCACTGGGTGTTATGAGTGTTGTCCGTTTTCTTATGTAAGTGCTTGTTCAGCCTGTACAACCTTTGGTTGAAGACTTTTATTTTCAAATTTGAGAAGGCTGTGAAAAGAATAGCGTTTCTATCGCGATTCTTTGAGGAACTCAACCCAGTCCGTAGACACTTATCAAGATGATAGAGATAGGGTCATGCTTGAGGGTTGGTAGGAGCGCCTCGAGGAGATTTTTGAGGAGTAAAGGGATACTAGATTGCAGTTGGAGGTTTCGAATGACTGCCAAACCAGTCTTAGGCAGATGCTGGGTACAGAAGCACTAGGGCAATCCCAGGACGGAGTGGATGTTGAGACTAAATTAGTCGCACCACCACAGCAGATTCGAGTTAAACTTCCCGAGATCAAACTGCCAAATTTCGATGGCACTGTTAAGGAATGACCAGCATTCCGGGACGTCGACAAATCTTCCTACCCTCTGTCGTCGTTCTCGAAGGAGGCGAAGCGCATGGTCGAGATGATCGAGGTAATCTAAGTGATGGCGTGGGATCTTCTCGAAAAGCGTTATGAGAATAAATAGCTGATCGTAGAATCTTACGTAGAAGCGCGTTTTACTGCCGATCCTATTAAAAAAGGAATGTCACGAAGAGGCTTTGGACCGCTTGATCGATACCTTTGAGCGGAATTTGAAGTTGCTAGAAAAGGCGGAAGAGCAGCTGGCGAACTGGAGTACGCTGTTGGTGTTTATGCTCTGCTCTCGTGTAGACCCCGCAACCCTAGGTTTTCGGGAGACGCGCATAAAGTCTACGTTGGTCCCGACATACACTGTTCTAATCGACTTCTCACGCATCCACAGTCTTGTTTTGAAATCAGTCGACGCTTGCAAAGGTCGACCGTCTTATTCCTCTCCGCTCTTCCACGCACCGTCCCTCCCTACAAGCAAAGCTGAATGCAGTGCATTCAGCCGTTACAGCACAAAAAACTAGGGGTGGGTAATGTCTGAGACATAACCGCAATGTTGACGTAGGACAAAGGCTGGAATGAAGTTCTGATTTTTATATATTAAAATGGGCCCTTTCATTTGAAGTCTTACATCAGCTGATTTTTCGGGTCATTGTTGTCCGACCTTCGTAAATAAATGCCTAACGGATTTATCACATAAAAGGCCTATACAATGTATACTGGCAAAATTCAAATCGGCGGAGTGATGTGTTGATTAAAGTTGTTATGTGATCCATTTCACTGAACGCATTCATAAGATGTTAATTAGTTAAACCTTCCGTAACTCGCGTGGTTGGCCATCACTTGGGGGTTGAGCATTATTTCATTTTGAAGATAAATGTTCAACCGTTGTTTGAAAGAATTTTCGTCGCAAGGATAAAATGATTATAATATTGAAAGGCGTTAAGCCATAGCTTCCCAAACATCATAATGCGATCGTGGATTAGAATAATGACTAGTTTTACTATTGCTGGCAACGATGTTCTGTCTTTTGCTTTTTGGTTGCACTACATCTCGATCGATGTTGGAAATGATCTAATTAACTCTTGAGGATTCATTTTCGATGGTCCTGAAAAGAACCGGTTTGAATAATGGACGATTATGATGCATTCACCATGCCACGTATTGCGTGTTGGTTTTCTCTGCGGAGAATGCTGGACGCCGTCGAAAATTGGCCCACCACCGCTCCGCTGCCATGGATGCGATTCCTGGTGCTATCATTAGCACGATAGCTGAGAGTAGTCGCTGAGTTGGTGTGCTGCTGTCTTGCTGGAGGTGACATCCACCTCCAATCTTCTTGACTGAACCAACGAAAATGACGAAAGAAAACAGAGAACACTGCTTTTATACTCCTAGATTAGCAGATGATGCTCCTCCCATTTGGCTAGCTTTGCAGTTTATTCCGTTTGCATGACCCGTCCCGCATGCTCTAGACGCTTGAAACGATTAATCAACCAAGAAATGAGAAAATTTTCGGCTGAAGTTACCAAAATATTGGATGGTTGCACCACACTTTTCTTGTTCGATGGAATGAAATAATCTAATTCACAACTCTTGAGGAATAATTTTTGGTGGTCCTGTAAAGGACCGTTTGATTAATTGACGATTTTAGGAAGGAAGTGGCATGAATTCACCATGCCACGCAAGGCGTGTTGGTTTTCTCAGTGCTGAATGATGGACGCCACCTGAAACTGCCCCGACGCTTGCTGCCGTGGATGAGATTAATGACCGGCTTCACTCTTGCTGGCAACGAAGTACACCTTTCTCGATTGAGGGTGGAAATTTCTCCAATTAACTCTTGAGGAATCACTTTCGATGGTCCTGAAAAGGACCGTTTGAATAATGGACGAATTTGATGGATTCATCATGCCACGCAATGCGTGTTGGATTCCTCCGCGCTCAATACTAGGCGTCGTCGAAAGCTGGCCCGCCGCTTGCTGCCGTGGATGAGATTCCTGGTGCTATCAGCCGAGAGTCATCGCAGTCGATATGCGGCTGCTTGCTGGAGATGACATCCTACCTCCTTGGCCGATCCAACGAAAATGAAGACAGAAAACAGAGGGCACAGCTTTTATACCCCTAGATTAGCATATGAAGCTCCTCCCATTCGGCTGGCTTTCCAGTTAGTTTCGTTTGCATGACCCGCCCCTCATGCTCCAGACGCATCAAACGATTAATCAACCGAGAAATGAGAACATTTCCATTGAACGGATAATGTAACCAAAATATTAGATGATTTAGATCATTTTAATTTGAAAAATGTTAGAATTGAAAAACTTTTCACGCAAAATGGTCCGGATATGATAATGCGTTGCCAAAGTCCACTGCCGGTCAAACTCATAACTCTTTTGGAAAGATTTTATTTGGTCCTGAAAAGGACCGTTTATATTATGGACGATTTTGATGAATTCACCACGCCACGCAATGCGTTGGTTTTCTCCATGCTGAATGCTGGAAGCCGTCGTAAACTGACCCGCCGCTTGCTGCCTTGGATGAGCTTTCCAGCCGAGCCGAGCCGTCGCTGGGTTGGTGTGTGTTGCTGTCGTACTGGAGGCGACACCAACCTCCTTGACTGATCCAACGAAAATGACGAAAGAAAACCGAGGACAAAGCTTTTATACCCCTAGATTAGCAGATGAAGCTCCTCCCATTTGGCTGCCTTTCCAGTTTATTTTGTTTGCATGCCCCGCCCGCATGCACCCAGACGCTTCAAATCATTAATCATCCCAGAAATGAAATATACGAATGGTATTATTTGGAAAATGCGTTGTGGAATTCCAGGTGGAATCATTAGTGGCCGGCTTTATCATTGTTGCTGAGCCATCAATCATTCAATATTTCACTTTTTTGTTGCACCACGCTTTTCCCGATCGAAGATATTAGGCCTGGAATCTGGAGAAAATTACATGAATTCACCATTCCACGCAATGCGTGTTGGGTTTCTGCGCGGTGAATGCTGGGCCACCGAAAACTGACCCACTGTTTGCTGCTATGGATAAAATTAATGGTCGGCTTCACTTTTGCTGAGAAGCGGAACTGTCTTTCACTTTCCATAACTCTGTAGGAAAGATTTTCTGTGGTCCTGAAAAGGACCGTTTGTATTATGGACGATTTTGATGTGATCCTGCCATGTTAGTTTACGCCGCGTTGAATTCTGAACACTAACCGGCAGCTTGCTGCCGTGGATGAAATTCCTGGCCGAGCAGAGTCGTCGCTGTGTTCGTGTGTGTTGCTGCCGGGCTGGAGGTGACACCAACCACCTTGACTGATCCAACGAAAATGACGAAAGAAAACAGAGGGTACAGCTTTTATACCCCTAGATTAGCAGATGAAGCTCCTCCCATTTGGCTGGCTTCCAGTTTATTTCGTTTGTATGCCCCGCCCCACATGCACCAGACGCTTGAAACGATTTATCGACCGAGAAATGAGAAAAGTTTCATGTAACGAATAAAGTAACCAAAATATTAGAAGATTCAGCATTCAGATCATTTTATCTCGAAAATGCTATAATTTAAGAATGTTCCACTAAAAATGGTCCGGATAGGATAAAGCGTTGCTATATTCCGGATGGAACCAATGGTGGCCGGCATCATCATTGTTGCGGGGCCATCAAGCATTCAATCTTTCACTTTTCGGTCAGACCACACTTTTCCTGTTCGATGGAATGAAACAATTATCTGATTCACAACTCTTGAGGAATAATTTTCGATGGTCCTGAAAAGAACCGTTTAAATATTGAACGATTTTGAGCAGAAAATGACATGAATTCATCATGCCACGCAATGCGTGTTGGTTTTGGCCCGTCGAAAATTGGCCCGCCACTTGCTGCCGTGGATGCGAATCCTGATGCTATCAGCAATGCGCCGCTGTCACTCAATCCAAATCGAGGCCCCGAGGAAAGAAAAGCGACGCAACTCGCAAATTCGTCCGTCACGGCGGGTCTTTCTGTGGATTTTGCTGCTGCCTCTGCCACCACCATCGATCAATCCAATTTTCGAAACACTTCCCTGGTCTGCCGCGTTAGACGGTTGGAAGGTGAATGTGCAACACACCCTTGCCGACAATCATCGATACCGAGCCGACACGGCCGCCAAAGAAGAATGAGCGAAAACGAAGAAAGTGGGCAGCTCTCGTTCGATGCGTTCACCTCGAGACGACAAAGGCAAATGAGGGAAGATGCGAAGAAGCAGTAGCTTTTATATTCGACGGGAGCATCCAAAATGTGCTCGATCGTGATTGGCTGGAATAAACATGGGTTCACTTTTCCCAATTTTTCAATAGTTTGTTATTGAAAATCAGCAAATGTTTATATTGGACATAATTGGTGTAAAGATTTGCAATCGATTGGAGCCAAAATTTTGAAAATTCAACGAGAAATGGCTGAGTTATAAACGCTCAAAATCTCCACTTCAAACGTAACGCGGCCGATTTCTGAAAATTTAGAATGACACCCGGTATAGAAAAGAGAGACGTAGTCCTACGTCAAAAAACTAGGGGTGGGTAATGTCTGAGACATAACCGCAATGTTGACGTAGGACAAAGGCTGGAATGAAGTTCTGATTTTTATATATTAAAATGGGCCCTTTCATTTGAAGTCTTACATCAGCTGATTTTTCGGGTCATTGTTGTCCGACCTTCGTAAATAAATGCCTAACGGATTTATCACATAAAAGGCCTATACAATGTATACTGGCAAAATTCAAATCGGCGGAGTGATGTGTTGATTAAAGTTGTTATGTGATCCATTTCACTGAACGCATTCATAAGATGTTAATTAGTTAAACCTTCCGTAACTCGCGTGGTTGGCCATCACTTGGGGGTTGAGCATTATTTCATTTTGAAGATAAATGTTCAACCGTTGTTTGAAAGAATTTTCGTCGCAAGGATAAAATGATTATAATATTGAAAGGCGTTAAGCCATAGCTTCCCAAACATCATAATGCGATCGTGGATTAGAATAATGACTAGTTTTACTATTGCTGGCAACGATGTTCTGTCTTTTGCTTTTTGGTTGCACTACATCTCGATCGATGTTGGAAATGATCTAATTAACTCTTGAGGATTCATTTTCGATGGTCCTGAAAAGAACCGGTTTGAATAATGGACGATTATGATGCATTCACCATGCCACGTATTGCGTGTTGGTTTTCTCTGCGGAGAATGCTGGACGCCGTCGAAAATTGGCCCACCACCGCTCCGCTGCCATGGATGCGATTCCTGGTGCTATCATTAGCACGATAGCTGAGAGTAGTCGCTGAGTTGGTGTGCTGCTGTCTTGCTGGAGGTGACATCCACCTCCAATCTTCTTGACTGAACCAACGAAAATGACGAAAGAAAACAGAGAACACTGCTTTTATACTCCTAGATTAGCAGATGATGCTCCTCCCATTTGGCTAGCTTTGCAGTTTATTCCGTTTGCATGACCCGTCCCGCATGCTCTAGACGCTTGAAACGATTAATCAACCAAGAAATGAGAAAATTTTCGGCTGAAGTTACCAAAATATTGGATGGTTGCACCACACTTTTCTTGTTCGATGGAATGAAATAATCTAATTCACAACTCTTGAGGAATAATTTTTGGTGGTCCTGTAAAGGACCGTTTGATTAATTGACGATTTTAGGAAGGAAGTGGCATGAATTCACCATGCCACGCAAGGCGTGTTGGTTTTCTCAGTGCTGAATGATGGACGCCACCTGAAACTGCCCCGACGCTTGCTGCCGTGGATGAGATTAATGACCGGCTTCACTCTTGCTGGCAACGAAGTACACCTTTCTCGATTGAGGGTGGAAATTTCTCCAATTAACTCTTGAGGAATCACTTTCGATGGTCCTGAAAAGGACCGTTTGAATAATGGACGAATTTGATGGATTCATCATGCCACGCAATGCGTGTTGGATTCCTCCGCGCTCAATACTAGGCGTCGTCGAAAGCTGGCCCGCCGCTTGCTGCCGTGGATGAGATTCCTGGTGCTATCAGCCGAGAGTCATCGCAGTCGATATGCGGCTGCTTGCTGGAGATGACATCCTACCTCCTTGGCCGATCCAACGAAAATGAAGACAGAAAACAGAGGGCACAGCTTTTATACCCCTAGATTAGCATATGAAGCTCCTCCCATTCGGCTGGCTTTCCAGTTAGTTTCGTTTGCATGACCCGCCCCTCATGCTCCAGACGCATCAAACGATTAATCAACCGAGAAATGAGAACATTTCCATTGAACGGATAATGTAACCAAAATATTAGATGATTTAGATCATTTTAATTTGAAAAATGTTAGAATTGAAAAACTTTTCACGCAAAATGGTCCGGATATGATAATGCGTTGCCAAAGTCCACTGCCGGTCAAACTCATAACTCTTTTGGAAAGATTTTATTTGGTCCTGAAAAGGACCGTTTATATTATGGACGATTTTGATGAATTCACCACGCCACGCAATGCGTTGGTTTTCTCCATGCTGAATGCTGGAAGCCGTCGTAAACTGACCCGCCGCTTGCTGCCTTGGATGAGCTTTCCAGCCGAGCCGAGCCGTCGCTGGGTTGGTGTGTGTTGCTGTCGTACTGGAGGCGACACCAACCTCCTTGACTGATCCAACGAAAATGACGAAAGAAAACCGAGGACAAAGCTTTTATACCCCTAGATTAGCAGATGAAGCTCCTCCCATTTGGCTGCCTTTCCAGTTTATTTTGTTTGCATGCCCCGCCCGCATGCACCCAGACGCTTCAAATCATTAATCATCCCAGAAATGAAATATACGAATGGTATTATTTGGAAAATGCGTTGTGGAATTCCAGGTGGAATCATTAGTGGCCGGCTTTATCATTGTTGCTGAGCCATCAATCATTCAATATTTCACTTTTTTGTTGCACCACGCTTTTCCCGATCGAAGATATTAGGCCTGGAATCTGGAGAAAATTACATGAATTCACCATTCCACGCAATGCGTGTTGGGTTTCTGCGCGGTGAATGCTGGGCCACCGAAAACTGACCCACTGTTTGCTGCTATGGATAAAATTAATGGTCGGCTTCACTTTTGCTGAGAAGCGGAACTGTCTTTCACTTTCCATAACTCTGTAGGAAAGATTTTCTGTGGTCCTGAAAAGGACCGTTTGTATTATGGACGATTTTGATGTGATCCTGCCATGTTAGTTTACGCCGCGTTGAATTCTGAACACTAACCGGCAGCTTGCTGCCGTGGATGAAATTCCTGGCCGAGCAGAGTCGTCGCTGTGTTCGTGTGTGTTGCTGCCGGGCTGGAGGTGACACCAACCACCTTGACTGATCCAACGAAAATGACGAAAGAAAACAGAGGGTACAGCTTTTATACCCCTAGATTAGCAGATGAAGCTCCTCCCATTTGGCTGGCTTCCAGTTTATTTCGTTTGTATGCCCCGCCCCACATGCACCAGACGCTTGAAACGATTTATCGACCGAGAAATGAGAAAAGTTTCATGTAACGAATAAAGTAACCAAAATATTAGAAGATTCAGCATTCAGATCATTTTATCTCGAAAATGCTATAATTTAAGAATGTTCCACTAAAAATGGTCCGGATAGGATAAAGCGTTGCTATATTCCGGATGGAACCAATGGTGGCCGGCATCATCATTGTTGCGGGGCCATCAAGCATTCAATCTTTCACTTTTCGGTCAGACCACACTTTTCCTGTTCGATGGAATGAAACAATTATCTGATTCACAACTCTTGAGGAATAATTTTCGATGGTCCTGAAAAGAACCGTTTAAATATTGAACGATTTTGAGCAGAAAATGACATGAATTCATCATGCCACGCAATGCGTGTTGGTTTATTCCTTGTTGAATGCTGAACGCCGTCGAAAATTGGCCCGCCACTTGCTGCCGTGGATGCGAATCCTGATGCTATCAGCAATGCGCCGCTGTCACTCAATCCAAATCGAGGCCCCGAGGAAAGAAAAGCGACGCAACTCGCAAATTCGTCCGTCACGGCGGGTCTTTCTGTGGATTTTGCTGCTGCCTCTGCCACCACCATCGATCAATCCAATTTTCGAAACACTTCCCTGGTCTGCCGCGTTAGACGGTTGGAAGGTGAATGTGCAACACACCCTTGCCGACAATCATCGATACCGAGCCGACACGGCCGCCAAAGAAGAATGAGCGAAAACGAAGAAAGTGGGCAGCTCTCGTTCGATGCGTTCACCTCGAGACGACAAAGGCAAATGAGGGAAGATGCGAAGAAGCAGTAGCTTTTATATTCGACGGGAGCATCCAAAATGTGCTCGATCGTGATTGGCTGGAATAAACATGGGTTCACTTTTCCCAATTTTTCAATAGTTTGTTATTGAAAATCAGCAAATGTTTATATTGGACATAATTGGTGTAAAGATTTGCAATCGATTGGAGCCAAAATTTTGAAAATTCAACGAGAAATGGCTGAGTTATAAACGCTCAAAATCTCCACTTCAAACGTAACGCGGCCGATTTCTGAAAATTTAGAATGACACCCGGTATAGAAAAGAGAGACGTAGTCCTACGTCAATATGGCGCTTCTGCAAACAGGAAGCACACTATCACTACCAATGTGAAGTATTTTGAAAGATGACTCCTACACAGTGGATCGATGTCACGAAGAAAAACGCTCTGTCAAGGTTCCTGTTCTGGCGGTCTTGACCGTTGCTCACAACGCGTCGAATCCATTGATGGAGGATCAGTTTGCACACACTCCATCAAAGAAGCAGAATGTGTGGAGTTTTTCGCAAAAACGACAGAACGAGGAAGCGAGTCTGTCTTGGTTCGTCGTTGCATCGCGTCGTCGTCCTGCGTGCGTGCTCGTCTTCGTACGGGGCGATTAAGTGTGTTTTTGGAGGCAAAGTGGAAGTGCTGCATTTTTCATTCGGATCGGCCGCGTCGTCGTCGACAATTTGAATGTGCACATCGTCGTACCCGTGTGTTGTAGCGGTTCAGTGTGATTTCGAGGCCAGTTTGTGGGAGATGCTGCAGCACATACGCACTGGACACTTCGAAGGATGTTTATTGGTGAGCTCGTTCCATTTTATCACAATAATTAATGTATAAAATTCTGCACTGGGTTTTGTGTATTTATCTAACAAATATTGAAAAGTTCGTCACGTCATGTGTCGGCGCTAGTTCCAAATGCACATTTAGTTGGTAATAAATATTTTTCTTTCATTTTTTGCATGTACACAAAAATTTGAATGGTTCGTCATCTTCGGTGTCGACATTTGTAATATTTTAGCCCAAATGAATAAATGTTTTGACTCAAATAAACGTTGCATGAATGTCTGGAAAAAAGAGAGGGTCGGTAAAAGATAGACGGCGAACCATGCGGTAAGATCTTTCTGATTTATCTATCCCGTATTATTTTGTTAATACTTGTGAATCGATCGCGTTCAGCATTGTCTCGCGCGGAAACGCAAACTACAGATGCGTCGGTGTTTAGCATTGTGTTCTCCTTAGTTGCGAATGAATAACTTATGTAGGGTGAGTTTTGAGGCACAATAGATCGTAGACCCATATAGCCGAGGCGGTAAACGCACGGGTATTCAGCATGACCATGCTGAGGGTGACGGGTTCGATTCCCGGTCGGTCCAGGATCTTTTCGTAAAGGAAATTTCCTTGACTTCCTTGAGCATAGAGTATCTTCGTGCCTGCCACACGATATACACATGCAAAATGGTCATTGGCAGAGGAAGCTCTCAGTTAATAACTGTGGAAGTGCTCATAGAACACTAAGCTGAGAAGCAGGCTTTGTCCCAGTGAGGACGTTACGCCAAGAAGAGAGAGAGATCGCGTTCGTCGTCCAAGGTTTAGAAGGGTATTTCTTCGCGAGCGCATTATTAATCGCGAATCAAAACATTACATTCGTTTACCACGTCGAAATCCTCAACACATCTACATTTCCCCTGTCCAAACTCCTAGTGATTTCTCGTAGTAACGCAGAGAATTCCTCGGTTGTTGGCCTAAGCGAGAATCACGTCATCATTTCCTTCCCTATCCTCAATTGACCTGCATTCGGACGCGGCCGGCGCTGGTATTGCTTATTGAAAAGCATAGGGATTGCAGCATTTACACAATGAAGAGAAAGCTAATCCCAAGCATTATCTGTTGGTTCTTTGTGTAAATGCAGTTGTCCTTGCAATAACAGAGGAGCAACCGCGGGCGGTCAATCATGATCATGCTCATGCTCATGCTCATGCTCAAAACGACAGAACGAGGAAGCTTTTGGTCGTTTTATCGTCGCTCTCCCAGCGAAGCCATCGGTGATCTCCATGCTCGGGAGGTAAAAAGACACTGCGAATCGTCTTTTCTTCTTCCTGAAGGGTCGACTAAATGCCAGTTCCACTTTCGAGCAAGTCTAACTTACCTTAATGATCAAACAAGGCCTGGATGGCCTCTCCTGTACATAGTAGCCGTCTTCATTCTACTCGTTCTTTGGCTGTGTGTCTCCAGTTCCGCACTCTGCGTAGGGTCCGCAGATCGTCTTCCACTTGGTCGACCCACCTGGTTCGCTGCGCACCACGTCTTCTTATACTGGTCGGATGACTCTCGAGAACCATTTTAGTCGGGCTGCTATCCGACATGAGGACATGATCCGGCCACCGTAGCCTCCCGATTTTCGCGGTGTGGACGATGGTTGGTTCTCTCAGCAGCTGATGCAGCTCGTGGTTAGTTCATTCGTCTTCCCCAAATCTCGTCTTCCATCTGCACTCCACTGTAAATGGTACGCAACACCTTCCATTTGAAAACTCCAACTCCATGCACGTAGAGTCCATGCTTCATGTCCATAGAGGACTACCGGTCTAATCATCGTTCGATCATAGAGTTCTGCGGAGTCCAAAGTAAACTCGATTTCCTGCCACAATGCGTCTCTGAATTTCTCTGCTGGTGTCGTTGTCGGCGGTCACCAATTTTTGAAACCGCCTCGATTTTGTCACCGTCGATAGAAATTCGGGGTGGCGGGCGCGGTGATTTCTCCCTGGAGCCCTTTGCTATCATGTACTTTGTCTTCGACACATTGATGACTAATCCGATTCGCCTGGCTTCACTCTTTAGTCGGATGTACGCTTCCGCCATCGTCTCAAATTTACGAGCTATAATATCATCGGCGAAACCAAGCAGCTGAACGGACTTCGTGAAAATCGTCCCACTCGTGTTTATCCCCGCTCTCCTTATTACACCCTCTAACGCAATATTAACCCTAAAAGGGATACCTTCATGGCCTCAGTTTCGTCACCTCGCTGAGTGTGTTCCATCAAAGACTAGCTCTGAAAGGCGCCTGGGGTCCAATGGACCCCAGGTATCCCTTTTAGGGTTAAACAGCAAGCACGAAAGGCCATCACCTTTCCGTAACCCTCTGCGAGATTTGTTTTACTGTATCGTCAGGCCAAACTGCGTGTGATGTGCCTTGATTTTGACGTAAACTACGTCTTACGGGAAGTACTGGGTGTAAAATGAAAATCTAAAATTTTGCGACCGTCACGAAAAATTGATAGGTTTTGAGCGCTAATAACTCAGCCGTTTCACGACCGATTTTCAAAATTTTTGCACCGATAGATCACAAATTTATCTACGCGTTGAAATAATTATAGCTAACTATTGATTTTCAACAGCAAACTATTGAAAATTTGGGCAAAGTGAACCCATGTTTTATCCAGCCAATCACGTGCGAGCACAAGTTTGCGATTTTTCGTCGAGCATCACCCAGTATAAAAGATTACTGCTTCTTCCCATCTTCCTTCATTCTGCATCCACTCCTCGAGGGGAACGCATCGGAGGAGAACAGCCCAGTAACTCCGTTTGCATTTTCGCTGCTCAGTATACTTCCACATGCCGGACATGGTGGTTGCCGACGGTCGCGCGTCGTCGCGTCGTCGTGCCTGGCCTGATGCGGTACAAGTGGAGCTGCTGACCAGCCCAGAGGGGAACGCATCGGAGGAGAACAGCCATAGTCATTCCGAGCGCGGTGGTAGCTTTCGGCGATTGTGCGTGCGTCTTCGCGTCGGAGTGCGCGGCAGCACGAGTGGATCTGACCCTGACGACCACACAGAGCAGTTTCGCCGTTTGCATGTTCGCTCAGTATTCTGTGACATGCGGAGCGCAGTGGATGTCAACGGTTGTGCGTCGTCGTGTGCGGCGTGCAGTGGTAAAATTGGAGTAGCCAGCCGGATGAGGACTTTTCATCGTCGGATGGAAATGATGTAAATCAAAACAGCCCTTCTGAGGGCTATTAAACTGTCCCACAAGAGAGAACGGATAATTTTCCAGGTTACGGTTTCAAGTGAAATTACTATGAGATGGCTGTTAAAAAAGGAAAGAACAAAATCAGCAAAATTTGTACGACTTGATTGAAAATTTGTTCAATTTCTTCAACTTAGAAAAATGGTTACTTTGATGAAGAAAATGAGCATTGTTAAATAGTGTTGCCAAATTTGATTGAATAAGTACTTTAACCGTTTAAAATGTGCAATACCTAACCATGATATTAAATTATTATTTAAATATATTAAACGTTTAATAATTCCAGTCTACCAATTTGCAAAAGTATGATTTGCATATTAAAATGAATTTGATGAACATTAATCAAACCAATATTGCAAATAAATCCTATGGCATCACTGATTTTTACCCCTCTCTCATCGAACCAACCACGTTCGAGAGGGGAAAACGAACCGCCTTGCCGTATAAAAGCAAACTGCTTCTTCCCATTTTCTCTTATTCTTTGCCAACTCTTTGACGGGAACGCATCAGCGGAGCGCTCAGTTCACTTCCTTCAGTATGCTTTGGCAAGCTGATCGCGATGGTCGAAGGCGGTTGCGCGCGAGTGCGTCCGCTTTCGCATCGTCACGTATTGCACAGCATCGCCTCGCAAACCCACCATCGGAGTCAATGCCACCGTCGCCATTCTGGATTTCGCAATCATAACTACCGAATTTCACCTTTAGTAAGCAATTAAATTTAAACAGCCCTTATGAGGGCTACAATTCTATATTTTCTGCAAGAGTTGATTCCGAATTAAGTGAAGACATGCAAATGCCGACATTTTAAACCCATCTACTACGCGAGTGCGGTAAAATTGCATGAAATGGGGTGCTTACGCTACCACGGCACTGGAAATCTAAAATTTTACGACGGTCTCGAATTTATGTCAGATTTTGCACGCTAATAACTCAGCCATTAATAGTATTATTTCCAAATATTTCATATTAATCGATTGGAAATGTATGTACGTACCATTTATGACAAATAATCAAAACTATTGAAAATTTGGGAAAAGTAAGCCGATGCTTTAACCAGCCGATTGCGTGCGAGCACATTTTTACATTTTGCCGTCCAGTTACATTCTTCTCATCTTCCATCATTCGTTCAGGACCTTTCTAGGAATTGCATTGAAGGAGGGCTAGCCAGTTTCTCCGTTTGCGTTTTCCAATGTTCCTCCACAAGAATGAACCGAATAATTTTCTAAGGAAGACGAAGCGCCGGGTCACAAATAATGTCAAAATCGGCACAGTCTCAAAGCCGGAGTAGCGGAGTAATGGAAATATAATTGCTTCTTGTAGCATCCATGATACACTCCATATAAATTTACAAAAGCGACTTGATCGGAAGTTTCCAATAATTTGCTTAAACATAGAGAAATTGCAGGTTTAATGAAGAAATGAAGATTATTTCTCAACCAAAATTCAATTAGTATTAAACTACGATTTATAGAAATTCTTTGATAAATAATAATACATAGGCAATTCCAGTCATCAAATTAGAAAAAGCTTAATGATTTGAATTTTTGATTGATCTGTTTAATTGCAAAGTAAGCTGTAGGGCATTACTGATTCTTGCCCCTCTCTCGTCAAACTAATTCTTCTTCTATCTATCAAACCAATTCTTGTACTTCTTCTTCTTCTTCTTCTTATGGACGTCCTAAGACAAAGCCTCGTTGCTGTTCTGACTTTTGCTGCCAAAACAATGAAATTTGTTGAACTTACTTGCAATAATTTGACTAAATTCTGGTTCGAACAGCTTTTTCAAGGGCTTTATCAATTTTCTGAAAGAATAAATGGCAGATTTTCCGATAAAGTGGTCACATAAGTTTCAAAACTGCCGAATTTTTAAACCTACTATAGTATACTAAACAAAATGCAACAGCAATGTGCGGAAATTAAACCATGTCTCTTCATCTGGTCGTGTCTCTGAATCTAGCGAGTGCGCTTTCTTCTTGCGCTACCATCAACGCAGTGTATAAGGGATTTCCGCCGGCTTCAAACTGTGGATAACTGACTGACACTGAGGAAGATTACAAGTGGTAGTCGATACGCGTATCTGTCAAAGGATAAGCAAAATAGGGCGGAATTAAAAGGTACAAAACTTATTATACTTATTTGAAGAGGGTATTCTGCTTAGAGAGTTCGAAAAGTCGGTACAAGTTCAAACTATATTGTAATTATTTCCAATACCGCAATTCTCAAACTTGCAGAATTTACCTTGTATCTTATTATTATTATTACTATTTATTAACGACACTTTACCATTATTGTGGCATTCGTGTCAAATGTATCTTATGATATGATTATTTTTATTGATTCAAACTATTAATTCAAACTATCGATTCAAACAATAACAAACTGCTTTACGTAGTTTACGTCATGCGGTTGTGTCTTGTACACGCCCCTCTAATTTTTTTGCCTTTCTCGTACACTAAGTGTACTGGAAAGGCTATATGTTCACTCCAAAAATGACTTTTTGATAGAAGGCCCGGAGGGTCGAGTCACATATACCAATCAACTCAGCTCGACGAATTGAGGTGATGTCTGTGTGTGTGTATGTATGTGTGTGTGAGTATGTGTGTGTACAAAATAAACTCACATCACTTTTTGACAGTAAACCTCAACCGATTTTAATGACCGACGGTTCATTCGACGCGGAATCTGGTCCCATTGTTTCCTATTGAAAATGGTTCGGATCGGTTCAGCCGTTCCGGAGTTATGGCCATTTAGGTGTTCCGGACTGGTACCCCAGGAAGGGGCCAGATATGAAAATGCTACAAAACCATGCATGTGACATATCAAACCGCGGCTTTTTCGATAACCTGACGAACGGTAAGCAGGAAAATATTTTCCGTCCACATCTGAACCAGTAGTATTCCGGAATCGGTTCCGGATGTCCCGCCGGAAGTGGTAAAATATAAAAGTGAGCCAAATCCATGCATGCGACACATCAAATAGCGGCTTTTTCGATAACCTGGTGAATAGTGAGCAGGAAAATAGCCTTTGATCCAGCGGAGACTACCGGTAGTGTTCCGGAACCGGTTCCGAAAGCCTCGCCGAAAGTGGCCAAATATAAAATTGAACCAAACCCATGCATGCGACACATCAAATCGCGTCTCTTTAGATAACCTAATGAACGGTTAGCACTAAAATGGAATCAGACTATATTTAGGAAAAGCAGTAGTATTCCGGAACCGGTTTCGTGTGTCCCGCCGGAAGTGGTCAAATGTAGATGGGAACCAAACCCATGCATGCGACACATTAAACAGCAGCTTTTTCGAAGAACGGTAGGCAGGAAAATAGCCTTAGCCTTGAACCAAATGCATGCATGCAGCACATCAAATCGCGGCTCTTTAGATAACCTGATGAACGTTTAGCAACAAAATGGTTTCAAACCATACTTGAGACAACCAGTAGTATTCCAGAACCGGTTCCGGGTGTCTTGCTGGAAGTGGTCAAATGCATATAGGAGCCAAACCCATGTATGTGACACATCAAACCACAGCTTTTTCGATAACCTGATGAACGGTTTACAAGAAAATAGTCTCAGATCTCATTAGAGACTAACAGTAGTGTTCCATAACCCGTTTTGTATGTCCCGCCAGAATGACCAAAATGTAAGATGAATCAAATCCATGCATGCACATCAATTTTCGGCTTTTCAGAAAACCTGTTGAACAGCTAGCAAGAAACTAGTCTCAGACCATATTTGAGACAATAGGTACAGTCTTGGAATCGGTTCCGGGTATCGCACAGGAAGTGGTAAAAACAGTGAAAATAATCAATGCAATCGATAAATATTTGTATGAGAAAAAAGTCTTGAAAAAAACTGAAGCATGCTCATCAAATCAAACTTTTCCATATTCCTGAGGTAGAATGGGAGTTGCATGAGAAAATTGAAATTTAATCGCATCAACCTCGACCAAAGTTTATCAATCCCCTTTTGCGTCTTAAATTTCTGCGCAAAATTTTGATCCGACTGATTGCTCTGTTATATGGTTCTAATTTAAATTGGATTCAGTACGAAAAATTTCCCTTGCTTCCATTTTTTTGGTCAAGTTTTTTGAATCTAGTAACCAATGATAATAAAATATAGCCTGAAGTGTACAGAAAAAAGTTTATCGAAGACTGTAAAGTGATTGTTGGTTGTGAAATAAATTATATTTTAGCTTGTTGTTATCGTCTTGGTATTGATGGGCCTCCAGTAATAGTCAAGGTGGTCACGCAGTCATCTAAGAGGTCTGATATTTTGCAACTCTGCCTATACATTGAATATAACATCGGAAATATGTGCCATCAGTTAGTTTCCCAACTCGATGATGGCTTGGATAAAATTCTTGCTTTTAAACATAAAGTATTCACAGGATTCAGGATTCAGGAGTCGATGGAAAGATCATGAGTACATATTCGACGAGAAAGGCACTATCACCACTAGGTGGATTCATCCGGTTTTTTTTTGTCAGCTCCGAATCTCGCGACCAAATGCCTCCAGAAGCTGTACGAAAATGCATCGGAAAGTCATCCTGTCAACCGAACAGTTCGGCTGTTCTCGATGCCGTTTAACCGCATCTGAGAGATGGGCGTACTTTTTTCGAGCTGGACTTCGCGGCCTCTCCCATAAAGGCATTGGGACTTCATTGGAACACTACCTCTGATGAATTTCAGTTTAACTTTCCCAGCTACAACACCACACTTCTGATCACCAAACAGACGGTGCTCTCGGATATCGCACGATTGTTTGATCCACTTGGCCTTGCTGGCACTGTGCTGGTCAAAGCCAAGCTGTTTCTGCAAGACCTCTGAAAAGATGGCTGTGAATGCAAGAAGATACTCTGTGAACCTCGACAACATCAATGCAATGGTTCGAACCTCGAAACAGTTTCGCCATCTATCCAACTTCAAAATTCCTCGACGGGTCGTCGGGACCGTCGGAGCCAAATGTCTGGAGCTGCACGGATTTTCTGATGCGTCGGAAGAAGTCTGCATCTACATCCGAGCAGTATCGTCCACCGGCGATATCCACGTCAACTTACTCACTGCCAAATCCAAGATCACTCCGTAGGAAAAAGGCCAATAGGACAGAGTTATCAGCCTACCACGCCTCGAGCTGTGAGGTGCTTTCCTGTTAAACCATTTGTTTGAATAAGTTGATCAACTGGGCTCAAGCCCAGTTTAAACCTGAGGGTCAATTATTTCTTCTTCGCGCTCTTCCAGACAGCCTCTAGTGCCTTATGATGGAAAACGTTCGGAGCCGATCAGTGCTCGGAAATACAACCAGGTTCAGAAAATCCTGCTGACAGACATTATATCCAGAGGGATGCCTCCAAATCAACTGCGCGATGACCCCGTTTGGTTGAATGGGCCAGATTGGCTTGCGCAACCGTCCCGTTTCTGGCCGCCCATTCTGCAGAAATTTCGCTTCCAAAGAACTGGAAGAACGGATCGTCTCGCTTTCCGCCACGGGAGAAAACGGGAGCTTGAAGAGCTGGTTCGTCTCTTTCGAAGTCAACAGCACTAGGACCAAATCACCCGTAATTGTTCGGACGATGGGATAACATTCAAGTTCAATCCTAATAGGTCCCCAAATTTTGGGGGGATTTGGGAAATGCCAGTCAAGTCTTCAATACCCATTTGGGCCGAACTGTTGGAAATGTTACCGGATGACCTCCCGGTCATGTAAGTCGTTGTATTTTATGACATTTTCAAAAAAAAAAAAAAATAATAATATAATGTTTTGTCCCCCTGCGCCTGCAATATCGTCAGATGTAGGTCACCATCCACTACGGCCCACTACTACCACACAAAGTCAGGGCCGGCCTATTACCCAAGCTACGACGATCAAGATCTAGCCATAGACAAACACACGTAACTCTTAGAGAAAATTCATAAAAAAAAATTCCCGGTGCCTTTTTTATAAAGCACTCTGCCACCTATAACCGCGTGAGACACTGTCGTGAGTCCACGCGCCACCTCCTTTATAGCTCCCAGACGATATGGGTGATAGCCGTTGAAACGGCATTCCAGCTAATCTCATCCCTACACATTCTCTGGACCAAGTTGTCCGGAGTTGTGTCCTCCCCGCATGTGGCAAGCATGCTGTCACGCATTGTGCGAAAACGCGGACACACGAACAAAACGTGTTCCGCCGTTTCCTCTAAACCATTGCACACTGGGCATTCAGGAGAATCCGCATGCCCGAAACGGTGTAGATACTGTCGGAAGCAACCATGACCTGTAAGGATCTGTGTCAGGTGGAATGTAACTTCCCCATGGCGCCTATTAATCCAACTATCTACCCTCGGTATCAACCTATGGGTCCACCTTCCTTTGGTGGAACTGTCCCACGCGCGCTGCCATTTGACCATAGAGGCCATCCTGACAGTCTTGCGTATGCCTCTTGTGCCGCGCATTTCGAAGCACTCCATATCCTCACTGATAAGAATGCTGATGGGCACCATACCAGTAATGACACAGAGAGCGTCGTGTGACACGGTACGGTACGCGCTTGCAGCCCTCAGACACATAAGCCTGTAAGTACTTTCCAGCTTCCGTCGGTAGCATTCAGTACTTAGCGCGGTACCCCACGCCGTACACCGCTGAGCTATTGGACATCATCCGGGACAGTGCCGCAATAGCTGTGGAGGCTCTTTTACAGGCATAATCGACGTGGCTACCGAAGGTAAGCTTATCGTCGATCATCACGCCCAAGTGCTTGACAGAGCGCTTCGACAGGATAGTGCACTCTCCTACACTGATCTCCGTCTGCTGCGCCGACTGCATGTTGTTAACAACCGTCACCTCTGTCTTGTGGTGAGCCAGCTCCAGTTTTCTGGACCGCATCCACGCCTCCACAACCTTGATCGAGTGGTCGGTAGTCAACTTCACCTCCTCGATCGTTTCACCGTAGACTTCGAGCGTAATATCGTCGGCAAATCCGACAATCACCACTCCCACTGGGTACTCTAACCTCAACACCTCGTCGTACCTGACATTCCATAACACCGGACCCAGGATGGAACCTTGCGGGACTCCTGAGGTTATGTGAAAGCACTTCCGACCCACCTCCGTGTCGTAAACCAGTACGCGATTCTAGAAGTAGCTTCCGAGAATCTTGTACAAGTACTCCGGTATCCCCAGACGCAAGAGCGCATCGGCAATAGCAGCCCAACTGGCACTTTTAAATGCATTCCTTACATCCAGAGTCACTACCCCGCAGAAGCGAATTCCCCTCCTCTTAGGCTCGAGTGCTTTCTCGGCGGTTTTTGTAACCGACAAGATAGCGTCTACGGTGGACCTCCCCTTCCGGAAGCCATACTGGTTGCTCGAGAGACCATTCAAGCCCTCAGTGAACTTCAACATTCTATTGAGGATGATCTTTTCGAGCACCTTCCCCGCCGTGTCAATCAAGCATATTGGTCTATATGGCGACGGGGCTCCGGGTGGTTTCCCCGCCTTTGGCAATAGTACCAGGCTCTGCCTCTTCCAAGCTTCTGGGAAAACTCCCTCGTCCATGCATTTCTGCATAGCAGACCTGAACATCTCGGGAGCTTCTGCAATAGCTACTTTTAAGGCCAGGTTCGGAACTCCGTCCGGACCTGGGGCCTTACCTACGCTAAGGGACTTAGCTATCCCCGCAAGTTCCACATCGGTGACCCTTTCCTCATCGCCAGCCCCAGTCCCCGGCTGTCCTACGAAAGGAGGCCAAGGACTAGGATCATGACGCGGAAAAAGTCCTCCAATGATCCCCTCCAACATCTCTGGAGATTGCTCTGTAGGAGCCATCACACCTCTCGTCTTGGCCATAACAATCCTGTAGGCATCACCCCACGGGTTCGTATTGGCACTCTGACAGAGACCCTCAAAGCAGGCCTTTTTGCTTGCTCTTATCTCGGTCTTGAGCGCGGCTTTTGCAGCGGCGAACACCACCCGCCGTTCGTTTCGCTCTTCCTCTGATCGTGCTCGCTGCATCCGCCGCCTAGCCCGTAGGCAGGCGCGGCGCAGGTCCGCAATCGCGTCGGTCCACCAGTAAGCCGGTGGCCTCCCATTTCTAGGGTGGACTCGCCTAGGCATGGTCGCATCACACGCACGTGAGAGCACCGCTACCAGCTCGTCGCCGTCTAAACCGAGTAAGTTTCGCTCACGGCGGAGCGCTTCCCTAAATACCTCTTCGTCGAAGTATGATGTCTTCCACCTACGAGGGCTTGGCCTTGGCCTAGCCGCCTCTTCTTCTATCCGCTGTCTGCTGTTGTTGTAGTCGATACTGTAGCGAACCGCCAGGTGGTCGCTGTGAGTGTAGCCATCATCTACTCTCCAGTTCGGACTACTTGTTAGGCCAGGACTACAAAAGGTCACGTCAATAATTGACTCCGCTCCATTTCGACTATAGGTACTCTTGGTACCGACGTTAGCCAAGTCGACATCTAAGATGGCCAGTGTTTCTAGCAGGATCTGACCCCGCTGGTTCGTGAAACGGCTTCCCCATTCCACGGCCCAGGCATTAAAGTCACCCGCTATTACCACCGGCCTTCGCCCTGTTAGCACGGTCGTTAAGCGGTCCAGCATTTGCGTGAACCGCTCGATCGGCCACCGCAGAGGCGCATAACAGCTACAGAAGAAGACCCCGTTTACTTTGGCGACCACGAAGCCCTCGTAGGTAGTAGACACCAACTCCTGCACGGGGTATTTACCCGTCGTCCATATCGCCGCCATTTTCCTGGTCCCATCCGAGGCCCAGTTGCCGTTGCCGGCGGGTACTCGGTATGGGTCCGAAATGATGGCGATATCCGTCTCCCACTCAGAAACCGCCTGACAAAGCAGTTGCTGAGCCGCATCACAGTGGTTCAGGTTCAGCTGCGTTACCTGCACTGTGATTTGTTGTTCACTGCGGCTTTCTTAAAGGCCGGGCACCCTGGACCACCCATCGGATGTCTGTTGTTCGAGGTTTTCCCGGTACAGATCATGCAGATGGGCGGACTCGTGCAGCTTTGGGCCTTATGACCTTCAGCGCCGCATCGCCTACACAGTTTGCGCCTGTCGGGGCCTTTGCAGTCCCACGACTTGTGTCCTGGTTCCAGACACCTGAAGCAAACCCCTGGTGGCTCGTAGAATGTCAGGTGACATACACACCAACCCACCTTTATGCTCCCTACTTTAACGGACTTTTTGACGTCCGCCACAGGTAGCTGAACCAAAGCTACACAGCAAAAAAATATGAAAATTAAACAGCACGTAAATTGAAGATCAACTGAATTTTGCGGCAGAAAAATGTAAATCATCAACATTTAACGTCAGCCGAGCAGCCCGCTGCTGGTCAGACGGCTTGTTTACAGATTTTAAAGCATATTCGCTTTAAATTTACATGCATCTGCTATAAATCACGCCAGCCACTCTCCGTCATCAGCTAAACGAACGGCTGCTCGTAGCTGTGGCGGTTTCCTCGTTGTCTCTCTCAGTACTCTCTGCATCAGTCGGAGCATGTCGAGAATGCGTGCATTATGGTAGAAGCAGTTTAACTTTGATTGTCTGCTTTTCAACTAGCTGAGATAGCCGAGAGAGCTGGGGCGTGGTACTCACACCCCAAGGATCTGAGTTCAATTCTCGCTCGGAGCTCAATTTTTCTTTATATTTTCTAACAGATATCTGCAATGTAATTTTAAGATCGCACAAACATTTCCATCATATATGACGGGGTCCTTTTGTTACATTCGATCCGTCATTAATTTACAGGTTTTTTTCGAACTGTGTATCTGTGTCCCTGCTGGCCCTTTCCGTAGCTTAACGGCTGCGGCGGCCACCTGCACATCGCACTGTTGCCGCAGTGCCGTGACGAGCTCTTCCACTTCGGTGATCTCGTCAATGTCTTTGACCTTCAGAGTCGCCTCATGTGTCAGAACCCTCACCTGCACACCTTCACCAAGGACCTCTTCTGCCAGCCTTTTATAGGCGGCGCCCTTGTGCTCCTTCTGGCGCTTCAGCTCCAGGATCATCTCGCCCGTACGAGTACGTCTAATACTGCGTACGTCGGCTCCAAGACCCTCAAGCTTGGCGTCGCTTCGCATCGTCTTCAAGACGTCCGAGTACTTGGACTGTTCCGTCTTGATGACGATAGCGTCGCCTTTCTCACGCCTGGCACCTGCCTTCCTACGCCTTGGCTTGGCGTCCTGCACTTCTACCTGCGGATTCACCTTCTTCTTCTTCTTCCGCTCTACCTTTGTCCAAGGAGGGTCTTCTCCTTGGATCGCCCTGCTCTGTGGCTGCTGAGGGCCCACCATTGGTCGCAACCCCTTGTTCCCATCATTCCGGGACGGGCCAGCCTTTTCAGGCCCACCCTTCCCAGCTTTCCGGGAACCCTGGCTGGGGTCCGACTTTCCAGCGTTGCCACCGGCTTTCGGGGTTATTATACGCCTGGCCTTGCGGGCGCCGCCAGACAGCTCCTCACCTGACGGCTGCCTCGCCCGCTTCTGCGAATGCTTGTCACGTTTGTCACGAGCATTCGCTTCCACACTCCTCGGACTACCTGCGAAGGAGAAGGCCTCTGTTTGTGTAAACTTCGACATATTCTCCTTTGCGGGTTCCGCCGCTGTAGCAGCCAGCAACGCATACACTCTAAGTCTAAGCAAGGCCGTTTTCAGGTCCTTGCTTATGTTCGACTTAGTTGTCGCAAAGTCGATGATTTTGCCAAGCTGGTGCTCAGCAACCTCTAATGCGGGCCGTCCTTTTCCAACCTCTTGGCTGATGGCCCTCAGCAGCCACGCTCCGTCCATGACCTCCACCGGCTGGCTTGCCGTGGAGTGGACAGGAGCTCCCACGCTTGAGCTACGTAAGCTACCAGCACCTGACTCCTCGCTTCTCATTGTCGGAGACCTCATCAACCCGCTTCTTGCGAAGGGGTTGATCGCACCACTACTTCCACCTAAGTTATTTGTTTTTGAATTTTTGCTCATACTTATTCCCACGAGTTGCACGAGAAATAATGTCCACCACGCCAGAGCCCTGCATTAACGCGTTAAGGAACAGCATACTGTGGGGGGTGCCCAGGTACCCCACAGGCTCCGTTAAAGATCGAGCATCTTTTTCACCCCCTCGATCACTCATTCCTCGGCACGGGTCGCTTGACACCTTGAATTGGGGTTAGTAGTCCTATTCTTAGCCGGCAACTACGCGGCTGACTCGCAAGCGGGGGGGTGCGTCAGGCCCCAGGACATCCGTCCCTGCTGCCCCAACGTGTACACTTGCAAACGTCAAAGCGATCGAACACTAGCGCCCCTGGTGGTTCGTTTTGGCAACACTGGCACGCGCCGGTCGCAATTTTTCGCGGTCCCGTCAAATTCGTTCTTTTGACGTAAACTACGTCTTACGGGAAGTACTGGGTGTAAAATGAAAATCTAAAATTTTGCGACCGTCACGAAAAATTGATAGGTTTTGAGCGCTAATAACTCAGCCGTTTCACGACCGATTTTCAAAATTTTTGCACCGATAGATCACAAATTTATCTACGCGTTGAAATAATTATAGCTAACTATTGATTTTCAACAGCAAACTATTGAAAATTTGGGCAAAGTGAACCCATGTTTTATCCAGCCAATCACGTGCGAGCACAAGTTTGCGATTTTTCGTCGAGCATCACCCAGTATAAAAGATTACTGCTTCTTCCCATCTTCCTTCATTCTGCATCCACTCCTCGAGGGGAACGCATCGGAGGAGAACAGCCCAGTAACTCCGTTTGCATTTTCGCTGCTCAGTATACTTCCACATGCCGGACATGGTGGTTGCCGACGGTCGCGCGTCGTCGCGTCGTCGTGCCTGGCCTGATGCGGTACAAGTGGAGCTGCTGACCAGCCCAGAGGGGAACGCATCGGAGGAGAACAGCCATAGTCATTCCGAGCGCGGTGGTAGCTTTCGGCGATTGTGCGTGCGTCTTCGCGTCGGAGTGCGCGGCAGCACGAGTGGATCTGACCCTGACGACCACACAGAGCAGTTTCGCCGTTTGCATGTTCGCTCAGTATTCTGTGACATGCGGAGCGCAGTGGATGTCAACGGTTGTGCGTCGTCGTGTGCGGCGTGCAGTGGTAAAATTGGAGTAGCCAGCCGGATGAGGACTTTTCATCGTCGGATGGAAATGATGTAAATCAAAACAGCCCTTCTGAGGGCTATTAAACTGTCCCACAAGAGAGAACGGATAATTTTCCAGGTTACGGTTTCAAGTGAAATTACTATGAGATGGCTGTTAAAAAAGGAAAGAACAAAATCAGCAAAATTTGTACGACTTGATTGAAAATTTGTTCAATTTCTTCAACTTAGAAAAATGGTTACTTTGATGAAGAAAATGAGCATTGTTAAATAGTGTTGCCAAATTTGATTGAATAAGTATTTTAACCGTTTAAAATGTGCAATACCTAACCATGATATTAAATTATTATTTAAATATATTAAACGTTTTTTTTTTTTTTTTTTTTTTTTATCTTTATTATCGAGATTTTCAGCCTATGGCTGGTTCATCTCCTAGGATATTAAACGTTTAATAATTCCAGTCTACCAATTTGCAAAAGTATGATTTGCATATTAAAATGAATTTGATGAACATTAATCAAACCAATATTGCAAATAAATCCTATGGCATCACTGATTTTTACCCCTCTCTCATCGAACCAACCACGTTCGAGAGGGGAAAACGAACCGCCTTGCCGTATAAAAGCAAACTGCTTCTTCCCATTTTCTCTTATTCTTTGCCAACTCTTTGACGGGAACGCATCAGCGGAGCGCTCAGTTCACTTCCTTCAGTATGCTTTGGCAAGCTGATCGCGATGGTCGAAGGCGGTTGCGCGCGAGTGCGTCCGCTTTCGCATCGTCACGTATTGCACAGCATCGCCTCGCAAACCCACCATCGGAGTCAATGCCACCGTCGCCATTCTGGATTTCGCAATCATAACTACCGAATTTCACCTTTAGTAAGCAATTAAATTTAAACAGCCCTTATGAGGGCTACAATTCTATATTTTCTGCAAGAGTTGATTCCGAATTAAGTGAAGACATGCAAATGCCGACATTTTAAACCCATCTACTACGCGAGTGCGGTAAAATTGCATGAAATGGGGTGCTTACGCTACCACGGCACTGGAAATCTAAAATTTTACGACGGTCTCGAATTTATGTCAGATTTTGCACGCTAATAACTCAGCCATTAATAGTATTATTTCCAAATATTTCATATTAATCGATTGGAAATGTATGTACGTACCATTTATGACAAATAATCAAAACTATTGAAAATTTGGGAAAAGTAAGCCGATGCTTTAACCAGCCGATTGCGTGCGAGCACATTTTTACATTTTGCCGTCCAGTTACATTCTTCTCATCTTCCATCATTCGTTCAGGACCTTTCTAGGAATTGCATTGAAGGAGGGCTAGCCAGTTTCTCCGTTTGCGTTTTCCAATGTTCCTCCACAAGAATGAACCGAATAATTTTCTAAGGAAGACGAAGCGCCGGGTCACAAATAATGTCAAAATCGGCACAGTCTCAAAGCCGGAGTAGCGGAGTAATGGAAATATAATTGCTTCTTGTAGCATCCATGATACACTCCATATAAATTTACAAAAGCGACTTGATCGGAAGTTTCCAATAATTTGCTTAAACATAGAGAAATTGCAGGTTTAATGAAGAAATGAAGATTATTTCTCAACCAAAATTCAATTAGTATTAAACTACGATTTATAGAAATTCTTTGATAAATAATAATACATAGGCAATTCCAGTCATCAAATTAGAAAAAGCTTAATGATTTGAATTTTTGATTGATCTGTTTAATTGCAAAGTAAGCTGTAGGGCATTACTGATTCTTGCCCCTCTCTCGTCAAACTAATTCTTCTTCTATCTATCAAACCAATTCTTGTACTTCTTCTTCTTCTTCTTCTTATGGACGTCCTAAGACAAAGCCTCGTTGCTGTTCTGACTTTTGCTGCCAAAACAATGAAATTTGTTGAACTTACTTGCAATAATTTGACTAAATTCTGGTTCGAACAGCTTTTTCAAGGGCTTTATCAATTTTCTGAAAGAATAAATGGCAGATTTTCCGATAAAGTGGTCACATAAGTTTCAAAACTGCCGAATTTTTAAACCTACTATAGTATACTAAACAAAATGCAACAGCAATGTGCGGAAATTAAACCATGTCTCTTCATCTGGTCGTGTCTCTGAATCTAGCGAGTGCGCTTTCTTCTTGCGCTACCATCAACGCAGTGTATAAGGGATTTCCGCCGGCTTCAAACTGTGGATAACTGACTGACACTGAGGAAGATTACAAGTGGTAGTCGATACGCGTATCTGTCAAAGGATAAGCAAAATAGGGCGGAATTAAAAGGTACAAAACTTATTATACTTATTTGAAGAGGGTATTCTGCTTAGAGAGTTCGAAAAGTCGGTACAAGTTCAAACTATATTGTAATTATTTCCAATACCGCAATTCTCAAACATGCAGAATTTACCTTGTATCTTATTATTATTATTACTATTTATTAACGACACTTTACCATTATTGTGGCATTCGTGTCAAATGTATCTTATGATATGATTATTTTTATTGATTCAAACTATTAATTCAAACTATCGATTCAAACAATAACAAACTGCTTTACGTAGTTTACGTCATGCGGTTGTGTCTTGTACACGCCCCTCTAATTTTTTATCCTAAAAAGTGTCTTCCTACGTCTGAAAAGATTTTCGCTCGGACCACGGTAGTGCCGTTTATCTGAACAATATCAAGAATAGAGATTCTAAACTCGAAAGTGCCGAAAATCGTAACTTTTCTAAAACCCGATCTGCGTCTTGTGTTTTGGTTACATAACCTCATTCTTGCATCTGTCTGTCTGCTATGCCGAAGACAGAAATCTGCAATCTGTGCAGCAAGAAAAATCCTCCACGAAGAAGAAGCAAAGGGTCAAAAATACACAACAACGACACCATCGGATGGATTTGTTGTGACGGGTGTCTGGGATGGTCACACACCGTATGTATGTAATGAGCAAGTAGCGAACGACATCGGTAGGTACTGGTATTTCTGCGAAACTGTACGTGGGAGTCTAGTTCCGAGATCAGATGTCAGTACCTCCGCTCCTGCCGTTGACCTTGCACTGCTGAATCAACAAATTGTCGATCTCACTAGCTCGATCCAGCAGTTACAAAACGAGTTGCTAGCTCTACGCTCGTCAAATAAGAAACAGATCGATCGCCTACAGAGCAGCATCAAAAACGTAGACAGAGCAGAGGAAAAGTGTGTAAGCCAGATCAAACTGGTTGAAGGTAATGAGAAAAAGCTTGAAGTTCTCCAAGTCGGTGCCAGGCTCGCAAGCACCTTCTCCCGAAACGCCTACAGCTGCCGTATTGCGCTCAACCGAATTCCTGTACGCGATGGTGAAAACTGCATTTCCTGCAGTTTTTGGAAACCCCGAATGCTATCACAAACGTCCTGAACTGCTTCCGCCTCCCGGTGAAGTCATCCAAGTGGACCGATCGCACTCTCTCGCCCACTATCATCGCTATTTTGACGTAAACTACGTCTTACGGGAAGTACTGGGTGTAAAATGAAAATCTAAAATTTTGCGACCGTCACGAAAAATTGATAGGTTTTGAGCGCTAATAACTCAGCCGTTTCACGACCGATTTTCAAAATTTTTGCACCGATAGATCACAAATTTATCTACGCGTTGAAATAATTATAGCTAACTATTGATTTTCAACAGCAAACTATTGGAAATTTGGGAAAAGTGGGCCCATGTTTTATCCAGCCAATCACGTGCGAGCACAAGTTTGCGATTTTCCGTCGAGCACCACCCAGTATAAAAGATTACTGCTTCTTCCCATCTTCCTCCATTCTGCATCGACTCCTCGAGGGGAACGCATCGGAGGAGAACAGCCCAGTACCTCCGTTTGCATTTTCGCTGCTCAGTATACTTCCACATGCCAAGCAGGGTGGTTGCCGACGATCGCGCGTCGTCGCGTCGTCGTGCCTGGCCTGATGCGGTACAAATGGAGCTGCTGACCAGACCAGAAGGGGACGCATCGGAGGAGAACAGCCATAGTCATTCCGAGCGCGGTGGTAGCTGTCGGCGGTTGTGCGTGCGTCTTCGCGTCGGAATGCGCGGCAGCACGAGTGGATCTGACGACCACACAGAGCAGTTTCTCCGTTTGCATGTTCGCTCAGTATTCTGTGACATGCGGAGCGTGGTGGATGTCAACGGTTGTGCGCCGTCGTGCGCGGCGTGCGGTGGTAAAATTGGAGTAGCCAGCCGGATGAGGACTTTTCATCGTCGGATGGAAATGATGTAAATTAAAACAGCCCTTCTGAGGGCTATAAAACTGTCCCACAAGAGAGAACGGATAATTTTCCAGGTTACGGTTTCAAGTGAAATAACTATGAGATGGCTGTTATAAATGGAAGGAACAAAATCAGCAAAATTTGTACGACTTGATTGAAAATTTGTTCAATTTCTTCAACTTAGAAAACTGGTTACTTTGATGAAGAAAATGAACATTGTAAAACAGTGTTGCCTTATTTGATTGAATAAGTACTTTAACATAAACGTTTAAAATGTGCAATACTTAACCAAGATATTAAATTATTATTTATAAGGTTTAAACGTTTAATAAATCTAGTCTACCAATTTGCAAAAGCATGATTTGCATATTAATATGAATTTGATGAACATTAATCAAACCAATATTGCAAATAAATCCTATGGCATCACTGATTCTTACCCCTCTCTCATCAAACCAACCACGTTCGAGAGGGGAAAACGAACCGCCTTGCCGTATAAAAGCAAACTGCTTCTTCCCATTTTCTCTTATTCTTTGCCAACTCTTTGACGGGAACGCATCAGCGGAGCGCTCAGTTCACTTCCTTCAGTATGCTTTGGCAAGCCGATCGCGATGGTCGAAGGCGGTTGCGCGCGGGTGCGTTCGCTTTTGCATCGTCATGTATTGCACAGCATCGCCTCGCAAACCCACCATCGGAGTCAACGTCGCCGTTCTGGATTTCGCAATTGTAACTACCGAATTTCACCTTTAATAAGCAATTAAATTTAAACAGCCCTTATGAGGGCTACAATTCTATATTTTCTGCAAGAGTTGATTCCGAATTAAGTGAAGACATGCAAATGCCGACATTTGGGAATTTGATAATTTGGGAAAAGTAAGCCGATGTTTTAACCAGCCAATTGCGTGCGAGAACATTTTTGCGTTTTGCCGTCCAGTTACATTCTTCTCATCTTCCATCATTCGTTCATGACCTTTCTAGAGGATTTCATTGAAGGAGGGCTAGCCAGTTTCTCCGTTTGTGTTTTCCAATGTTCCTCCACAAGAATGAACCGAATAATTTTCTAAGGAAGATGAAGCGCCGGGTCACAAATAATGTCAAAATCGGCACAGTCTCAAAGCCGGAGTAGCAGAGTAGTGGAAATATAATTGCTTCTTGTAGCATCCATGATACACTCCATATAAATTTACAAAAGCGAGTTGATCGGAAATTTCCAATAATTTTCTTAAACTTAGAGAAATTGCAAGTTTAATGAAGAAATGAAGATTATTTCTCAACCAAAATTCAATTAGTATTATACTACGATTTATAGAAATTCTTTAATAAATAATAATATATAGGCAATTCCAGTCATCAACTTAGCAATAGCTTAATGATTTGCATTTTTGATTGATCTGTTTGATTGCAAAGTAAGCTGTATGGCATTACTGATTCTTGCCCCTCGTCAAACTTATTCTTCTTCTATCTATCAAACCAATTCTTCTTCTTCTTCTTCTTCTTATGGACGTTTTAAGACAAAGCCTCGTCGCTGTTCTGACTTTTGCTGCCAAAACAATGAAATTTGTGAGTGCAATGAAACAATGAAACGTGAGTTCAGTGCTATAATTTGACTAAATTCTGGTTCGACCAGCCTTTTCAAGGGATTAATCAATTTTCTGAAACAGTAAATTTTCCGATAAAGTGACGCTGGTCACATAAGTGTCAAAACTGCCGAATGTTGAAACCTACTATAGTATACTAAACAAAATGCAACAGCATTGTGCGGAAATTAAACCGTGTCTTTTCATCTGGTCGTGTCTCTGAATCTAGCGAGTGCGCTTTCTTCTTACGCTACCATCAACGCAGTGTATAAGGGATTTCCGCCGGCTTCGCTTAGGCTTCAAGCTGTGGAGAACTGACACTGAGGAAGATTACAAGTGGTAGTCGATACGCGTATCTGTCAAAGGATAAGCAAAATAGGGCGGAATTAAAAGGTACAAAACTTATTACACTCATTTGAAGAGGGTATTCGTCAGTCGGTACAAGTTCAAACTATTTTGTAATTATTTCCAATACCGGAATTTACCTTGTTTCTTATGATATGATTAATTTTATTGATTCAAACATTAACAAACTGCTTTACGTAGTTTACGTCATGCGGTTGTGTCTTGTACACGCCCCTCTAATTTTTTGATGACAAAGAAGCGAAGGAAATAGTATTGCGTCGATATTTTGAAAAACATCGACAGGCGAAGCTGTGTAACCTCAAATCTGGCCTCCCCCGGATTACCGTTTCACGGCTAACGAGGTACTGTCCATTGACGTGTTTCGCACACGGAACCTAGCCCTTCGCCTGAAGCATAGAGGAGTATTGCAGTCCGTCTACGTTCGAAACAACAGTGTCTCTGTCCGGATCCCTGGGCAAAAGCATTACATCCGAGTTAAAGATTCTGCCCATCTGCTGCTACTAACCGACACGCCTCCAGAGATCGATGATTCCTCCGTCTTCTTCGACGCTACAGAAGAATCATTTGCTGCTACACTGTAAGTAACCAACATCTCAAACCCACGACTACATTCTCTCTATCATCGCACATTCTCCCCACCATGCCCTCATCACATCTCCGCATTGGGCACTTGAATGTTCGAGGCCTCGAATGTTCAATCGACAGTATTAAACTCCTGCTGGATAAACAAAAATACCACCTGTTTGGAATAACAGAAGTAAAGATGAAACAATCTTCTCCAGTAGGGCCAGTTCGTGTTCCTGGCTATAATTTCATCCGGCATTGTCTTCCAGCCAAGAGAGGACGGGGCAGCAAAACGTTTGGTGGCGTTGGACTATACGTGAAAAAAGGAATCAAAGCTAAACCCATATTGAAGTCATCATTCGACATTGGACTCCCAATTTCATCACGGTTCGAATTTCTAGTCGTTCAAATGAAAGTCAACAACCTCAACATCGGTGTAGGAGTGGTGTAAAGCCTGTATCCGCAATAATCGGGACACAGAAGTATGGCAGTAACTCTGTACTGAATCAATAAAAATTGATCAAAAATTTACTGAGAACTCTTTGATGTATGTTTATTATTTGTGCAAAATTTCATTAAAATCGATGCATTACTTTTAACTGTGGATGAGAAACAAACAGACGTGGTTTTTAGGATTTTGTACAATCATCACCAATTGTTATTCGTATACTAGATGGTTCTTTTCCGCTACAATTCAAAGTTCTATGAGGATAATTATGAAATTTCGTGAGCAGTTATGATACTTATAGAGACACCTTCTTGCAATATTTCATCAACTTTTATCGATTGGATTGAAAGACACTGGTGTTGATAGGGGATAGTGTTAGTGAAAATGTTTCATGTTTTTCATGTGCGATGTTTGCCCATTCATAACTTTTGAACATCTCTGCCAATTTTCATGAAATTTTCACAGAAGGTAGTTATGTGTTTATTATCCCTGCAAAATTTGGTGATTATTCGTGAAGTACTTTCAACAATACAACCGAAACAATAAGGGGTGCTCACTAATTGTTGTCTGAGGGGCTAAAATCACGGTTAGCCCCAATATATGTTTCGGCTATAAAATTGTTGATAGTGCATCGATTTTTTTGAAATTTTCCCTTTGCAAGGGATGTATATTGAGAGGTTTGTGTTCAAAATTTCAGCCATTTCTTTTGCCAAATTCAAAAGTTACAGCGCTGACAAGCTAAACCAAGGGCTGTGCAAAATTCAATTGCTCGCGTTCTACTGTTTCATTGCTACAACAAAAGGTACTTCACCGATTCAATTGAAATTTTGCAGGTGAAATAAACATTTCTTAAGATATTATCAAGCAAAATTTGAACAATTTTAATGTATATATTGCAGAGTCGCAGCCATATTTCAGTGTCCCGATTGTTGCGGATACAGGCTTTATAATCCCTTTGTAACCAACCAACTGTTTACCGTTAATTACGAAAAACTCTTCCCAGATCTACTGGACTTTGGTTTTGATCGGACGTTCATAATTGGCGACTACAACATCAACGTAAACAGTACCCAACACAGTTACAACGCAATTCATAGCACTTTCAATCTTACCGTTCTCCCAACACGGACACCGTGGATCACGACCGAAATTGAGCAAACAATCAAAATTAGAAATCTCGCGTATTCGCTCTTTTCCCGCAACCCGAACAGAAGCAGGCGTGACGCACAGTGGAATGAATATGTAAGACTACGAGACAAGGTGAAGACATTGATTTTTAATGCCAAGCAGAGGTATGCTGAGCAGCATTTCTCGTGTGACCTCCCAGCTAAACATCGTTGGCACAACTTGAAACGAGAAGGAGTCCACAACCCGTCTAAGAATACGTCAGAAAACGAGACCATTGTTGCTAATCAGCTCAATCGGTTCTTCGCCGAAGGTCACCACTCTCTCCGGTCTCCGAATCATGCCACCTACGTTGATCAACAAGTGGAAGATCGTTACCAACGATCAATCACCTGCAGGTTCATCCGACGTTTAACTTCAGACATACTGATATGGACATTGTGTCTAAAAAGATGTGGGAAATACACAGTAACGCCACTGGAAGCGACAACATTCCTGTTTCGTTTATCTAAATGCTGTCCCCGTTCATTCTTCCGTTGCTTGTGCACCTGTTCAACGCCATAATTGATGCTGAAACCTTTCCTCAGTGTTGGAAAAAAGCAGTGGTCACACCTATCCCGAAATCAACCAACCCCACCGAAGCAAAAGATTTTCGACCGATCAGCGTGCTCCCGGCGGCATCCAAAATCCTCGAGAAAATCCTTTTGGATCAAATCTCCGATTACCTCAAAGCTTCTGACCCCTCTCTCCTCGCAAAACAACAGTCCGGTTACAGGAAACACTACAGTACGACCACCGCTCTGACCAAGGTGGTGCATGACATCTATGCCGGTTTCGATAATAACTGTTGTACGGTTATGGTATTGGTTGACTTTTCTGTTGCCTTCAACAGTGTTAACCCTTTCGTGACGGAGCACAAAATATTGAAATCTCCATACAAATGGCTCAACTTTGGCTCTCCAGAACTCTTAGATTTCCCAACAAAACAACAATTATTTTACCTAATTTGAAAGAACTACTCTTTATCTTTCGATTTCTAGCTTTGACTACCTGGACAAATCGAAAATGAAAATTATGCGACAGACAAGACTTTTTCATGTTTTACAGTTTTTGTCCATATTTTGTATATCTTGTTGTGGTGAATCTCACAGGCAACGTAAAAAAAGTTTTTTTACACACAATCAAGTATAAGTAGGCTCAGTGTACCAGTTATGGCTATAGTACCTCAAATTCGCCATAGTTGATTTTCAACTTTAACCGATGCAAATCATCAAGAAAAATATGTGAACAATAGATCACGTTCATAAAAGATGATTGCACTCATTCAAATTTCACATTTTGCTCAAATTATGATAGAAATAAATCATTTTCATTAAAATTTCGACTTCCTTGCACCCTATTTCGCCATAGTGTACCAGTTATGGCAAATCCCATAAGCAATGCATGTAAATAGTGCGAAGTGGAACCGAAATTAAAAAGTATGTCCATAACTGGTACAGGGTTCCTATCATTGGCCCACGCCGTAATAAATAGTAAAAGTGGGTTTGACTCAGATTATATATTTTTCCTGTAAAGTATGAAAACAAATCTATCATTTGACATATCGACTACATTCGTTGGTCTTCTTCTTATTTTTGTAGAAGTAGTTTTCCTTAGGTAGTGCGATAACTGGTACAGGCACCCTAATGGCTGAATTATTGTTACAGTTTACATCACAAAAAAACAAAGTTTGAACAGACGAAAAAAATATGCGAAACTGCTACCGCTCAACAGCACAATTGTGCTGGTTCGTCACGAAAGGGTTAACCATCGCCTACTAAGGAGGAAGCTCGAACGAGAGTTCGGACTCTCTACTGCAGCCTGTAACCTTCTTGATTCGTTCCTTAACCGTAGGAGTCAAGTTGTTAAAGCTGGAAACGTGTTGTCAGACGAACATGTCCTCACAGATGGCACACCACAAGGGTCCTGCTTGAGTGCACTACTCTTCTCGCTGTATATTAATAGCCTTCCAAATTCCCTTCTCTGCAACTACCACCTGTACGCCGATGACCTCCAAATTTATGTGATTGGACCCATCGCAGAAATCGATCGTCTGATAGCCCAGATAAGTACCGACCTGGCAACAATCGAACACTGGGCCACCGCCAACAAACTAGCTCCAAACCCCAAGAAGACGCAAGCTGTCATCTTTACTCGTTAAAACTCGGACACAACGCATCCAAACATCGTCTTCTGCAATGAGACAATCGTACCTATGGACAGAGTCATCAACCTCGGCCTCCATATGGATAAGCATCTCAAGTGGTGCAACCAGGTGAACGACGTGATCGCAAAGGTGTACGGGACACTGCGGACCTTTCGAAGGTTCTCTTCAGTAATACCTGCTGAAACACGCCGTAAGCTAGTGCAAGCCGTAATAGGGCCCTTTTGCACGTACTGTGATGTTGTCTATACCTCGGGACTAAGTGCAGCCTTGAAAGATCGACTTCACCGTTGTTTTAATCTGCAATTCGTTTCGTACACCGTCTGCGATCACGAGACACTACGCCGTAAGAAACTGCATATTTGGCCGAGACTTGCATGTCAACTATCGTTACGGAATCTGCTGCTGTATGCGTAAGGGATATCTTCTGGAGCATCCAGACTACATCCAACACCACCTACAACATGGCCAGATGCAGCGTAGCAGAACTCTCATCGTCCCACCACACTCAACTCAACTGAGAAGGAGTGTACTAATTTATGGTGTCAGCGTATGGAAAAGCCTTCATCTGGAGACCAAAATGAAGCCCACCTTTAACGCCTTCAAAAAATCTCTATAAATCTAAGATACTTGTTAACTAAAAGTGCATTTTTTAAGATCTCAGTTTTAAAGTTAAAGTTCTAGTTTTAAAGTTAAGCTTTTCAATATCCTTCAGTAAAAACTCCATGGTTGTTTCCTTGTCCTTAATGATACTGTATTGTAATAGGATTCCGTAATTTTGAAAATAAACTATTAAACTATTAAACGATCACGGAAATCAAATGAAATTCGAATTGATCGTTTAATGTATGTGCCAAGCCATTTAGAAGAGTGTTACGTCTGTTTGTCTGTGATTTAGTTTTCCATTAAAAGTGATTTGTTTTAAATTTTTCATTCGCAAAAGTGAAGTAATACTGTGTATTTTAAATTTAAACTTGTGTAAAAAATCTGGAAAGGTAAGCCACATTTTTCCCTAATTCGAAAGCTCTACTTGAAACCGCTATTTTTCATTGATCAATGCTAGAAATAGAAATGCATACTTACACCGCACGCTCAGATAGTAACCGATGCTCGAGTACTGGAAATTGAGATGGCGCGAGGTGCACTTGTACCAGCCCGAATGTTCCCGCCGGATGGAGCTGAAATTGAGGAATCCATCGCCCGTCTGCGGCACCGGAGTTTCACCGTCGTCCTTCTGCCAGACCGGCGTCGATGGCGGATTGGAGTCGACGTCGCATTTGAGCGACACTTCGATGCCTTCCCGCAGTGGGTAGCCGAAACCGGGCGTCCGCGTGATGGCAAACGAGGGCGTATCTGTGTTTTTGGCCGTACAATGGAAATGAAATGAAATTTTTGGGTGAATACAGAGAAAGGAGTAGGTTGTGTTTGACGATGACACGGCGACGACGCCGGCGGATGAGCAAGTTTTCCGCTCTGTCGCCTTTTTTGTTTCCGTGTGTTGCAGTTTTCGTTTGGCTATGGCTGCCTGCCTGGGCAAATAGGTACTTACACTGAACGTCTAGCAGGATCGAGGCGTTTTGACGCATTTTGAGCGTTGGATGCTCCATGACGCACAGGATTCGGGCGTTGTGATGCACCCGGAACACGGCCGGAAGTTTTGCTTCCGAAATAGCACCGGTGTTTATTTTGTACGGTTCCTTATCCTGCGATGAGGGGAGAAGAGATGAAAAACCAGAGTTAGAAATTGTCGTTGTCGAAGTGCTGTAATACTGATATAAGCAATGGAATTGATTCTTGATATAGTTCAGAGTCAAAGATTCCCAATGCTTAAGAAAATCGTCATTCCTATACTCGTGGTACCGTAATCCGGGGTCAAATAGATCACTTTAAAACAACTTTTGCGGACAACATCAGTAGCAATTCAAATATTGCCAAAAGAGTTTCTGTAAAACCAGTACCCAGTGGATCTCCATGGAACCATGTGACAGAATTTTGTTCAACAAATTTAAACTTTAAGTTAAATAACTCCAAAAATCAAAAAATTGGAAATGCCACTTTGGGGCGAAATTGATCAGTATACAAATAAGCATCGGTTGAAAAGGAAAATTTCCTTCTCCGCTTAATTTTGCTCTTCTAAAACCGAATAACGCGCTTAAAATCTTACAACTAGTGAATTTAATACTTAAAATGCAAAATTAAATTTTGAAATTTCCCCTTAAACGCCCAAAGGTAGGCAATTTCATTTGAAATAAATGATGTCTATCACAATAAATGACTATTGAATCATAAAATAAACTTTTTTTTTAACTATGTCTTGTTCTGATTAGCTACATAACTTCCCAAACAAAGCTCCACAAAAATGTTAAAACAGAGAATTTACGGGAAGTCCTATTAGCAATCGATTGTTTAGTAGCAATGATTTCAGCTAAATGAGAAATACATTGCAAATTCCTAAAAAAAATTAAGCAAAACAAACTTTTATTCTAGAAAATAACAGTCTTCCCTTATCTCTAGACATCTACGAACCAAATGACGTTAAAAGTTTAAGATCATTACGACGCTTAAGAGTTCCTAGTATGGAATTACAATGTAGTATCCGAATGATCAATTTCACCCCGCTGATCAATTTGACCCCGGTTTACGGTACCTCTGTTTTGTATAAAATTCATACTTTTTACAATCTTCTGTGTCCAATAGTTTATGATATTAACTATAATTATTTTTATCTTTATTTACAAGATTTCCAGCCCAGGTCGATATTAACTAACTAAATGCCTTAAAACAGGCTTTCCCAAACTTCCTACCGACGCATGTAGTTTTGTATTTTTTTCATGTCGCGACCATAGTTTGAGAAAGATGGCTTTGAAACTAGAACGACGATGGACTTCATCAGCCAACCAGTTTGAAATTCATCAAATACTGTTTCATCGGATCGGGAAATTTTTAGCATTTGAGCTAATTGAAAATGTTTATTTAAAGCTTCACCAGTATGATCCTGCCTGGAACAAAAGGATGGCGAACATGTCGATTTCGAATACCGGGGTTGTTATTACCAGCATTTTGGGCTGAACTCGTTCTGTGGTAGTTACAACACAACATTTCAAACCTAACAAAAACTATTTCGCCACGCAGTAAATCCTTTCGTGCATTCATAACAAACTGCGGAAGCACGGCTATATTCGGCTTCTAACGAGGTTTCCGCCCGGCGCATGTTTTTCTAACGGGTTTTGCGGAGATTTTTTCTCACTAGGAAATTGTAAAATTCATCAAATTGTGTGCACCACTAATCCGCATCCGCAACCCGAATGAAAAATGTGCGAACACAAGAATGAAAGCTCCTTCCCGTATTCACTGGGAAAAACATGTAGCGCACATCCCGTCTATTTTTCTTTCATTTCCTCCTGGTTATGGTTGCTGGCTGGTGCTGACTGACTAGCAGGCACATCGCACGTTGGGTGGTAGCTGCTGCAGTCGTAAGCCAAAAGCGCGAGCGGTATTCATCCCGGCCCGGCATCACAGCAGAATGGTTTGCTTGCAGCAGGATCCCAGTGGGAAAATGAACGCTTCCAAGCATGATAGCGGAGGGAAATGTTGGGCGAGTTGGTGGAGAAAAAACGCAGGATTCTCAACGGGCTCCAGCGACCGACTGCCGCTGGCCTCCGTCATCAACCGGCCAACCAACACCCAACGGCAAGAATCAGAGCGTGAAATTTAAGCTCAAACACTTTCATACATTCAGTTGAATTGGACAAGCACACATTCGTACGCAATCGGTTGCATCCAAGACTGGTGCGAAATGATCGATGAAGTTGTGTGGCAGCTTTAAAACGGTTGTAGAAACAATGTAAGCTAAATTTCTGGCAACCTATGATATTTTTGCTCAGATTTGGTTGGATAGCTTGCATCATTCATTGGTTGGGAGGATACTGAAAAGACTTTATTATTGTATCTAAATTGGCTTTTACTTACTACATACATATCAAACAATTCTCCGTACAGAGGATTTTTCGTTATATTTTTGTTTAATGAAATGCTTATAACTTTTTTTATTTTAATGTAAACCAAAGCTGTTGGAAATGTTACTCTGAGCTCTGAGATTATGAATATTTGCTTAAATTAGATTAAAGTTCTAAAAGTTATAGAACTTTTAGTAAAATAAGATTTTTGAAAACATTTTTAAACATTGTATCTCAATATGTACTTAATGGATCATTTTCAGTTTCTCTTTTGGGTTACAGTTTATAACCAAAAGACTTTCATATGCATTTTCGTTTGCGGTTTTATATTCACTACAAAAATAGTGAAAAATCTGTATATGTTTAGGGTATCATTAAAAAAATCATCATATTTTGCTCAATGAAAATGTCAATTGTTTTCACCTTCATAACCCTTCAGGACGCGCGCTGTTGTAAAAATTACAACACTGCAAAAAAAAAAAAAAAAACTCGCTCGTCGTATACAACGCGAGCGTGGTGTAGATTCAGCTGCTTGACGACGCGCGTCCTGAAAGGTTAAAACTCTTTTATTGTAATATTTTTTATACAGGACCTACTAAACTACATATGCAGAGCAGGTCCGATGCAATTGTTGTTCAATTAAAACGGTTTTATTAGTGAAAAACGTTTGGCAGATTATCTGTGCAAAATATGACGAACTACGTAAGCTGATTTTTCATATATTTATTAGTGAACAAACTAAAGCAACAAGATTGCATATTGTGGAGCCTCGTGGCCATGTGGTGAGCATCACCAAGCGTACAACCGTACCATGCCACGCCATTGGGTGAGGGTTCGATTCCCACTTCTATTAGTTAAACTTTTCGTAAGGAATGTTTCTTCCTCGTATCCACTGGTGCACGTAATGTGTGTCATGTCCGTTGTCTAGTGTTAAGTTTCGTGCAGTCTGTACAGCCTTTGGCTGAAGATGATATCTGTGTCTTTTTTTAATATTCATGTGTTAGTGTTCTCGCAGAAAAGTTTGAGAATTTTTCATCTAATATTCTTTGATTTGTTTGCCAAAAGTGGATCTCGAAAATTTTACCAATGAAGCTATAGTATATAGTTTATTAATGGTCGAAATTTAAGCTTTCTCAATCATTTGAATGAGAAATGATTCTGACGAAACAATTGCTTTACGGACACTTGTTTGAAGCACTGTACCCAGAACCGTAGCGTGCGGTTGGTCAGGTTGGCCCCCGCCAAGGGCGCCAGCCTCAAAGAGGCGCCGAGAAGGCCTAAGGTCAGAAAAAACAGGATGATGCTATTGTTTTCTTGAATGTTATTAAGTTTTTACTAGTTTCAGTATTTGAGATAGATTTTTTTTATTTTATTTTTTATATCTGTATTAACGAGATTTTTAGCCCTAGGCTAGTTCATCTCGGGTCCCACGCTTTACTTCCCTTCCGAAGGAAGAACCTACATTTTGTGGGTTTGTCGGGAGTGGGATTCGATCCCAGGTCCTCGGCGTGATAGTCAAATGTTCTAACCATCACACCAGGTCCGCTCCACGAGATTGATAATATCTTACCTGGGAATTTATCAACCATATAGTTTATTTTTAAAAACAATTTTAGTGTTTTTAATTAACAAAGATTTCAAAGTTCTGGTGAAAGTATTTTTCAAAAAATTCCTAAACATTCTTACTGGGAAATGTCTTGAAATTACTTCCGAGAATTTTCACCCAATTCATTGAAATATTTATTTTATTTCTTTAAACATTTTGGAAGATATCTAAGAATTCTAAAGATTCCTTCAGAAATGCCTCTGAGGATTTCTTCGGAAATTCTTCCAGATATTGTGCTAGAAAATCATCTATAAATTTCTTTAAATTAAGTAAATTGAACAAAACACATAAGAAAGTCTTCTATAGATTTCTTATGAAAGATGGAAGCTCTAATATCGCTTAGAAAACCTTCCATTGATTCATTCCAAAATTGTACCATGTTCAGTAGCGATTGCTCCATAAATTACTGCTAAAGTCTCCTAGAAAACCATTCATGAATTTCCTCATAAGTTCCTTCAGTAAATCATACATTTGGAATTCCTTTAGACATTTCTCTAGATAATCCGTTAGAAAATCTGTCATTGATGTTCTACAAAATTTCTTCGAATGATTTTTTTGAAAGACTTCAATGAATTTTTCAGGGATTTCTTCATAAACATTCTATTGATTTTTTTAGAAAATCTTAAAGAAATTCGTTGAGAAACTTTTGCAGATATTTCTTCAAAAATTCTTCCAGTGGTTCTCCACAAATTCTTACAGGCATTCCTACAGTCATCTCTTCACGAACTACTATAGGAATTCTTGCAAGAATTACTACATGAATTGCATTGGAAATTCTTGCTGAAATATCTGCCGGATTTTTATATGGAGTGAATTTTCCAGCAGAATTCCTTCAGACATTCCTGCATCTCATAATTCAGTAATTCCATCAGGAAGAATTCCAGAGATTCCAACAAAAACTCATATAGAATTTTCTCAAGTAATTCATCTTGATCCATGGTTTGTCTAATGATTACTGAAAAATTTCTAACGCATCTTCTGGGAAATACTTCGATTAAACTTCAGAAGGAAACTTTGGTAACGTTATCGGAAAATTTTGGTAAATCAAATTGATTTAATCGCCGAAAATTGGTAAAATAGACCGTTAGAAGTTTTCTAAACTTATTTTATAAAACAAAATTCAGTCGAACGAAAAAACCAGAAATAAAAAATAAATAATAAAATACTTTAAGATACCTTGAAGAAATTTATGCATCATTTATGTATGGATGTGTCATTTCCAGATTTGTCCCGTTTAAATACGGGATGCATTTTGGAAACTGAACAAAAAGGAAATCAATGTCCAAGAACAGAACTGCGTGTTGTTAATAATGCTATTTCAGCTGGAAAGAACGAATAATTGAGTCAAAAACGTGAGCTATGCTCCAGTCACGAGTGTTTGAATATTTTGTTGTCCAGTTAAATACTGGATAGATGGTCAGCCTAAAGAGGGCATTTCAGAGAGTCCAAAGCGATTCCAGGGGTGTTTTAGGGGGTCTCTTGGACATTGCGGGAGTCTCAGCTTGATTGTAACACAAATCAAGAGGATGGGGGTATAAAATGACAGTTCCAGTGATTCCGAAGACTACGAAAGAAACTTGCGGAGGATAACTCGAGAACCGAAAGAGTGTAATTTCGGAGCAGGTTTTAGGGGCGTTTTCGGTTGTTCCATCGGGTTGATCAGAAGCGTTAAATGGGGCCTGAGAGGGTTTTAGCAGGATTTCGAAGGTGTTTCAGGAAGTTTCAGAGGATTATGGGTGGATTTCAGAGTCATTTTGGATGCGTTACACAGGCTTTTTCGGGGATTTCAGAGAGTCTAATATGCCTTACATGGGGTCCGAGGGGGTTTAAGGGGAAATTTGGAGGCATTCCAAGAATCTTCAGAGCTTTATCAGCGGGCTTCAAAGACGTTTATGGAGATTTCCGAAGCCCCCAGTGGTTGCCCTATAATACCCTCGAAAACCGTAAGCGCCATCTTAAATTCCAAAATGGCATAGGATATCGGGCTCCAACATCAGCTTATCGAACCAAGTCCGAAAATATCCACATAGCATGAGTCTTTTTGATTTATTAGACGTGGGCCGTAACTATTCTGCTATGAGCCACTAAATTTTGTGCCACTGCTACATTGGTGCTTATGACCTTTGTCTCCACTTCTTCACAGTCTTTACGCATTTTTCGTTCGTAGTCTTCGTAACCACTGGGATTTAGTTCACTCAATTTGCCAATGAACTACATTTTTGTTGTGATTAAAAAAAAATGTCACAGTCACCCATGAATGTTTCATCTGGTCATGCGTGAATGTTTTTTGTTGTATGATAGTCAAGATCATATCATGCAAATTACAGTTTTTGACTGTACATTTTGGACCACTGCCCAGAAGATCTCAGAGGCATTTTAAGGGGGCCTTAGGGGAATTCAGGGGATACCGGGAGGTCCAAGGGGCGTTTGAGGAAGCCTTAGGGGCGTCTCAAGGGGTTTCTAAAGGTTCTAGGAGTTTCAAGGGCACTTCAGGGGCATTTCAAGGTGCCTCATGGGGTTCCATGGATCCTCAGAGGCACTACAAATGATCAGGGGATTTCAGGAAGGGTCCGGGGCGCTTAAGAGGTCTTAGAGACGTTCCAGGGGATCAAGTCAACATCAGGGTGTCTAATGGAGCTTCAGCTAGCACCAGAAGGAGTTGCTGATAGTGAATGCTCCAGCTGACCTGGCCCCTACCGAGGACCTCTTCCAATCGCGGGCTCAGATCGAACCCAGTAGACGGATGGGGCACCCGCTTGTGAGTCAGCCGCGTAATCGCCGGCTAAGAATAGGACTACTAACCCCAATCCAAGGTATTCCGTGCCGAGAAATGAGTGATCGAGGGGATGTGAAAGATGCTCGATTGGCAACGGAGCCTGTAGGATACCTGGGCACCCCTCCACAGTATTTCGTCCCTTACCGCATTGATGCAGAGCTCTGGCGTGGTGGGCCTCCTTTCTCGTGTAACTCGTGGGATTTGCGGCCCTATTGCGACTTCGTAAGTCGATTGACGATGCCAAGCAGAATCACGTAATACGGAACCGACGAAAGTAAAGTTTACAAAGTCTACCCAGATGGAGGCTTTCGCTTTCGCAGGAAGTCCAAAAGATGTGGTGGATGTGACTGCTCGTGATAAATACTCGCAGAAGCGGGTGAGGCAGCCGTCAGGTGAGGAGCTGTCTGGCGGTACCCGCAAGGCTACGAGAATACTAACCTCACCCCTGCCTGGTGTCCCGCAAAGCTGAAAGGGTGAGCCTGAAAAGGCTGGCTCGTCCCGGATGGAAGGGGATGGAAAACTAACTGTTCAATATATCATACTTATCGGAAATTTTACAAGGAATCCGAATATGTAAAAATATTTGAGGGTTTACGGTCGAATTTAAGAGTGATAGTAAAAAATCTGACAGAAAAGGCGTCAAAACGTCGTAACGTCACGGTAGAATGTGTCTATTATAGGTAATGAAATTGGTGGAATTCTGAACCAATAACTCGTTAAGGTTGCAACAAGAATGTGAATGTAGAATTGATAAATATTCCTTAGCAAACTGAACAGATCTATGGGATAATCTCCAATGATTAATCGTTCTAGTTATTTGATGTATTCTTGCTAACAATATAAATAACAAAAACGGTAGAAGAACCGGTCTAACCCCAGCAAAACAAACACCGTGAAAGTCTTCGTGGAATCGCATTTTTTAGTCCTATCCTTACCTTGTCTCGCTTAATCTCCTGCAGCTCCAGCACATCGTTGGAGATTTTTTGTGCGTGTCGGTCGATTCCGGGACTGAGCAGCACCTCCCAGCTGAGCGAGGGCTTCGGATTTCCGCCTTCACTGACGCAGGCCAACGTCAGCTCGGAGTTTTCCTTCACCGGGATGAACATGTTGCCCGCGTCGAGCCTCCGCTGGTCGATCAGCAGGTACGGTTCCTTGGGGGGATCTGTATAGATATGATTTTTTTTGTTTTCGGGTTTCGGGAGAAAAGACAAAACACACAGGTGCGATGAAATGATTTGTTGAATGTCGGCTCATCATTTTTTTGTGCGCGCAGATGGTACGCGCGTTGTGGGACGAAAAAAGTGTGAGCATTCTTCACTTGGAGGATTTGCATGTCTACAATGGCCGATAGAGGGAATCCTGGAAAAAGTTTAGATTTTTCACGTCTTCTCGCGGGATTGAATGATTAATGATACTGAACTTAAAAATTTTTGGCTACATAAATGAAAACCTTGAATCGCCTTAGTATTGATCTGGATCAGGGTACGAAAAACGGGTCACGCCGAAAAACAAACGCTTTGTCCTAAGGGGTGCATGTTGGTAACAAAGGCGCTCCGCAATAAACGCATGTCAGGCGATGAGAGCAATAA